>NC_081758.1:2259130-2631630 GCF_963082965.1 Carassius carassius | reverse complement strand
TGCATCTCTGTACACATACTGCACTACAGTGCATAATAAATATAGAAGTTATGTGTTGTTATATTGTTGGTCCAGGCAGTTGTGGCTGGAATCCAGCAGGCCCATGCTGAGCAGCTGGCCAACATGAGGATACAGGACCTCAATCTCAGTCTAAAGCCACTCAACTCCGTCAACAACCCCATTTTGAGAAAGAGAAAGCTACTTGGGTGAGCCTCCCCTCTCTGCTGTGTCCCTGTTCATTTTATTGGCATGATTCAGAATGCACTTACAGATCTGTGTTTGATTTCTACCTCATGCAGCACCAAACCTAGCGATGAACTTTTCATTAATGATCCAGAGGACGAGGCGGAGGACACCAACGTGGCTCTGGAAAAACTTCGGGATGTAATCGCACAGTGCATCTTACCACAGGCTGGTATGTATGGAGATACATCGTAGGTTTGTGGTGTTTATAATCCTTAGGTTATTCTTGCTAGAAGGTGCATACATCAACATACACTGCGTTATATAACACAGCGTAAAGAACTACTGTAGTACTTACAATGTCTCTTTGTTGTTTTTACAGGGGACAATGAGGATGAGAAGCTAAATGAAGTCATGCATGAAGCGTGGCGATTCAATCGCGACTGCAAACTTCTCAGAGATGGATTGCAAGGATTAAGTTGGGATGGTATGTGTTTGCAGTTTGTTTGCTTTATTTACTATAGACTTGAACATCTGAATCTATGAGAAAAAGAGTTAGAGATTAAAGTTTGACATTTGAATCAATTTGATTTTTTATTACAGATAACCTCAAATGGTGTCCTAATGTTATCTTAGTTCTAAACAGTCATGAGCAACCTCAAAGAAGTGTCAGAATAGGTATTTTTTGTTCATGTGCTCTTTGACCTTTTAACGACAGGATGGATGTAAAATTAAAACTAGAATTGCATTTGCTGAGGAAATAGTAGTTGTGTTGCACTAACACAGATTCAGGTAAGAGCTCGTAGGGTTTGGATCTGTAGCATCAGTGCTTTAGTTCAAAATCTCTAGTTTATTTATTTCTGTAATCTTTTAAGATGCTAGTTTGTTACAAAGTGAACAATTATAAAAATAGGATGAATGGCTAACCAATTCTTGGCAATAAGGAAATTAAGTTGCTGAAGGATTTGGTCAAGTCAGATCAAATGATTTTTAATTTAAATGTGACCATTATAGACATGTTGTTTTACACGAACTCTGGAAAAAGTCAAGTAGTAAGTATGAAAAACAGTAATGTGAGCCCTCTTTGACTAATTATTTGGATATTAGTAAAGTATAAACCTCCTGTCTTCACAGGTAGGTCTTTTTCTGACAAAGTAGATCGCTTGAAGCTGGCTGAAATCATCAAACAGGCCATTGAAGAAAAGACCCTTTTACAGGACGCCCAATAGCAAGTGCTCAAATTTTAATCCCTTTTGTACTGTTCATTATAATTGTCATTAGGCATATGATTGCAAAAAGTTTTTTATTAATTGCAGACCTTTTTCCCTGGTCATGCTGTAGTCTGTTGTAAATCTGTAGCTGAAACCAAGTTGTTCTTGATGGTATGAATTGTTTTCACTAAAGACTGCAGTAAAGAAATGTGTTTTAAGGAAATTGCAGCATTTTCATTTCTGAAATCAGCCCAATGTTGTTTAGGGAGGGATTCAAGGAGAATAAAAAATTAAATCCTCTCATGCCAAAACAAACTCCAGCTGAAACCGACTGAAACCAAATGCCAGTGTCTGGATCTTCAAATAGGACTGGGTTCTAGGGTTAGAAAAAAAATTGGTTTAAAAGGATACACAAGGATAAAACAACCAAAAAATGTGCCCATGTCCATGTTACGTATACAGCTGTATTTGCTGAGCTCAAAATCAAGCTTCTGTCACGGCCATTCCATTCCGTTCCAATTCATTTATTTAATAAGGAGAAATCTGTAATTTTCATGTGTTTAAATATATATTTTGGCCATATACTGTATTCTACCTACCCATTAGGGCTGTGAATCTTTGGCAAGGCAGCGATTCGATTCGATTACGATTCATAGGTTTTCGATTCGATTCAAGAACGATTTTTGCAAATTTAGAACGATTCAATTCGATTCGATTCGATTATAACGATTCGATTCTGCATTCTTTAAGTGCATTCACGGGATTATTTAAATGCTTCTACTAAATTCTTTAAATGCTTAGTCAGGGGGCAAAATACAGTAGCATTTATGGTTAGAGAACCATAGGTTAGAAAAAACAACAACTTTTGTCCATTGTTAAATGCTAGTTTAATGATGCGACATGGCATACGTAAAAATGTATGTAAGCCAAGTTTTTAAAAAAGAGCTTAAAGAGTATTATGTATAAGCTAACATTTTGTCACAGCAGGGGCGTAGCCATAATTTCAGAAGTGACAGAAATGTCTAATACAATCATTTTATGTATGTAGCCTATATAATATTAATAATAATAATAATAATTATTATTATTATTTTTTTTTTACAAGGAATTATCTTCTTTTTTTAATTACTTTTAATTAGCTGTAATAAATCAAATACACTGCTGGACAATAATCAATAATTTGTAATCGATATTTTTTTCCTAATGGCAATTTTATGATTGTTTTATATATTAGGCTACATTTAATTAGCAATTATTTAAATTTTCTGCACAGAATAAGGTAGAAAATATACTTTATAGTTTCTGTACTGTAATAAATGTCAATTAGCACTGCATCATTCATAAATTGTTTGTGGGTTTCATCAGTTCATTCTGCTTTTATTCAGTTTAGCTGCAGATATAGCCTGGCACGTCTATGAGAGCGAGATCGCTTCTCTTTCAGTGTGAAAACGTCTTCATCTCTATTTAACTTTTCCTCTCCATCAGCGAATGATTCTGAGAGAAAACGTTTGCTAATGAAACAAACGCTACTTTCATGCATATTATCAGATAAATCTCGTGCTCTTATTTCAAGGTCGTTGTTAATGCTGTGGTTAATTTTAAAAGTTTCCTTCGTATATTCGGTTCATCCGCATTGTTTAAACACATTTATCATTCAGTGGAACTGTGCGTTACATTTCTGCTCCGTCCATGCAATAAATACAGCTGTCGACGGCTCCGGTAACTCCGTCGGTAAGATGCAGAGAGCCATTGACAAACTACAGAAAAGTAAAACTTCTTCACGTTAGCATTACTGGCCACGAGTCCTATAGATCACACGTCAGCTGCGTCAGAGACGAACGGAGCGCGAGCGCAATCCTGTGACAAGTCTCAGGCGGTAAACAGTGGAGCGCGTGAAGGACAGATAAGAGGCATGATTCACGAACACTCTTCAAGGTCTCCATTAATTCGTGCGTGTAGTAATTTAATGTGTATACATTTTGAAAGCATTGAATCGCTATAGAAATCGGGATTCATTCGATTCTTAGCATTTTGAATCGATTACTGTCCAAGATCGGCGATTCACGATTCAAAAATCATGTTTCAAGATCGATGCATATGAATTGACAGGGTTTGTAATCGATGCATCGAGAAAACGAGTGAATCGTTACACCCCTACTACCCATAGATTACATCTGGAAAAATATATTACTAGAACATAATTATTATAGGTTTACACTATTCATATTTTTTCTTATATAGACCAGTTGTTGGGACAATTTATGTCAAAAGACATTTAAATTATTTGCTATATAACTACAAACAAAAGAAAACGGCAAAATTAATAAAAAAAAAACATGCACACACAGTACTATATGGTTGGGGTATATTACTGTATGAAAATCTTATTTTGTGATATCAGTACTTTTATTTAATGATAAATGATAGACTAAATCACAATATATATTTTCTTTTATCTTTGCTGTTAAAAGTATGAACAAAGATGTAAATAACAAACACTATGACAAATACAATATAATAAAGATACGATTGCAAATATAGCTTCAAGCAGGAATGAAGGGGCCAAACACTACCGAAGCAAACATCAGACCAACTGCAGCAATGAGTAATTGAAGCCATTTTAAGTTTAGTCAAAACGGCTGAAAAATCAAAATACAACCACTAGTAATATGATTTAATGGTCTATCACTTTTGACCAGTAGGTAGCACTGTTGTCAAATCGATATGATGTTCTGAAAGTGAAAGTGACGTGACATTCAGCCAAGTATGGTGACCCATACTCAGAATTTGTGCTCTGCATTTAACCCATCCGAAATGCACACACACAGAGCAGTGAACACACACACACACACACACTGTGAGCACACACCCTGTGAGCACACACCCGGAGCAGTGGGCAGCCATTTATGCTGCGGCACACAGGGAGCAGTTGGGGGTTCGATGCCTTGCTCAAGGGCACCTAAGTCGTGGTATTGAAGGTGGAGAGAGAACTGTACATGCACTCCCCCCACCCACAATTCCTGCCGGCCCGGGACTCAAACTCACAACATTTCGATTGGGAGTCCGACTCTCTAACCATTAGGCCACGACTTCCCTTTCTTTGTTTGAGTTGACAATGGCGCACACAACATTTGGTGTCAATAGGTCAAAGCTTTGCAGAGATACAGCCTCAGAGTCATTTTGGATTCATACCTCAAGTTTGTTGTGGGGTTATACAAAAACGGTTTTGTCTATCAACACAAAATCCATAACTATTTTCCAGCATGGTGTAAAGATGATCTGAGTCAAATTTGGTGAAAATCGGTCTTGGAACAATTTGAAAAAAATAGGTTTTCAACATAAATTTAAGTGGCAGACAGGATGTCCGGCCGACTATGGCAAAATTGATATCTATGATCTCTGCATAATCCAAGGAATATATTGAGACTGCTATAAGTTTCATTACAATATGCGAAGTAAATCAAAAGTTATCAACACTTTTGGAAAATTCATTATACCTTTTGACCACAAGGTAGCGCTACGCCAAATGGCTATTATTACACATGCCAAGTTTGGTCTCTGTGCACTAAACCATTGCAGAGATGCCTCGTATCCATTTTTGTGTGCTCTTCATCACAATTCTTAACGTATTACTAGGGATGGGTATTGTTCAAAATCTTTCGATCCGGTGCCAATTTCGATACCTCTGTTTCGATACCGGTTCCTAACGATACTTTTTTCGATACCATATGTTTTAAAATCCATTTCAACATCAACACAAATACATTAAACACAAAACTTTTATTTTTCACCTTAATTAAAACAAATTCTGGTAACACTCAGGATAACATTATTAATACAACTGGTTGTGCTTTTTGGATAGGGATGCGCCCTTCAGGGGTGGACTGGGACCAAAAAGTTGCCCTGGACTCTCTGGCCCACAGCAGCCCACCACATCATAACGCAAACGCCCCTGTTTTGATGTCATTTATTAATTTAATATATATATATTTTTTTTGAACTTTTCTTTTATTTCCAATTATCAAGTGCAGTCATACAGTATGTCACGAATTAACATTTTGATGGTACAATATTGATGGTGCAGTAAAGTGTCAAGGGCAAGTCTACGAATAGAATAGCAGTCCATAGATGTCTTCCATCCCAACAAAAATACATGTGAGGGGAAAGATCCTTATCTCTGCAAGTGCAATACCACATGTACATTTGGAAGATAGTACAGATTTTTTTTTTACAATACAAATGACCATTGATAAATAAATGATAAATAAATAAAATAAAAGTAAGAAAAATATAGTCTGTATAATAGTCATATCAAATGAAAATGTTGGGCAATGGAGGACCATTTATTTAGGAATACATCTGCTTTCAGTTGTAAGTATGCTGTTGTATGCTCCATGTTATAAACATCTTGGATTCTTTCCCTCCATTGTGCAACCGTTGGAGGGTGTGGCTTCAGCCAGGAGGCTGTGATTACCTTTTTCGCTATTAAAAGAAGGATTCTCAGCAAACATGTTTGGTTATTCTCTTCAAGGTCAGCTGGCAGTATCTCCAGCACAAAGTATGATGGTTCAAGAGGTAGATCAATACAAAGACATTTTTTTATTTCTTTTTGTACATTTTGCCAATATTCTGTTATCTTTGGGCAGTCCCAAAATATATGAGTGTGATCTCCCACCAAGCCACATCCCCTCCAACAGTCATCTGAATTGTTACTCCATTTTGATGTTATGAATGGAGTTCTAAAATATCTCATTTTAATTTTCCATCCAAATTCCTTCCAGTTAGGACTACTGGTTACCCTGTGTCCTTGACTGCATGAAGTTTCCCACTGCTTATCTGTAATTATTGTGTTCATTTCTAATTCCCATTTTTCTTTAATATCTAAATTATTTCCTTTAAATTCTTCCTGCAATATTTTGTAAATATGTGAAATGAATTTTGACTTCACTATTCCTTCTGTTATTGATATGAAGAAGCACTCTATTTTTGTTGGTAGAGAGCAGAGCCTTTCCTGTTCTTGATGATTTTGGAGATAATGTCTAATTTGTAAATACCCAAAAAAAATCTTGTTTTGGTAAATCATATTTCTCTTTGAGCTGTTCAAATGATTTCAAGGCTGCTCCGTCAAACAGTTGGTCCAAAACCACTAGACCCCTTTCTGTCCATTTCAGGAAACCCTTGTCCAGCCTAGCTGGGGAGAACTCACAATTGTTTGCTATCCTTATAGCTCTGGAAATAGTCATGGGAAGATGTAGTTTTTTCCTCACAATTGACCATATTTTTAAGGTGTTTTTACTCCATACATTAGTAATCTTATTTTTCCCCCATACGTCTTGGTTTAGGAATGGGATTGAATCTAATGGGAAATTTGGGCATTCACTCTGCTCCATTCCAACCCATATAGTGTCAGTGTCCTGGGACATCCACGCAACCATTGATCTCAGTTGGGCTGCCCAATAGTATGTTTTAAAGCTAGTCAAGTCCAGGCCTCCATTTTCCTTTGGGCAAAATAGTCTTTTAAATTTAAGTCTGGGTCGCTTTCCTTGCCAAATAAATTTGGATAGCCATTTATCTAATGTAGTAAAGGTGGAGGCAGGAACATATATAGGTAGTGATTGGAAGAGAAAGAGCAACCTTGGTAAAATGTTCATTCTTATAGTTTCTATTCTTCCCATCAGGGAGAGTGGAAGAATTTCCCATCTAGTAAGGTCCGCTTTTATGTTGCCCAACAATTTACCGTAATTGGCTTTAAACAGTTTTGATAGGTCTGTCGTTATGATAATTCCCAAATATCTAAATCCTTGCGACCAGTGGAAATCAAGCCTTTCTGATAATTGGGTTGGCCAATGTCCAACTAGCATCATTGCCTCAGACTTAGATTGGTTGATTTGATAACCAGAGAGTTCTCCATATTTTTTTAAGGTGTCTAGCAGTGCAGGGACAGAAAGCACTGGATCCCTTATATAGGTCAGGATATCGTCCGCATAAAGAGATACCCTGTGCTCCTTATTTCCCATGTCTTTTATGCCTTTTATTTCCTCATTGTGTCTTATAGATGCTGCCAAGGGTTCAATATTTATAGCAAAGAGCAGAGGGCTAAGACAGTCCCCTTGCCTCACCCCCCTCTGTAGATCAAAGAACTCAGAACAGCATCCGTTTACCCTGACACGAGATTTTGGATTTCTGTAAATAACTCTGACCCAATCAACAAATTTTGTATAAAAAAGTCCCAATTTACAGTTTAAATAACTGCTTTTGCTCCCTCCCACAGAATTGAAGGATTAACTTCACCATTATCATTGATCTCAAAATATTCTTTTATGGTTTTGCTTAACTCTTCTACTATTTCAGACTTATTCAGCAGTGATACGTTTAACCTCCAATATCTGAAAAAAGAGTGCATGGCTAGATCTACTTTCAGCACAATAGGTGCATGATCGCTCAGAGTTATAGGTTCAATGAAACAGTCTGTTACTTTATGCATGTATTGTTGGGGGAGACAGAAAAAATCAATCCTTGAGTAACTATTGTGGACATTAGAGAAGAAACTGAAATCTTTCCCTTTTGGGTTTTTAGCTCTCCATGGGTCAGTAAGACCCAATTCAGACATAAAGTTATTTAAGTTTTTTGTTTTGGAGCACTGAGATCCCCTCTCAGTGGGCATCCTATCCAGTTTCCCATCCTGCACTGCATTGAAGTCCCCTCCTATTATTAATACCCCTTTTGCATTGCCTGCAATGATGTTAGCGATCTCTCTAAAGAACATTGGATCATACTCGTTCGGGGCATATACATTTAGTATGGATACCTTGTTTCCTCCAGCAGTCCCAACCACCATGACATAACGGCCTGATTTATCCTGTATCACCTTCTCTGCATTAAAGTCCAAGTTTCTGTTGATTAAAATAGCCACCCCTCTTTTTTTCCCATTTGAGGCACTATATACTAAATTAACCCATTCTCTTCTTAATTTTATATGCTCACTCTCTGATAAGTGGGTTTCTTGTAATAATGCAATTGAGCATTGAATTTTTTTGAGCTGATTGAATATTTTCTTCCTTTTGATAGGATGGTTTAATCCATGGACATTATGGCTTACTACAATCAGTTTATCCATGTGGATAACAGTATCCCATGATTTTTACCTCTATAGTAGACATTAAATTTCCAAATGTAGACCCATACCCGTGTTTACAAAGCATCTTATGTGACTGCTTAATTGTAAGAATAACATATAACTTCCACCATTGTGGAGAACAAGAACTCACAAATAAAACAACAAGAAAGAAAAAAAAAACTTCCAAAAACCCGACTGTTCTAACAAGCATAAACACAGTCTCAACAAGGACAGAGAGTTGTGACCGGTCTCTCTGGGGATGTGCACACAGTGCTATTGCAACTAACGTATAGCTTACACGATAAGTTGCCTGTAATATGGCCTAATGTAAACTCCGACGGAAATAAAATAAAGAATAGAAGAGAGAAAAAAATAAATAAAAGCCGCTCAACTGAGGAGAACCCTTCCTTTCCTATTAGCTAGCTATCTTTAAATAATAAAACTAGCCAAACATGTGTTACAGGGTAAATCCTTTTTTAAATCACTTACTCCCAGTTCAGTAATGTTTCATTTGTTCATCGATGGCCACCATGGAGAATGCTCTTCAAGTCTGCGGTGGTCATTGAATTCGCTCTGTTTGACGTTGAAGTCTCGGTCCATTTGTTTTTCAAAAGTTCCGCCTGTAGTGTCTCACGTTCGTTCAATTGAACCTGGATACCCAACTCTCCGAGCGTTGCGGCCGCGTCTGCGAGGGTCGTGAAGGTCTTCGTTCCAGATTTCAGGTGAATTTTCAGCTTGGCAGGGAATGGCGATTGAGCTTTGATGTTCTTCTCCTTAAGCAATTTCATCACGTCTCTTACTTGCTTGCGTTTCTTCTGGATGTCTGACGTGTAGTCCTGGTCAAAGAAAATCCTCTGTCCGTTATATGGCACTCCTCCGTGGTGTTTCCATGCTTCTTGGATTACCGTTTCTTTGATTCTGTAGTCCAGAAATCTAACGATAATGGATCTCGGGGGGCTCGCTGCATCTTTCGGTTTCATAGTCAGTGAGCGGTGTGCTCTCTCTACATTTAAGTTTAGCTCTTCTGGTAATGTCAGTGAGGTTCGGATGAGATCATTTACGAAACTCAGCATATCTTTGTTGGTTTCCTCGTCTTCTTTCACGCCGTATATGCGGACGTTATTCCGTCTTGCTCTGGACTCAAGGTCTTCACATTTTGCAGACAAGCTGGCATCTCTTTGTAGCAAGTAATGAAGGGCTCGCTCGTTTCTTTGTGATTTATCTTCTTCATCACTCAGCCTCTGTTCGTATTCAGTCACACGCTGTTCTAATTTCGTCATCCTTTCGTCTACTTCGGCCAGTGCGGCTTCTACTCTTGCTAAGGAGTCTTTAGTGTCTTTAGAGGCTTCAGCGTGCTCCTTTCTTAGTATTCGCAGCTCGGCTAGCACTGCCGCCATGTGCTCTTCTCCTCCCTCGTCCTTTTGGTTCGGTTGTTCATCTTTTTTCGACGCTTTACCCTTCTTATCCGTATCTTTTCGATTGCAGGCCATTTCGATTGATTATTGTGAGTGTTTTTTGCAAAAAATAAGGTTTATAATTAAGGTTTGGCTAGTTTTTACAAATTCTCCTCAGGGAGCTTAAAAATCAGGCTGCCGCCACAGCCATGACGTCACAGGAAGTCCATTAATTTAATATTTAAGTAAACAGTTTGGGGATTTTAACCAATAGGGCAACTGATCCTCTGTTAAAAAAAAAAAAAAAAGAAGAGCAGCTGTCTATTTAGCTGTCTATTTAGACTCCTAGTGAGCGATACATGCTCATCAAGACACAAACATTCTTCTAGATCTCACACTTTGCATTCAGTTAGCAGATCCATACGAATCATGCATGAAATAGAAGTTTATAAACTCAAACGATAGCTTTATGTGCTTTACAGATGAACTTGAAGTCTTTATTCATTTGAGATGTTCAATAATAGATCATCTTTGGCTCGGTAATACAAGTTCAGGATCCGATTAGTGAACCGATGATTCTTTTGAGTCAATCTTTTAAAATAATAATTTATTTTGTTTAATGAAACCAGTGTGGAAACCAGTGCTTCACAAACTGGATAGATCTGAGGTGCAGGGCTCGCAAAATCGTTAGCCCCACGTCCCGAGGCTATTGTGTAATTTTTCAATACTCATAGTATCAAAGTTTTTCGTTCGATACCATAAAGGCATCGAAGTTCGGTACCCAGCCCTACGTATTACTAGAGAACGGTTTGACTCATCAACTTAAATTCCATAACTTTTTGCCAGTTTGGTCTGAAAATTATCTGAGCCAATTTTGGTGAAAATCAGACAAACATAGGATGAGTTTGAAAAAGTAGGTTTTTCATACTTTTAAAAAATTGCTAAAAAACTTGACCCATAGAATTTAAAATTTTGGTGTCCATTAGACTCGGCATGAGCCAAGAAATCGTAGGGAAACATTTTTTTTTTTTTCATCTAAACTTTCCGGTTCAAAAGGGCTGAAAATTTGCTATAAAGACAGATCAGACTGTGCCAGATTTCACAACTTAAAGCTGCCTTATACTTCCAGGGTGGAAGAAGAAGTTAGAGAAGAACAACGTCAACAGATACAATAGGTGCCATTGAACCTTGGGATCTTGGCCCTTAATAAACATGGTTTTAAGTATTTCCTGTACAGGTCTGTTTAACAGAAACTGAATAATAAAATATATATTTTAAAAAACCTTCACAGTATGAATACTGTATAATTTTGTCAAAAGTGATGTTCTTAGTCTCTTCTTGTTCGATTAACATTAATGACAGACTGCAGCAGGTGTATTAGACTGCTGTCACTTTAAGACTTAAATTACGTTTTTGACACGTGTGATAAGTTTTCCAACCATTTACATGCACTTAAGGCATAACTCTTTACATCAATATCCTTTTTTTTAATTTATTAATTTTATACAACAGTTCAACAAAAATTCCTATTACTAATGTAAAGGGAAGGAAGGAGGTCATGACAGATACCTCCAGCTTGCTTGAGCATGTTGCGTGTTTACACAGCTCTAATGCTGTGGTGGGTTACTATAAAATGAAAATGTCCCAGAAGCCACGCATGGGACGTGACACAAAACCCTGTGGGACGTGTAGTCCCGAGTCTGAATGACGTCGTTGAATTATAATTTTTCTTCTTTGAAATCCACCAATAAAAAAAAAGTTCCTGAGGCATATTTGCGCAAAGTCAGCATCTTGAATGGCTGTTTCATAAGCACATGGTTCAGATGCCTTGGCCCACCATTTTTCTTGGGAACAGGGAAGTAGCAACTGTAAAAGCCTGACCAAATCCGCCCAGGCAGAGGTGTGCAGCAACCAACTCTTCCCGAGGGGGTACTTTTTATAACCTCTTGCTCCAGCGCCATCAACAGAGGCGAAGACAGCAGAATTTGAGGAGTGGACACGCTTTGAGTAGGGGCATGCCATTGTAAACTTACTCATTTTCTAGATTGAAGTTTTGAGGTATCTTTTGAAGAATGACAAACGGTTTTATGGAGTGTGTAAAAACCGACAATCCAACCAATACACCAGCAACATGGTGGAGTAACAACATCCTCATATGAGGATATATGAGGAGAAAAAGAGTCAGAACTTCTGGAGACGGGCCAATCTCGACTTTCTTCACCTAGAGCTGCTAAATACGATCTGGTTCAGGCTGAGAAGGAGAATCAGAGTGAAACTAGATCATGCTGAGGATTCACCGATGGTATGACAGTGTTGGGGGTAATGCATTACAAGTACCATGAGTTACATAATCAATCAGATTACTTTTTTCAGGTAACTAGTAAAGTAACGCATTATTTTTTACCTTTTCAAGTAAGTAACACAAGTTACTTTGTTTTCCCATCCATTGACTGACAGTTCTCCTGTCTCCATGTTAAGAGCCATCAGGAGTATCTTTATTTGACCCTCTAACTTTAGCACTCACTATTCTAATTCTATTCTTAAAAAAAATCTAACTACCTTTCTAATATTTTTGTATTCTATTTTCTTTTCATTTATTATGCAATTATGTGTGTGTGTGTGTGTGTGTGTGTGTGTATATATATATATATATATATATATATATATATATATATATATATATATATATATATATATATATAAATTAAATTTAAAAATTATAAAATTATTATTTTAAAATTAATTTGGGATTTTCCTTAGTTGTCAGTTATAATCATAAAAATTAAAATAAACATTTGAAATATATCAGTCTGTGTAATGAATGAATATAATATACAAGTTTCACTTTTTGAATGGAATTAGTGAAATCAACTTTTTGATGATATTATGTGTATATATATATAAATATATTTATATATTTTTTTTCTCTTTTTTTATTATAATTAAAATCCCATGCTACGTGTACTGTGTTAACCTAACTGAGACTTGTTATAGCGCTTGTATATCATTGCTCTTTTTGTTGTTTTTGATTGCTTCCATTGTCCTCATCTGTAAGTCACTTTGGATAAAAGCTAAATGAATAAATGTAAAATCTATAATAAACCTGTATGTGTATTTATAATGCTCTGTTCCCTTAAGTTTCATAGTACATTACCCTAACAAACAGTAGCAACCCTTGTACTGTCATCTGCCATCTCTCATACTTTAGAAGGAATGCAGTAAATGAACAGATCTGAGAAATGTAAAACTATATCAGACTCTGTTAATGTGCTCTGCTTGATGCTCAGCTATTCCCACCACCTTGTTGCTGATTTTTACAACATTTTCAGTGTGACACCATGAACAAACGTCAAAATCATGTCATTAAAAAAGGTCAAAAGTTCTAACTGGGAATGATTCCTATAACAGATCTCCAGCTGCAACCAGTAATGTATTGTCATGATGGTGATTGGATTAGAAGCCTGTTTTTGCTCATTTCAGACAGACTGTGGAGTCTGTTAGTAGTGAGGATTTGCAGAGACTGTTTCTGCAGGTGACATCCAGTTACTGGAGATATTCAAGGATGTCTTTATTTACTGCTCTCAATTTTTATATATATATATATATATATATATATATATGAAAGTGAAAGTAATATCAAATCATGGTTTGTAACAATTTTTAAGTACATCTTTTTTGTATCCACCATGTGTTTTCCTTTTGTGCTTGCCGTCTTATGAAGGAGTACCTATGTTCATCAATCACATTTCTGATGGTATCTTTTTTTTTTTTTTTCAAGTAAAGATCCTTGTACATCCAAAACAATTAACTTAATAATTTGCATTTTGTCTTGTACTATTGGCAGTTTTTTAATTGTTCACAAACCACATGACTCTTTTTTTTATTTTATTATCTAAAAGACCTTTTATAGCAGTTTCACACCTAAATGTCATTTAGCTCCTCCCTTTGAGCCGTACTAAATGCAGTCAATGCATGAGTGACCCCTCCACTGCAGTGAAGAAGAGTCATGGACCGCTCGAAAACACTCACTTTCCCTTAGGATTGAACAAGGTAAGCTAATATTGCTTGTTATTGCATATATACAGATGTGTCTTCAAAATGAAGGCAATACCACAAAGAGTGTTGTGTTTAAGATATTGTAGACTTTTCCATAATTAATACTTTGAGTGTTCAGTGTGGCTGATACACTTCAGAAATTGTTACACTTTATTTTAAAGTGCCATTACAGTGTAATTACACGGAGTAATATTGATAAACTACATGCACTTACTATAGGATTAGGGATTTGTTTAGGGTTTGCTACTTGTAATTATGCATCATTTACTGTTATTAGAATAAAATAAAAAAGTGTAACCAAAATGTCTTCTAAATAAGATCGGTTTCATTTAAATATATCTAATAAATATCTTTCACATTTATTCTTTAAAAATCCATGAAACAAGATAAATTGACTTTATTAAGATATTGAGTCGTTTTGATAAAGCGATTAAAAACATTTTAGATATCATTAATAACAGGGTTTCTGCAGTGTAACAGGTTAAAAATAGTAAATCATATTTTTGAGTACTCATGATGATATGGGGTTGTAAAAAGACTGTAAAAGGTGCATTTGGTCTCTTGTTCAGAATAATGACATGGCGAGAGTTATCATTTCAGTGCATGTTAACTATAAAAACCATGTGGCTAGTAAGAACAAAAAGCTGTGAGATGTATACTTATAATATGTTTTGCAAATAATGAAGATTAGCATATTTATTGAGAAAGTTGAATATGTTTTTTGTTTTGTATTTCAGGTTATTACTAGACCCATGCAAGTCTAATGGCAGAAAGCAACAGGACCACTGAGGTTGCCGAACGTATCTTGTGCAATAATGAAGCAAATATTTATGATTGCAATCAATCTGATCCCATGGGATTTCAAAGCCCGGTCCCGCTGACAGACGCCTGGCTAGTGCCGGTGTTTTTCATCCTTATATTGTTTGTAGGCTTGGTGGGTAACTCATTGGTCATCTATGTAGTCGTCAAAAACCAGCAGATGAAAACTGTTACAAACTTCTACATAGGTATCAAAGATTCTTTGTTTCCCAGAATACCGCATTTACTACTTGATATTGTTTTAGTGAACAATCTTTGTTTCTCTTCAGTTAATCTTGCCAGCACAGATATCCTTTTCCTGGTTTGCTGTGTTCCTTTCACTGCCACTTTATACACTCTTCCTAGCTGGATATTTGGGGACTTCATGTGTCGCCTGATCAATTACCTGCAACAGGTGAGCGCATTTTTACACTGTAATGCATGACTGAGCCCCAGTGAACAGAACAAGGTCTGTAAAGACATGGTTGAACACCTTTGGGATGAAGTGGAAGAGAGACAGACCAACATCAGTTCAACTTCACAAATGCTCTAACGGATGAATGGGAAACAATTCCCACAGAAACCCTCCAAAATGTTGTAGAAGCTGTTTATACTAGATGCAATGGCCAGGTGTCCAAATACATTCTGAAAAAGTACTACAAATGCATTTAAACAGCTATAGGCTACACTCTGCTGGAAGTGGTTATGTGGATATGGTTATGTAGTTGTGTTTTTTAAGCAGTGTCTTTGAATGAATTCCCAGGTAACTGCACAAGCGACCTGCATCACTTTGTCTGCGATGAGTGTTGATCGTTTTTACGTGACTGTCTACCCTCTCCAGTCCCTCCGTCATCGAACACCACAGATGGCTCTGTCTGTATGCACCACTATATGGATATGTATGAAAATCATTCCACTCAGTTTAAGTAGAATCATCATTTCAATGCTTTTGACAGCTATTCATCATGTCATAGTTATACACTTTTAAAAACAAAGGTGCCAATAGTGGGGTTTTCAGTGCCATAGGAAAGCCATTTTTGGTTCCCAAAAGAACCATACTGTTAACAGTTCTTAAAAGAACCTTATTTTTTCTTAGTGTGAAGAACATCTGAATAATCTAAATAACCTTTTTCCATCTTTTGTGGAATGGAAAGGTTCAATAGATGTTAAATGTTCTTCACTGAAGCAAGATTCCAAAATGGAACCTTTTTTAAGACTGTATGCATCTTTGCATTTAGCTTTCTCTTTGCTGCTAAAGTGACTAGCAGTAATTTATTACTGTAATATATTGGGCTCACAATTATTTTTATACCGCATCCATTTGAGTTATTTTGGTTTGGATTGTTTTTATATTCCAACTTTTTATTGGAAATAAATGATTTTGTGATCTTTTGACACAGGTTCTTTGCTGCTTTCAGTGCCGATAGCATTGTATCAGCACACAGAGTCTTCGTTCTGGTTCGGTCCACAGACGTACTGCACCGAGGCCTTTCCATCTCTCATTCATAAGAGGGCTTACATTCTTTACTCCTTCTTGGCTGTTTACCTGCTTCCTCTGATCACCATCTGCATGTGTTACACCTTCATGCTGAAGCGCATGGCTCAAGCCACGGTCGAGCCTGTAAATGGCTGTAACCAGGTAAAGGTGTTACTGCTTAATGGAGGCCAACTTATCAATGTAAATACATTATGTATTTAGAATTAAACTTTTAGCTGGTCGACAAGTTTAGACAAGCCAACCAGCTTAGGCTGGTTTTAGCTGTTTGTTTGTTTGTTTGTTTTCAGCAGGGTATTTTTTAGATTTTTTTTTTTTTTTATATGACAACATTTGAATTCTGAGAGTTTGTTCCATACCTGTCTGTCAGTGTCATCTTTGCTCCGCGATGTATCTTTCACTGCGTGAAAACATGATGTGTGCCGTGAGAACACCATGGCTTGTCAGATGTAGCAACAGTAACTAAGGGGGGGCGGGTCTATTAAAAGGTTCCATGGAGGTTAAAGGTTCTTCATGGAACCATTGATGCTAATAAAGAATACTGATGAATGACAAAGCCAACAGTTTGCGGAGAGATTAAATATTTTTATCAGTAATAATAATTGGCTAAATAATTACTTAAGTTATATTAAACTAATTTAATTCTAAACTGGTGGGTCATGACCAAAGAAATGGTTATTTATGGCTTGGGTTCTATTAGTGTTATGCAGCTGGAAAAAGAAAATGCAGTAATGCAAAATAAAAAACTGACATTTGTAGCCGTCATCGCAGAAACAAAAGGTATTCTATATAATTTACTAACGTCACCGGATGTGTCCAGTCCAATTAAGCGTTATGATATTTTTGTCAAACTTATGCTGCAAAATAAGACGAAATATCGACAACCGTAAAGTTTTAATAATCGATGTACGAGAATAGGTCAACATTACAGCTACAGTGATAATGACGCAGAACAATGTTGTCGTTGGAATTTCAGAACTGAATTGACAATTGTTGATTAACACTTTGAAGGTCTTTTAGAATTCATTCAAATTTGAGCTTGAGCATTTCAAGTGGTAAATGACACAACTACATGTTAATATAGTTATTAATCTTAGAAAATTATCATTTTACTTTTTCGGCCATGTTAATAATGTAGCAGTTTGTTATGGACAACCACAGTAAAGCCTGTTTTTTCTAAGAGTGCTCTTTGTTTTCTAGCTGCAGACGCCAGCAGAACGTGTTGAAGCAGTGCGGACCAGAGTAACCAGAATGGTGGTTGTAATGGTGCTGCTGTTTCTGCTCTGCTGGGGTCCAATCCAGATACTGATTCTCTTACAAGCATTCTGTTCTGAAGATGTGAGTCACAGCTATACACTCTACAAACTGAAGATCTGGGCTCACTGCATGTCCTACTCCAATTCCTCCATAAACCCCGTCATCTACGCCTTCATGGGAGCCAACTTCAGAAAGGCCTTCAGAAGTGTGTTCCCTTTGATCTTCAAAAGGGGCGCAAGAACAGCCCAGCCTCTCCCCACCTATAACAGAGAGATGAACTTTCTTTCATCCGGACCCTAAAGGCATTTTGGACTGGCTTTGCTTAAATATTAAATGCAACTAGCTGAACATTAAAGTGTTTTTTGACCCACTTAAGAAGGACTTAACTGTATCTTTATGTGTAATTTCAATAAAAATGTCTACGTCTATGAAACAAGGTTAAAGTGTTCTCACTGATAAGCATTTATGGTCAACTATTTCAATGTCATTTCTGTGAAACTTATGTCATGTTAAAGCTATGATGACTTTCACCTTGATATTTTATATAACCGACTGGCTGAGGCCAGCCTAAAAAGATGCTCAGCACAGTTGACGGGCCACTGCTGCGCATCGTCATGAAAGCTTATCTTTTTCACATGTTTTTAAGCCTTACCGCTTGTCGATTTAAACATTAAAGCATCCAAAAACAAGATGCGGAAAAGCTGAACAGAGCTGGTTACTCGCGCTGTGTTCGGTGCGCGAGAGAGAGAGCCACGTACCATGGACGCAGAACCTGATTTTACCAACTGAGACAAGTTCCTGGGACATTGAAGGTGTCTGAATAAATGTAGGTTTGATTGTATATTTCATTTTTACATTGAAGACTACCCAGTGCTATTTTACATCTAATTATTTGGTTTCTGTACCTTGACACCTACAAACTTGAAAAAAACTTAAACATTGTGTAAATTGCACAAATAAATAAAAATAAACGAACATAGAAATTAAACAATTTCAAACAGGAGCCACTGGTACAACCTTCACCGGGGCCCCGCTGACCCCAGCTACGGCCTGCTCAAGCCTGTTTCACACATACTCCGTCTGCAGTGCGTATGCAGTCCGTGTGCGTTACGTATGTGGTGCAGCACGGACTCGATGTGCTTTCACACAGGACACGTCCGCTACTCGGTACGTAAACGATCGCTGCACTGCTGCAGACGCAACGCTCCTGGAACGCAACTGGAATCCGTTAACATGGATGCGTTAAAAAAATATGCAACGCATACGCACTGCAGACAGAGTATGTGTGAAACAGGCGTGAGGTTGTTTGCACCTTGTGCAATGTGGAATTAGTTTACATCCTTCTCAAGCACTTTGTGATGCATTTTGGAAACAGGAGATGAGCCCCTTTTCTAATGCACCACCTAGCTTGATAAACCCCTTCTCAAAGACTTACTCTTTGTAAATTTTATTTGGGTAACACACATATTCTGAATGCCTTCATCAGACTTTGAATGATCCATTTTAATCTAGATTAATTTCAAGATCAGAGTGAGATTAACCTAGATTTAAGAAAAATTAATCTATGCCCACCACTAATATATATATATATATATATATATGTATATGAAAAAGAACTTTAGAAACAGTAGAACACTTTAAGAACAAACTACAGTTAACATATACATGTACTAGAGTCAATGCATCAAGATAAGTGTAGAGTAAGTTAAGGTTTAATATACTTTAAATCTTTTGATTTGACAGCATTACAAAGTGCACATTCAATACAATAAAGCACATTTCTTTTTTTTTACATTATGAATGCACTGATAAAGAGCAGCGTATAAATATCAAATGCAGTTTAGAGTTTAAAAAGCAGGACAGACAGATCTGTAATGTTGGCTTAAAGGCACAAACATCTTTTCAAAAACCCAACCCAAGAGCGAGGTTTTCAAGGTAAATCCAGCAAAATCTGAATTGAGTAATCAGACTCCAAAGATTAAGTACTTGTAATTACATTAAATTACATTTTAAAATACTCTGAATCAGACTTCAGTTACTTTTTTTATTGATTACGTGATTACATATTATTCACACAACAGCAAAATAATTAGTATTTTATTAATTCTGCATAATTCCTATTTTTCATCTTCTGAAATATCCTACCGCTTATACATTTAGAAAGAAATCAGTTTTGTGGACATATACACAAAAAACTAATTACAAAACTGAGATATAAGTTTTTTACAAGTACATTTTACATTTTCATGATTTAATTCATTATTAGCTTTTTTTTAAAACTCAGAAAACCCCAGTTTGAGAAACATTGACGTAATGTTATATTTAATGTTCTTCATGTTGTTAATGACAACAAATGGAATATATTTTCTTTCTCTTTCTATTTTTATATCATGTGAGAGAGAAACAAGGGGCTTGATTCCACTTTAGGAAATTAAATTTTAACATTGATATCTTTGTGTTAACTGCCATTTAATTCGTATCTGAGTGAGCATTTCTGTATTATATTTGATGTCTTTGTCTAGATACATTGTTGTTCTTGATAATAAAGTGTTTGTGATATACAATAAAACTCCACAAGATGGCAGAAGATTTCTTGGTAGGACACATTTACACATTGAAATCCTGTGGCCTCCAAAAATATTTTTACACTTATAAATAAAAGAATAGTTCAGCCAAAAATGTAAATTAGCTGAAAATTTACTCACCCTCATGCTATGTTTTTCACAGGAGAAAGCATGATATGGATTCAAGTTAAAACTTCTTGATGATGGAGACATTTTTTATTTATTTATTTTACAAAACAAGCAGCTTTTCACTTCACAAGTCATGAACTGGTGAACAGGAGTGGTGTGGATTATTGTGATGTTTTTATCAGCTGTTTGGGCTCTCATTCTGACGGCACCCATTCACTGCAGAGCATCCATTGATGAGCAAGTGATGTGAAGATACATTCTTTCCAAAACTGAAAAAGAAACAAACTCATCTACATTTTGGATGGCCTGAAGGTTAGGATATTTTCAGCTAATTTTCATTTTTGGGTGAATTATTCAAAACTATTGGCTTTCATTTTAAGGATAAATTGCACACTTTAAGCAAAACAATTGACAAAAAGATGGTTATCTTTTTAAATGTTAAAATATTATAAATATTCTGTATGTTTAAAATGAAGATGCACAATATCGTTGATGGACACTATATGGTTGTTTAATATTAGTGTAACATGTTCATAATTAATGTGATTCCCTACACCTTTGGTTTTTCTTCTAGGACGTCTGAAGATGAGATGTCTTGGTTACTTATGTAACCCTCATTCCCTGATGGAGGGAACGGAGACGTTATGACGAAAGACAGTTTAAGAGAAATAGCCAATGAAAATTGGCTAATGGATTTTGCATACCTGAACCACTCCCAGTGCCTACGGGTATATTAGACGACAGCGTTCATCCACTTATTATGTTTTACACTGAGGAGCCGAGAACATATCCAGGCAACAGCAAGTAGTTCAAGGTTGTGGCATGGGCACATAACGTATTCATTCACTTCATCAGGGAATGAGGATTACGTATGTAACCGAGACGTTCCCTATCTGTCAGTCACTACGATGTCTATGTCGACTACTATGTCGAATGACATTTGGGGTCCATGGAAAATGCCACAACCTGAACACCGTCACAACCCTGTGGTGCTGCAATTGTTGACAAGCCAGGGTGTGCCACAAAAGCTACACTTAGATCGTAACTCTCCCAATGCCCCAGTGCAAATTCACTGACCTTGGCATTCAAGTGGAACAAAAACGTTTTTTTGGAAAGGATTTCAACCTTCAGTGAAAGATTGCTTCAAATCTTTCAGCCTGGCAGAACAATGGGAAAGCGAACGTCTGCCAGAAGAGACTGACAGAGGGGGACAAGATTTTACCAAGAGGGAAACCTTACCATGGAAGAAGACACATATGAGAAGGCCAGAACAATGGCTGACTGGAACTCCAGGCATGTTAACACCAGTACTGGGCCTGGCGTCAGACTGCTCCTCCAAGTCTGTGACCGCAGAGTGTTCTGGAGGATGCTCGACTCTGCTGTGAGAAGAAAGGTGCTCGCATCTCCGTGTGAGGGGGAATGGCGCAGCAAGCATGACAATGAGCCAGTCCTTCCCACCACTTACCTGTTACCCAACAAACAGGAAGAAACCGGCTCTACAATAAAGGTTGTAAAACCTCGCAAAGGTGTTAGGTGTTGCCCAGCCCTCGGCTTGACAGATGTCTGCCAGAGAGGCATCCGTGTGCCAGTGCCCAGGAGGAAGAAACTCTGAGTGGAGTGGGCTCTCACCCCCATGGGGCACGGTTCGCCTTGGGCTTGGTACGCCAAGGCGATGGCATCATGTGGGCCAACCTCTGCTTGGAGACAGCGTTCCCTTTCTGCTGAACTCCAAAGCAGACAAAGAGTCTGAAGATCTGGGTGCAGTGCACGTATTTGTGTAGCGCTCTTACTGGACACAGCAACGCCAAGGCTGGATCTGCTTCCCCTCTTCCACCACCTGGTCTCAGAAGGAAGTGGTGGGAACCTTGGGCATGTACCCAGGCCGGGGTCTCAGGACAATGTGAGAGTAGGCCGGCCTGAACACAAGGCACTCTTCACTTACCGAAAATGCTTGGAGGTCCCCGACCCTCTTGATGGAAGTGAGCGTGATCAGGAGCACTGGACTTAAGAGACAGGAACTTTAGTTCAACTGAATTAAGCAGCTCAAATGGACCCATCTGGAGTCCAGCCAGAACAACAGAAAGATCCCAGGAGGGTATTGGGGTGTCCTAGGAGGTTTCAACCTTCTGGCACTCCTCAGGAACCTAACGATCAGGTCATGACTTCCAAGAGACCATCTCTCCACTGCATCATGATGTGCTGTGATTGCAGCAACATACATTTTCTAGGTGGAGGGTGACAGCCTACTCTCCAACCTTTATTGCAGGAAAGAAAGCACAATTCTGACCGAGCATCTCCAGACTCCACTTCAAACCATGGGCCTGCCTCGTAGAGGAACCTCTAGCCTGAGTGATGAGGTCTACCACCGCTGGCGGTAGGTTACTTAGGTCTGCCACATCCCAGCCAGAGGCCACACATGGAGATTCCAGAGATGCCAAAGGTGCCCAGCCCCTGAGAAAGGAGGTCCCTCATCAGAGGAATGCACCAGGGAGGGGCTGACACGAGATGCATGAGTTCTGTAAACCAGGTCTGGGTGGGCCAGTAGGGTGCAACTAACAGGACCTGTTCCTCGTCCTCCCTGACCTTGCACAGTGTCTGTGCAAGCAGGCTCACTGGGGGAAATACATAATTGCGTAGAGCCTGTAGCCAGCTATGTGCCTGTCCATCGGAGCCCAGGGGGTCCTGGGTCAGGGAATAGTACAACTAGCAGTGGGAGGACTCATGGGAAGCTAACACTTCCACCTGAGTTTCCCCAAATCGACTTCAGATCAGCTGGATCGTCTGGGGATGGAGTCCCCATTCTCCTCCTGAGAGTGCTTCAGCCACACAATTGAGCTCCCCCGGGAATGTGCACAGCGCTCATCGACTTAAGCCACGTCTTACTCCAGAAAAGGAGATGGCGGGCCAGTTAAGAAATGTGACCTGATCATAGACCACCCTGTCGGTTGATGTATGAAACAGCCAACACGTGCATGTCCAGCAGCAGTGGTCGAAACTGCCTTAAGGTTGGCTGAATAGGCAGCAACACATCGATGTGATGATGACACTATGTGTACCGTGGCGCCATGCCCATCTGGAGACTCGGTAGTGTAACCAGTGCTGAAATGGTCTCATATGAAGCAATCCAAGTGGTGTGACTGTGGCTGCAGATGCCAAATGCCCCAGGACCCTCTGAAATTATTTCAGTGGAAATACTGTCCTGCCTCTGAAGGAACTCAGTTCAGCACCGACTGGGCACGTTCGTTGGTGAGACAGCTGTCATACTCACTGAGTCTAACTCCATACCAAGATACAAGATTCTCTGCACAGGGAAGAGCTTGCTCTTCTCTCGGTTGACCTGAAGCCCCAACTGACTGCACAACTCCTCTCTTGAACGGGCCATGATGAGCCAGTCATCAGTAGTTAAGGTTCCTGATGCTCACTTCACATTGTGGGGCAAGGGTGCTCTCCGTAACCTTTGTGAAGACACGGGAGGACAGGGAGAGCCCAAAGGGGAGAACCTTGTACTGCCATGCTCAACCCTCGATTGCAAACCGCAAGAACAGTCTGTGACTATAGGATCAAGACATGAAAGTACACATCCTTCAGGTCGATCACTGCAAACAATCCTGGGCTTGAACACATTTGATAATACGTTTCTGCGTTAACATCTTGAACGGGAGCGTGTGAATGGTCCGATTCAAGACACAGAGATCCAAGATAGGCTGAAGGCCACCACTTTTCTTGGGTTCGATGAAGTAAGGGCTGTAATACCCATTCCTCATCTCAGCTGGAGGGACTTTTGTCGCCTGTAGGCACAATATTGTTGTAGTTTAGACAAGAATGTTTTTATTACCAGCAATATTCTTCAACAACGCTAGTATTCTCAAAAAGGTAAGTACCTCCAAAGAAAAGAAAAAGTGGTCTGTCTGAAAGTGTTTATTTCATTTAGAGTGAAAATAATATTTGCATGTGAAAGCATGATTCCTAACTCCAAACAATAGAAATGTTCAGTCAGTATTGTGCATCAATGAATATCCAGTTTGCAGAAAAGAATGATTTACTCTTAACACATTTGAAAATGTTTTGAAAACTATTTCCGTCTTTCAATTTCAAAATGTCACGTTTAATTCAATGTGTTACTTGCTGTTCTTTATACTTAACTGTTAAATTTACTAGCAACTTCTAAGTGAAAGTCAAACAGCAGTAAAGTCATGCTTTAAGTATTAATTTTATAGTAGTACGTTTTCTTCAGAATTACCAAAGTCAGCATTTAGTCAGTAAAAACGATAACATTGTGAAATATTATTAACATTTAAAATAATTGTTTTCTATTTGAATATGTTTTAAAATGTAATTTATTTTTGTGATTTCAAAGTTGAATTTTCAGCATCCTTACTCCAGTCTTTAGTGATCCTTCAGAAATCATTATAATATGCTGATACATCTTAGTCTTATGCAATCAGCTACTCAGTGGTTTTCAAACCGTTCCTGCAATCGGCCCTAGCACCTCACATTTTGTATGTATCCCTATAGTTGATACACCCATTTCAGGTCTTGCAGTCTCTACTAATGAGGTATGATAGATAAGGGAAACACAGAAAATGTGTGTTGCTCGCGGAACCGGTATGAAAACCACTGAGCTATATGCATTTATTGTCATCACAATACACACAAGTACATAATAAAAGTTTTGAAGTTAATAAATGTAACTGCAGAGTTTTTTGTTTGTCTCTTTGTTTCCTTATGGCACTGGTTTACTGATGTGAAGTTTCAATGTTGTTTGTGTGCTGCAGCAGTATAAAACATTTATACAAGAATTGGAATGTGTGTATAGTATTTTTACTGAGACGTGAGTTGGAAACTCACACAACTTGTCAGTGAATACCTGATAAGTGGCAATAGTGTGACTGGCAATAGTAGAATTGCTTCCAGATTTAAGGTTTTTATTTTTTTAAGTTTGTGTGGTCTACACATGCTCTGGGCATTGTTAAAATATTCCACGTCTGCTCTGGAAATGGCAGAAAGTCAGGGGTTTTTCCGTGTTCCTAAATCTATGAATATAAAGTCTACACAGAACTTTTCTATTGTTTTGTTTCATGGGGAAAACACACACACAAATGAAAGTTATTCAATGAAAGGTATACAACTCTTTTGCATCGTTTTGGGGCGCTAAATTATAATGTATTAATCCATATCAAATTTTACATTCAAATAATATAACTGACCTCACAATAGGTCAGACTATTTAATATGTGGTTCATTGCAAATCTTCAAATAGTGATATCTGAAATAGCAAGGACAGCAATCGTTTCTGGTCATCCAATACATTTCATTTTGTTTTTCATACTGCTTCTTCCAGCTCCCAGATATCACAGTTATGCTTGTATGCGACACCACGTTAAGCTGTGTTTCGTGACACTTTATTTCAGTGGAAACTAAAAAAGGGAAGAGCGAAAAAGGGGGGGTTATATTGCTATTTCGTACATACTCATCTCTTCTGGATTCGAAACACCACAATAAATCCCCACTGATTGATGCCAAACAAAGATAATGTCTATAACATCTTGATACTTAGTATTATATAGTTAGTTTAAGATATAGTATATTTTAAGATATGCAAATGTTGATATTGTATTTTTCGGTTGTAAAAAGAAAACATAATGAAATTCAATAAAAATTATAAAGTGAAAAAAAGAACTGAAATACAAAGACTCGATCTCCACGTTACCTTTAAACACAGGTTTTCTGGATAAATGCTGCATTCTGGTTGATCTCCAGAGTTTGGCTCATTTATCTGGAAAGGATGATGCATCAGATCAAACAGATCTCCAGGAAGATTTCCCTCCAGGAAAGGAATGGTTTACCCCAAAATGTCCTGAAAATTGAGTTTGTTTCTTCATCAGGTTTGGAGAAATGTAGCATTGCATCAGTGTCTCATCAATGGATGCTCTGCAGTGAATGGGTGCCGTCAGAATGAGAGTCCAAACAGCTGATAAAAACATCACAATAATCCACAGCACTCCAGCTGTTTTGGACTGGTTTCGCTTGTGAACAGTGCTTGGTCGGTGCAGATATTATGAAGTATGGACTTGTATTTTAACTGGAAGCAACAGTTTGAAGTTAAAACGTTTTAATGATGGATTTGTTGATGAAGACACAAACTCTTGCTTTTGGCCTGACAGAGAGTAGATTTTCAGCCAATTTTAATTCGTGAAACTATTCCTTTAAGATTGTGCAAAGAAGACTTGTGAGAGAGTTCATGAACTGAGAAAAATATGTATTGCAGTCAACCATATCAAACGTAAAATAAGCCATTACTCAAAAAAACAAAAAAGGTAGTTAAGGGACTGAATGTATTCAATAGATTGGGTCCAGTAAGAAAGAAGTATCTTCTGCTCACCAAGGTATTTATTTGATCAAATGTACAGTAGAAATAATATTACACATTCTTCTGTTTTCTATATGAATATATTTTAAACTCTCATTTATTTCTGTGATGCGCATCTGTATTTTCAGCATCATTCCTTCAGAAATCATGAAAATATGATGATTTACTGCTCAAGAAACATTTCAGATTATTATCAGTGTTGAAAACCGTTGTGCTGCGCAATGTTTTTGTGGAAACGGGGATGCATTTTATTCTTCAGGATTCTTTGATGAATATAAAGTTCAAAAGAACAGCATTTTTTAAAATAGAAATCATTTGTAACATTATAAATGTCTTCACTGTCACTTCACTGATCAATTTAATGCATCCTTGTTGAATAGATGTACTAATGTTTGAAACTTTTGAAAGATAGCGTATGCACATGAAATAGAAAATCAAAGGCTTAGAGATGTCTAGTGTGGCAGAGCAATGAACCAGGTTGACCTTTCACCTCTGTCTGTGTCATACAAGGGCTTTTCTGAACCTGTGCTTTCCAGCTGCATGAAAGACAAGATGTGCTCAGATGAAACGAGCAGGTTTGTTTATGGGCTTTTTATGTTTTAATGGACAGGACGGTGGACAGAGAGGAATGTCATGACACAGTCTGGACTCAAACCTGCATCCCCATTGGAGCAGCATCACGTGTCATGTGTATGTGCACTGTCACATAAACACTGCGGCACAGATATGGAGCAATGACGTAAACTCTATTAGACAGCTCTTACAGACAGTCCTTGTGTTCATTGTTCTCAGGCGTACTGTCATTAATGAAGCAGACAGCAGCTGATGTGAACTGACAGATGAGCAAATAACACACAGAGTCACATCTAACTCTTCCCACCATCTTGAAAAGACAGAAAGTGAGCGTGGCTGAAGATCGAAATGAATTTTATTAGGCTATAAGAGAGGCTAAATACTGAGCAGTTAGAATGGAAACATGCATATTTATGGTGACTCGTTTCAAATCAAAAACTGATCTGTGCAGATTTATACATTCAGATATTTCACAAATTCAATGTCTATATCACCATGTAAATTTCTATACAGGTCGTTCTTGCTAAATAGTACTTTTAATGATTCAAGGCAAGCATAAATGATTAGTGCGTTTCAGAGTATAATTAAAAAAGCACCCACTAAACCAACAGGAGTAGGCCTAGATAATACAGCTATAACGCTTTAGCTAGTGGGACTTTCAGTTTTTGGCTAAATACATATAAATATTGCCTGATGTGTTCAAGCACAGCCTGTAAACCCATGACGCGTGCTGACTGTCATCGCAATGACAGCTTTCACGGCACTGTCACGCATAGTTTGGCACAGTTCCACGCATAATTTGACAATAGGCAAACAATTTATTCCTAAAACAGAACGACCTTTCTAATACAGAAGATCCTAAAAAAAACCGGAAGTATGTTGTCAAGCTTACTGAAGAAACATAGACAGTAAGGAAGAAACACACGCGGTGGCTTTGAGTTACTTCGAAACACGACGAATGTGTGACGCCAGCGGATCGTAGCCAATCAAAATCGCTTTATGATAAAGTGGGCGGGGCGTGCTGTTTATTATTTACAGCACTGGCATGCGAAAGCAAAGCACATTGTACTGCTCCAGTGTGGACCGACCGAATAAATGATTACCATGTGGGCATGTTCTGGCAGCAATTATAAATTTGTTACAACTTAAGCTATTTGCTGGTGTCACATAAGGACGGATTTCGAGAGGAATATCATTTAAATCGAAAAAAAAAAAACATAACAAAATGGACATTTTTGGACAAAATAAGACACAGATAAACACCACCATTCCGACTGACAACTGGACATCTGTGAGTAATTTAACAGCTTTTCACCATGATTTAATGACAAAATGATCGCAAAGTTATTTGAGAAGTAATAATCCAAGTAAATGTTTATGAATCACTGATTTCATGTCATAAAAATAGTCTACCTATGTTACGTTTTGGTGTTCTACATGCCTAAAATGAACACAGACAAATTCTTCTCTTTCTTTTCTTAGATATATTCAATAGTTCGATGGATTCAAATATCAATGGCCGTCCTGAGGTATCTATTCAATCATTTTCCTTTACTCGTTATATAAAGAGACACGTATTAATCAATGTTTATGTCTTTTATACTTGTATATCTCTCAATGATTTGACTCTCAGCATCTTAGGTGCTGGCTCCATAATCTTTTATGCGATTTCGAAAGGACTAGTAAGAAAACCAGAGGTACGCCTCCATCATCTATATCTACTGTGATTTCTTAATAACGTGTTCAAACAAGCATGTGATTTAGACCACTGTGACACACCTGTGTTTCAGGTGCTGCCGTTGTTCTTGTTGAGTTTAACAGACCTGCTGTTAGCTCTGAGCTGGATGTGTGGAGGTCTTCTCTTCACCGAGTCCTGTGACGCTTACAACATCTGCTACAACCTGCACATAGTGGAACAGGTACGAAACTGACACCTTATCATGCAGAAATAATGCTTACCACAGACAAAAGAAGATACTTCCTCTTTGTGTCTCTGTACATGCCATGTTTTTACATCACACTTCCACTTCCACAAATAAAGCATTTGGAGAAATGTAGCATTGCATCAGTGTCTCATCAATGGATGCTCTGCAGTGAATGGGTGCCGTCAGAATGAGAGTCCAAACAGCTGAAAAATAAAAATAAAAACATCACAATAATCCAAGCACTGTAGGCCATCAGTTAATGTCTGGTGAAAAGAAAGGCTGAAACAAATCCATCAAGAATCCAGCATCCATTATATGGCATTCTCTAGTAAAAAATATTGATCTGAATCAGGAGAGAAGTATGTGCAGGTCAAGCATCATTTGCAAGCCAAAACTATCTAAAATCTAAAACCGCACTAAACAAATATCTTAGATGGATTTTTATGTGAGAGGAACAATATTATGGATTATGGATCATATTTTGGCCAGAATTTGTTTCTTACAAACATGCAGATTTTGTCTTCTCAAGACATTAACTGATGGACTGGAGTGCTGTGGATTATTGTGAGGTTTTTATCAGCTGTTTGGACTCTCATTCTGACGGCACCCATTCACTGCAGAGCATCCATTGATGAGCCACTGATGCAATGCTACATTTCTACAAACCTGATGAAGAAACACACTCATCCTAATTTTGGATGGGCTGAAGGTGAGGACATTTTCAGCCATTTTTGAGGCTGAACTATTCCATATCAAGCAATCTTTTCGTATGTTTAACAAGTCATTCATTGTCTCTATCACTATTAATTAAATAAATGTTTTTAACATACTGGTATTTTTTAACATCGAGAAAAAGAAATGCCATTTTACCAAAAATAATACTAAAGATATGGTATCTTATGGGATGCCATGGCACACAAATATTGTAATTATTCCATTTGACGCTACCAATTGATACAATGACATTCTTGAAAATGACGCGATTGCAGAAAAATGTAAAGTATTTAGCCAGTAATTTGTTGTTCGATTGCCGTTTAAATTGTATGTGCTAAAAAAGAAAGAAACTGAAATGAGGGAGGGAGCATTTTAACCCTGTGCTTCATTCCTGCATCCTGCCAATGCACTGCAGGCCTAAACATATGCCTCTCATTACTGAAGCCTGTTTGCTTGGCATTTAGTGAAAAAAAACTCTCAGAGAAGAAAACCATGTGTGCTTGGGCAGTTTACGTCAAAAACAAGTTGTTCTCAGCTCAGACGATAAAACCAGAGAGCTCTAAAGCAAAAAACAAACATGGAACTGGGACGAGTCTGAAAAAGAAGTGGAGCAGCAAATTTGATATAATTAGTTGTGACCCAATTGTAACGTCTGCACATGTTGGTTTATAACAGTGGATTGTCATGGCTGTAATGTAATGAGTAGAGCCGAAGTTCACTCTATAGTTTTTAGCTGGTTTGGTTTGGTTTCTCAAGACTTGTAAGACTTTACACTCACAAATCCTCTACATTGCATAAAACTGTGACACAAAAAGTCAAATGCATAATTTTCTCAGTTTATTACAAACGGTTACATACTTAGAGCTCAGAAACTATTAATGTGCAGTCTTTATCCATTCTGTGTGTCTCATCACAGGGAGTCACTGCATTGTAAAATATGTAAAACTATATTAACATGATCTTAATATGATTTTAATCATGCATTATTACAGTTCTCAAGTCAAGTCAGGTCAAGTCTGCTTTTTCTCTGGTATTAATCCAGGACAACATACTCTTACTAAAAACTAAATTGTAATAGCATTCAGCAGTGTACAAGTGCACAAACCAGTTTACAATTCTGCAAATATATATATATAGTATAACTGGTTTTATAGTATTTTTATGGTGCTGATTTGTCATTTTTGGAGCTTACCATCATCAATTCCCCTCCTTGCATGATCTCTGTGTATTTCACTCGTTGTGTTAATGCAGTATTGCAGTGAATTCGTCACGCTGACGTATTTCATTGTGCATTTTTAAGTAGAGCAAATTGTGTACACAGTTTAGGGATTGTTTAAATCAGGCAATCCACACCTTGATCATATATAACTAACAGCTATCCTCCCGTGCTCCAAGCAAAACAGAAAGGAAAACCATGTTGGCATTTCTAAAGATATGATATCTTTAATATCAGATGTTTCTCAATCCTGGAATGTCATTCAGCTCTTTGCTTTGCTTTGTCACGAATGTCAACAGAGGTGCTGTAAGAAAGTGTTTCCCAACCCTAGCCCTGGAGTCCCTCCTGAAAAACTATTGCAATTAATGATATTGAATGTGCATTTGTAGTAAACTATATATATATATATATATATATATAAGCCTATAATGTAATATTAATAAATTAAAAGGCCACTTAAGTGACTTGAACAGAGATACTTTAGCTTTGATTATTAACATAAATGCATTTTCAAAACATGTGCACTTTCCTAATTAAAAGTTGTACCCAAAGTACATTTTAAACCATTTTGTTGTAATAATATTTTGTTTTTCTTTAAAGAAGTACACTTATTTTAATGCGTTGACTAACGTACTAAACGCACATGTAGAGAACTCGATTAGAAATTTGAACATCTGGTGTGTTATTTGATATGACATTTAAAGTTAATATATTTTAAATGTACTAAATTGCAACTTCATCATTAAATGTGTAATTACAAATATGTTTAAATACACGACTTAAAAGTTTGCAGTAGAAATGCATTAAAGTATATTTTAGTTTACCATAAATACATTCAGTGGTACACTTTAACCATTTTTCAAAGAAAAAAAGTAATAATTATGAAACTGCATTTAAAGATGTGCTTAAATCGGGATAGTGAAAATAAATTAAAATAAAAACTGATGTTAATTTACCCATCCTCAGGCTTATCCAAGATGTAGGTGACTTTTTTTCTTCAGGAGAACAGGAAGAAATGGTGATCCATATTAATTCATATAATGCAAGTCAGAAGCTGTCCGTTTCTAGAAGTATAAGAAACATATAATTGAACACAGAATGAATCCTCGTGGCTCCTGACGATATATTGAGTTCTTATGAAGCGAAATGATCAGTCTGTGCAAGAAATAATCCAGAGCCTCGGGCAAACAGAGAAATCTGATTCTTTGTGTACTTTTTTTGCACAAGGGGAAGCCCGAAGTCCTGCACACATATGCACGTCTCTCTCATCTCTTCACACACCTGGTCTTCACTAAGAAACAAACTGTGCTGTGTTGAGGCTCTCAGGGTCAGGGTTGGAAAGCACTGCAATCACATATTAATACAAGAGATGTGGCTTACAGTACTGTGCCGACAGGGTGTGAATGTGGATCTGATCTATAGCTGAAATATCTTAAACTTTCTTAACTTCTCCCTTTGACTTTCACATCCTACAGACGCTTTACATGGCCTCGTTCTTCTACACGCTGCACTATGTTTGGGTGCTCTACACCGGACTGATGGGGAAGTACAGGAGACTCAATGGTTTCCCAGGCGAGGTAATCCACTCAGGTTTATATGATGGTAATAAAGCGGCATACGATAGTCTGTATGTAAACGCTGGCTTGTTTATTACAGTATCCAGCAAACACAAGGATCTGCAGGTGTCTCGGTCCTGTCCTGTCATGGTAAGAACATACATTAAACAAAATATCACTCAAACTGAACCCATTAAATATTGATGTAGCAACATCATTTGTGCAAAGAAATGGTCAAATAAGTTTTGATTAAAAATCACATAAGTACATGTTTAAAAGCAGAAGTGTAGTGTCAAATTAACTAAACATTTTTACCTTTTATTTAAATTTATTTAAATTAAAGGGATAATCCCCATTAATCACTTACCCTCATTTCGTTCCAAACCCATTAAAGCTTTGGAATGGTTTTTACAATAAACTATGATAAACCTATTACCTGTAATCCTGCATACTATTTGGGGTAAACAACAAGCAAAATAAAGTTGAAGAACAGAATGAGGTTTGGTCATCTGACAGTCTGTCCTGATCTCTCCATACAGTCTTTTTCCATTAATGCTCACAGCGCCTGTCTTTGTAGCAGGAAATGTGTTTCGGTGCTACACAAACTTCACCCAGCCCTACAGGTCAGTCAAAATACATGCACGGAAAATGATTCATGAACTACACTTTCTCATTACTTTATTACTTAGCTTCTTTGATGTAAGCCCGTTGATATTAGGACTTATTGCATGCAATTCAGTAGTTTCATCTAACCATCATTTAGTTGTTTGAATATGTTGTTTAAGATGATGCTTATCCAGATGTGATTGTCTTCCAGATGTTTGCTGATGCATACAGGCGCTGTGTATCTCACCTCATCTGTAAATACAGAAATGACAGCATGTAGTGTCATTCAAGACTACTGCATGACCATATTCCTTACGACTTTCCTTATCACCTTCATCGGCATCACCGTGAGCCCTCTTTAACATTTAACATGTCTTGATCTCATTTTTGAATACCTGAGCTAGTTACGATTTAAATGCACACTACTGTTCAAATGTTTCAACAGGGATATTGTGAAATATTATATGTAAATATCTTTTAAAATCTAATTTATTTCGGTCATTAAAGCTGAAGTTTCAGCATTATTACTCTAGTCTTCTAGTCTTCACATGATCCGCTTCATAATTTTGTGGAAATTGGGAAAAATCTGCATTTATTTGAATATCTTTTGAACAGTATCATAAGCGAACATTAGGCTAAAGATATATGATTCTCCAGACTGCGTGACTCGATCATAATCTCATTGTAAACCTCGTTTTGATTTCAGACTCTCATGTGTAAAGCTCGCTCCCTGTACAAGCGTATCATCACGTCTCAAGGGTTTTTCGCCGACAATCATTGGGAAACTCTGCGTCTTCTGGAACGGCGTATGCTGCTTTATCCCTCAGCCTTCTTCTTCTGCTGGGGACCAGGTCAGCACACATTTGAAAACATTACAACAAAGTTAAAACATTATATATATATATATATATATATATACATACATATAATGTTACTGATGTTCTAAAGCAGCCAATGAGGAACATTTTCTCGTCTCTCTTAACTATATATGTCAGTTTGTTTAGATAAATTGGGATTTATTATTTTATTGTATTAACAACCACTGCACATGCATAACACTAAAAAAAAAAACCTCAGACATACATTTAAGATTTGAATTGCATATACATTTTCCATACATATGGATTACACAGTTTTAGCATAAACAAACAAATAAACTTAATGTGATGCATTACGTATATGAATCATAAATGAAATGGTAAGATTTCTGTACTCAAAAATTCTTGGAATAGTTCATTTTTAACTACTTCTATCTATTTAAATTTATTTAAATTAGCAAAATCGCAGGAGTAGCTGAGCGTGCCGATATACAGCTATATCACACAGCTACGAGTGTGATATTGCATTTATACAACAGTTCGACGCTACAATTGCGCGAATAAAAAAAGAGACAACTATGGAGTGTCTTTAAAAACGCTGTTTTGTGCAGAACTACTTTCTTCTGCCACGGAATCAAATATCAGTTTGACAGTTTACCAGCTAAGCTCAAGATCTGTTACTAATACGGCTCCATAATTAATAAAAAATTATATCACAGAGGCAATAAATGGCGATTAGGCAGAAGCTGTGATTGTCATGCATATCTTTCAGTGAAGCACAGTTCTATGATCAGTAGTAAATCTCCATCTAAAAGCCAGAGGGAGCTCTCGCGCTGAAAATCCAAATATGCCCCGAAGAAGAAATCCAGGAAATCCAAAAATGGCTGCAGCTGAATAAACAGAAGGTTTAACTGCTTTCATTGATTCAGCCTGACTTATAAACACACGACTATGGTAATATATGGTCTATCTGCGTTCTTATAATTTCATCATAATAAAGTATATTTATAACGAAACGCTAATCGACAGCCGTTATCAATGCTTAGAATACAATTAAATATTATGTGCCTTAATTATTATGTTAAAGAAGCCACATCATCTCACAGGAGTATTTATTTCAAACACTTGACTGATGTTATGAAGTGAGTTTGGAGTACAAACATGTTATTAAATGTGGTATTTTCACGTGCTCTCAGATGGAGCAGGGTTTACTAGACAGAGCCGTAGTTCACTGAGAATATACACAAACAGCTGTCATTATCACGAAAATTTTGTAGATTTCATAATCCTATGGTTATATATGCAATTTTGCATAGCTTGTAAAGAGAACTGATGCCGCGTTCCAGGCAACCCGTAACCCGTGTTTTTCCAACCTTCTACCCGTGAAACTGCACTGGAACGGCAGTCAAACCCGTGACTTTCCACCCGTGAACTCGTACTAGATAGATGTACTCCGAGTTACGAACTCTGACGTCACATAGCCTGCGAAACAACAATTGCAGCCTCTACGGATAATATTGCCTATGGATGCAGTGTTTACGCAAGTGGTGCACGTTAAAAAAACGATTTTAGGACGATATAACATTACAATAAAATTAATAATCTAGCTACAATTGCTTGCGCTCAGGAAGTTTGGCGTGACTTGCCTGGAACGCTATAAAGTCGTGAGTCATGGTTTGAAATCGTGACTCAAAAACTCTGCCTGGAACGCAGCATGAGGCTCTGTGTAGTAAATGGTGCTAATTCTGAAAACAGGTGCTGGAGATTTACTGCTAATCACAGAACCTGCTTTACTGACTAAATGTGCATAACAATCACGATTAATTGTGTTTGATTAATCGTGCAGCCCTAGCTACTCATTTAAAAAATGTCACTTTAGAACTGGTAAGGTAGGAACATTGAGTTGCTTAATTGAAAGCTTACTGTATTAAAAGTTCACTGAATTAGAGTATTATGAGAGAGATGTACTGAGCCAGTGTGATTACCTGCATTCATTCTTCAGCTCAGTCTCTTATTAACAATAAAACATTAGTCTGAATCTCCGCTGAGGAAAGCGATATCTTTGTCACACTGTCCTTTCATTTGTTAAAGGTGATTTTTGATGACAGCGCTGCACACTGCATTTGTTGGCTGCATCACAAGCTGTTGCTGGAAGTAAAAAGCAGTTCCTTGTTTACAACCCTGTTTCAGTCTCTTTCAATATAAAAGTCTTTACTGGGGACTCATTTAGAAAAACTTGTAGCCTTCTAGTGGCAGAAGAATATAACTAATCACAATCACAAACACTGTTTCTCAGTGCTAAATACTATTATTAAATACTTCTATTATTATATAAAATATTTATTGAATAATTATATTTAATTAACAACAACAGGCTTCATAAAAGTTACTTGGTAATTCAGTCAAAAGTACAAAGGCAGCACTCTGATGTACTGCATTAAAGTTATAAAAATACAACTTATATTACATCTCATGTTTGAAATATAATAGCGCTGAACGGTCACTGACGCCCTGGAGCTCACATCTCTGAAAACACCAGAGATGTATAAAGTACTAGAGACCCAGACTTGAGTAAAAGTACAAGTGCTCTATCAAAAAAATGACTTGAGTAGAAGTTGAAGTGCTCTTTAAGCACCACACTTAAGTAGAAGTACTAAAGTATTCAACATTTTTTGTACTTAAGTATTGCAAGTAGTCTATTTGAAAATTTACTACTCAAGTACTGAAAGTAAAAGTACAAGTATTGTGTTATGTAGTTATTAAAGAAAGTAGTCAAAAGTTTGAACATATTGTTTTTACTATTTCAAATGATTAACCTAAAGGACAATCACAATTCCTTTGACTGTACGTTTTTGTAAACAAAAAACAGATTAAAGGGTTAGTTCGCCCAATTTGCAAAATTATGTCATTAATAACTTACCCTCATGTTGTTTCAAACCTGTAAGACCCCAGTTTATTTTTGGAACACAGTTTAAGATATTTTAGATTTAGTCCGAGAGCTCTTAGTCCCTCCATTGAAGCTGTGTGTACGGTAACGTTATACTGTCCAAGTCCAGAAAGGTAAGAAAAACATTATCAAAGTAGTCCATGTGATATCAGAGGGTCAGTTAGAATTTTTTGAAGCATCGAAAATACATTTTGGTCCAAAAATAGCAAAAACTAGGACTTTATTCAGCATTGTCTTCTCTTCCATGTCTGTTGTGAGAGAGTTCAAAACAAAGCAGTTTGTGATATCCGGTTCGCGAACGAATCATTCGATATAACCGGATCTTCTTGAACCAGTTCACCAAATCGAACTGAATCGTTTTAAACGGTTCGCGTCTCCAATACGCATTAATCCACAAATGATATAAACTGTTAACTTTTTTAATGTGGCTGACACTCCCTCTGAGTTAAAAACAAACCAATATCCCGGAGTAATTCATTTACTCAAACAGTACACTGACTGAACTGCTGTGAAGAGAGAACTGAAGATGAACACAGAGCCGAGCCAGATAACGAACAACAGACTGACTCGTTCACGAGTCAAGAACACTGATCTATATATATAACTTATATTATAGATCAGTGGTCAAGAACCGTTTCTGTCAGACGAAACGCGCAGTGTTGCCAGATTAGAAATGTCGAAGTATCGTACCAAAACCTCAAAATTATCGTTTTTTGTGACAAATTATCGTACACGAACCAAACACATACAATATAGCTATTTTCCAACAATTTTATTTTCCAAATAATTTTACAGCCAATTTAAACAAGCTGTGTAATACGCTCACACTAACTGGAGGAAGTCTGGCTACTTTTTTTTTTTTTTTTTTTTTTGCCAAAGTGCAAAAGATATGCCGAAAGACATTTTGAACTAGACCATAATTAAACTATGATCAACTTAAAAAACAAAAAAAAAACAAAAATTAAACTATGATACAGAGAGAAAAAAACGTTTACAATCAACATTAGAAAGATTCGAATTCTATCTCTAAGCCGCTGTCATCTTCGGATGCCACATCCACTTGTGCTGTGTTGGCAGATGTTGTTGGTTGGGGAATCCTTTTACAGTACAGATTGGATGCCGTCATGGAGCGCAGCATAGTGTTCGTCGGTTTGAAGGCGTGACACCCACCAGCATTCTTCACACACTCCGATGTGTGCAGGAGTCCATTCAGGGTGTCTGTAATGAGTCGGTTTCGTGGTTTTGTTTTGATTAGATTTACTTTTGAAAACACTCGTTCGCATGACGCATTTGAGTGGGGAAACACAAGCACATCCAGAGCAAACTTTCCCAGTTCACTGAACACAGCTTTCCCCTGTAAATCCTCCAACGTAGAAATATGATGCCAAAATTCATCGACATCCATTTCTTTCGTGTCTTCACTCAAGGCCATGAGAGGCAATCGCCTCCACTGATCATCAATGACTTGGAGACTGTCTGTGTCTGACCTGTCAATCACCCGTGGCACTTGTTCCATGAGGGGGAGCAGAGACGGATGTTCAACTCGTGCGTTCGCATCTGTTGCAGTGGCAGGAGAAAGGCATACAAGGCGGGTCAAGAGAGCATCATCAAAATCAAATCGTTTTTTGATTTCCCCGCAGGCAACCTGTAGAAAGTTCTGACAGCGCACATAAAAATCTGTCAGATTTGCTGGCGAAATTTTTGCCTGCTGCACATGCTGCATCACCTTTATGCCCAAGTACATTGAGCTCAGTGTGACATTGAGCTCAGCGCAAAAGAACCGGTGAACTGTTTCTTCAACTGGTTTATTGAATCGAACTGTCAGAAAGAACTACTGGTGATTCGAAAACCGATGCAACCGGTTCTTGACTCGTGAACGATTCATTATCTGGCTCGGCTCGGTGTTCATCTCTCTCTTCACAGCAGTTCAGTCAGCACGCGCAGTCTTCTCAATCGCTTGATTCGCTCAATGATGTGCCAACAAACCTGCCATCTACAGTTCTGGCAGTGGTAATGTGGGTTTGTAATGGAATGATTCGTAACATTTTTATAATTGTAACGAGTAACGATGCAGCACATAAAAAAATATCGGAGTAAAAGTATTAAACTCATCGAAAATATGTACTGAAGTAAAAGTGGAAGTAGGAGAAAAAAATAATACTCTAGTAAAGTACAGATACTGCCTTTTAGTACTTAACTACAGTAGTGAAGTAGTTCTACTTCGTTACTATACATCTCTGGAAAACACTGAAGCAAATAGTCGCTATCTTTGTTAACAAACCGTACTTCTCAAGTCTAAACAACTACATTCTCACCTTAAAACTCTTAAAACTACATTCAGTGACACAAAACAGTATTATTTATCAAATTAAAAGTGGATTTGAGCGGAGGGATACAAATGATGAAATAATGAAGCGGAGGGATACAAATGTTATCACTACAATATCTCTCAGACAATCGGATTTGAGAACCAGAAAGAAATGTGGTATTAATAATCATATAATTAAGACGCATTTATTAAAATTGCTTAGCATCAGCATTAATCTGTTTGTTATGAAGACGAATAAATGGATTCAGTTAAAAAGTATGAACAAGGTTCAAATATGGCTAGTTGCGGAACAAGCAATATTTAATTAATTAAAATGTATGAGATTGAAACAAACGAATGATAACTATATAAACCTATAGATACTTTGTATTTAAAACATACAGTTCAGTAGAACTATTACAGAAGCCCTACCTGTTTCTTGTTATTTCCTTTATGTGTGTCTGACAAATATGAATCACATTAAGTTTATGTTAAAACAGTGTAATCAAAATGAGTAGAAATTGTATATGCAATTCAAATTTAATTCCTCCAGTCTTCAGTGTCACATGATCTTCAGAAATCATGAAAATATGATGATTTACTGCTCAAGAAACATTTCTGATTAGTATTGTTTTACGTTGAAAACATAAAAAAAAGAAAGATCTTAAGATAGCTTGTTAATAACTTCACATAATCAATTGCAATCAGCTCTTTTTTGAGTGGAATAAATCCACAGATAAACACTCTCTACGTTTTTTTGTGATCTGGTCTTTATTTCAGCAATATTTCTGGCCGGTATGATGTTGGTGAAACCGGACATTATAGAGGGAAGGATGGGAGTCGTTCTCTACATCCTACAGGTTCGCCAAAATACATAAAAGCACCTAGTGACTCAATACCCCTGCATGCCAGTGTACTGTAACATGTTCCTGTCCTCGACAGGCCTTCACCTCTGCCTCTCAGGGTCTGTTGAACTGCCTGGTGTATGGCTGGACGCAGCAGCACTTTCGCTCTCTCAGCAGCGGCAGCATCATACGGGACGCCTCCACCCAGACTCCACTGCTGCGCTCCCAGAAACCAAACTACGCCGCTCTGCACTCTTCTGCATCACTCACCAATTTTGTCTGACGGAAAGACACGCAAGAATCCCTGTAATGCATTGGGAAGATACTTTAAGCCAAAGCGACCGAGGGATCACACCCATGACTTGGCTGTTGGGAGCGTCGTGCTCTACACATTGAGTGTGAAGACGCGTTTAGTCTTGATGAAACCAGCCGGAGCAGAAGCGTTTGTTTTGCTGTTGTATTACTAACACCAGATGGCAGATAAAGACGCGCTGCTGGAAAAGGCAGCTTCATGTTTTTCTCTACTTCGTTTTTTCTAAATAAGATTTCAGATGCTGCACCTGCTGCTAGTTTAGCTGAGAAACTCACTTCAAGAAACCGTTTCATCATCCAGATTTGACAATACTAGCTTTTACAATGACATGATCGAGACTTTCAGATCACGATGCACTGCTGAACAGTTGAAAAGGGAAAGACCGAAGGGAGATTACAGACAGAGGGAAATAGCTCTGAAACAGGATCTGAGAGGACAATGCTGCTTTCCATCCAAAAAAAAAACTAAACAAAACCTGAATCCACCCACACACAGTGGTTAGCATTGCAGGTATCAGTCACTGCTAAAGGAGCACGAAACAAATAGTTTATCCTACAAAACAATACTTCTCAGTGGAGCTGATGAGAAATATTAGCAGGAGAAGACTCATATGAATCTGTCAAGATAGTAGAAATGAATCATGAAGACGCGTTTTTGCTTAAAGTGAGGTATTTACAGTCACTGGAAAGCTGGAAATATGTGGTTTTCAGGTTTGGAAAAGTTATGAAATACTCTTCACAATAAAGTTATATCCCTTCATCTTTTTACTCAGCCTTGTGAGTTTTTCTTTTTGAAACACGGATGAAGATGTGTTTAATGAAACCCGAGATATTTCTGTTGCTCCATTGACGCTGATGATTCAAAACCTTCATAAAGCCATCATCATACAAGAAATCCAGTAATCCAAGCTTTCATAAGAGACACGATCAGTAGATTTAATATTTAATTTAGGCTTTTATTCTTATATATTCATATTGATCAACGCACATCCATAGAGCACATCCAATAAGCTCAACGTATGCTCAAATGTGCTTGTGTGAAACACAGAACAAATCTCATATGAATGACTTCTACCATGTTTTGGTTGTGTGACCTTTCAGTGGAAGGACAGAAATCTCTCAGGTTTCATTAAAATCATGATCTTCATCGAAGTTTCAAAGGTGAATAAAAGACTCCAGGGTGAGGAAAATGAGGATGGTGTTTTCATATTTGGCTGAACTATCCCTTTGCAATGTCCTGGGACATTTCTATTGTTGGTAATTTTTTCCAGTTATGCTTTGTTTTCAAATATGTTTTTGACTAGAAACTGGAGTGCAGAAAGTCCTTGTTCAGTAATTACAAACAGCTGGAAAAGTCATGTTAAAAAGTTAATTGGTTAAAAGAGGGAATCCTGTTACAATTATATTTGTATAGTGTCAAAAATGACACGTTGCACTGTTTTCCCATTTTAGTTTGACTCTCATTTATCCCATGACGGAATGAGTTTTTAATGAATAGTATTTTATATGCATGTGTGTACATAGTCTTTCCACATTAAATGCTGTATGAAATATTTTAATATGTATAAGGTGTTGATATTTTGGGCTGGTTGATTTCAAACAGATTTGTACAGATGGATCCCTGCGCTAATTCTCAGCAAAATACTGCCACCTTCTGAAACAATCCAATATTATAACATAAGGCTCTCTCGAACTGATTTCATTGCAGGATATTATTTATATAGCAACAGTGTTTACACATGGAGCACCAAACCTGCAGATATCCCTAAGACATGAATGAATTAATAAATGAATATAAATAGGAAAATAAATATACATATACACGACAGACAGAAATATAAATAAAATAAATAATTGAAAATGTGAAAATAAATGAATAAATAAATATGGAAATAAATACTAGTGGGATTAAATACATATAACAACAACAAATAAATGTAGAATTAAATAAATAAGCTTAAAATAAATACAAAATAAATTAAAGAATAAAAATATTTATAGAAATTTAATTAAACATTTAGTCTTTCATTCTGCGTGATTGGTCCTCCATGTAGTTACAAAATACATCTAAATGTAGGTATGAATAGGGAAAATGTTAGTAAAAAAACAATAAAATCAAAGTGAAATAAAAAACAACACAAATATAGAAATAAAATCCTGAAGGAAAGGCCTTAGTGAACAAATGTTTTAAATGTACAATGAAAGTCAATAAGGTCAGAGAGACTAGTTCAAAGCGCTGTGGCGATGAAGCTCATGAATATTAAATGCACTCAAACGCACGTGTCAATCACAGCAACGTCACAAACAAACCATCCAATCAAACAACCGCGAGCGGACATTCCGGAAAATCCATAAGCCAATGAGAACAAGCAGGAAACTTGCACATTAGGTGCAATCATGTGTAAAGAGAATAATAGTGCCAGTCCTAATCACTCACAGAGAGAAGCAGGTCAAGTGGAAGAGTCTCGGGAAGTTTTATATTCCACGGCCATCCTCGAGATTTTCATTTCAAAACATGGAGAACAAACAGACCATTAATTTCGGAGCGGGACCAGCTAAACTTCCACAGCCGGTGAGTTAGTACATCCCTAAAAATAAAAATAGGTTATTTAGGATTATTCATTATTTCACACTAAACATTGATTATATTTTTTATAAGATATCTGTTTACGCGTCTTAGAGAAGCGTAAATAAGGCAGCGCGATCATATATCAGTATACTTTCGATTACGTCATTATCAGTTAACGTAACGTTACAAACCACTGCGCGTGCGAAAATATATTGCGTGAAATAAACGCGTGCGTTTAGCTGCTCTAGATGTGCAATGTTGCGTCAGCCGCAATCAGGCTCTAGATCCAGACTAAACTCTATTTAACATCAAAAATACACTTCACGCATTCAGATCGGGTCAGAGCACATTTAAATGCCAGCGAAAGGCGTGAAAGCTTACAGATTTAGCCTGGACATGTTTTGATTTGTTGTGAAAAATACACATTATTAGAAGCATGCCATCTCTCATTAGGTAACTCGCTAATTCTGTGTTGTTGGTGGTTTACCTCAGTAATTCAGGGTTTTAGTTGTCTCTCCAGTGCTGGCTGTTGTGTCCTGTTGAAAACGATTGTTACTGCATCATGGCCGATTGGCTGAACATGGCCCAAGTCGTGTTCAGCATTTCCATCCTTTTATCTTTCACTGAGGTTGTGCGGATAATAGAAGGACTGTCATTTAAAGAATAAGTTCATCCAAAAAGTGTAAGATTGCTGAACATTAAATTGCCCTCAGTACAACCAAGATGTAGCATTGCATCAGTGTCTCATCAATGCATGCTCTTTAGTGAATGGGTGCCGTCAGAACGAGTCCAAACAGCTGATAAAAACATCACCATAATCCACAGCACTCCAGTCCATCAGTTAAAACATCTGGAGAAGACAAGATGCAGATCCATCATTAAGATGTTTTTACTTCAAACCATTGCCAAAATACAAGGAAGTGTTATTATAGATTATGCACTGCAGTTTAAGCATCTTAATAATGGATTTGTTTAAAAACACGCAGTTTTTGTCTTCTCCGCATGTGAACTGATGGACTGGAGTGCTGTGGATTATTGTAATGTTTTTATCAGCTGTTTGGACTCTCATTCTGACGGCACCCATTCACTGTAGAGCATCCATTGATGAGACACTGATGCAATGCTACATTTCTCCAGAAGAAGAAATACAAGCATCTACACATTAAATGAGGATGAGATGCATTATTGAGATGTTTTAACTTTTAAACTGTCACTTCTGGACAAAATATGAGTCCATAACGCTTCGGTGAAAAAGTCCATCAGTGGACTTCTCACATTATTATAATCTCACAACTATTCCTTTAAAAGCCAGTTCTAAAGAGCTTCTGTTTAAGGTCGTACAGACAAAGCCAAACCTGTTTTGGATAAAAAAAAAAAATTAAAACTGAATTAAGTTAATGAAAGTATTATTAGTTATTGAATGGATATTATTCTATTCTTAGGTTTTACTCCAAGCACAGAAGGAGCTGCTGGATTACAGTGGCGCTGGGATAAGCATTCTTGGTAAGGAGCTGCATTTGTTATATATACACGTTTCTATGTGTAATGCCATGTTCTTGAGGTGTTTACTTCTCTTTTGCAAACAGAGATGAGCCACAGATCATCTGATTTCTCCAAGATCATCAACACTACTGAAAACCTCCTCCGTGAACTCCTGTGAGTGTTTCCATCTGTCCCTGGATCGGAGATTAATGTCTTGGTTCATATTCAGTAACAAATGTAGAATCTGTGTTTTGATTTGAACAGGAATGTACCTGAGAACTATAAGATCCTGTTCCTGCAAGGCGGAGGCTCGGGACAGTTCAGCGGGATTCCTCTCAATCTGATTGGTCTGAAGGAGGACAGGTGTGCCGATTATCTGGTCACGGGGACGTGGTCTGCAAAGGCAGCCAAAGAGGCCGAGAAGTATGGAAAAGTGAACGTGATTCATCCGAAACTGGATCGCTACACCAGTGAGTAATCACAGCTATATATTTGTGAATCGAAGATCTTTATAAAAACACTATTTGCACAGTCTTCTGAAATCTGTTTCGTCTATCCTGTATATTTTACATTCTTCACAAAAATAATTGGTGTGTCCCTTGTAAAAAACAAAACAAAACAAACATTTTAAAACGTTTTAAAAAGAGTGCTTAGTATGAAACCAATATACTTAAGTGTGAATTGAATGTAATGCTTTCAGGCACTTAAATGCTTGTTAATTGCAATTACATTTATACTTATGCATATACATATATTACGGTTTAAATTTATATTAAATGCAATTTGCTGAACTTTACAGTGTTTTTGACCCACTTCAGAATTTCAGAATTGCTTTTAATATCTTTAAAATATTAAATATAAAGAGAATTGCTGCATATACTGACAAGCATTTATGGTAAACTAAAATGTACTTTGATGTCCTTTCTATTGCAACTTATGCTCGTAATTGCACATCTTGTAATAATAAAGTTGCAATCTAGTATATTTAAAATGTTAACTTTTTAGTATGTTAGTCAACACATTAAAATAAATGCATTTACAGCATGACGGAAGATTATTAAAACAAAAAAAATTAAAATGTACTTTAAAGCTTTTAATTTTACACTACAGTCCACTTTTTAAAAGTATACTTAAGTGCATGTAAGTGGCGTTTAATTTCCTTCAAATTATATTATCAGCAAGTACCGTTTAAAAATAACCTACGACAACGTATACTTAAAATCAGCACACATTACATAAAAATGAAGCACACACACAGAAGGGGCTGCACAGCTTTGGTGCTCACATGACTTGTAGTGATGAAGCAGACTTTGTTTTCACAGAAATACCAGACAGTAGCACTTGGTCGCTGAATCCTTCAGCCTCTTACGTCTACTACTGCTGTAATGAGACGGTGCACGGCGTTGAGTTTAACTTCATCCCCGACACTAAAGGAGTGGTTCTGGTCAGTGACATGTCATCCAACTTCCTCTCCAGGCCGGTAGATGTGTCGAAGGTTGGTGATCCTCCTTCAGGTTCATTGTCGTTGCCATAAAAGCTCTTCCCAGTAGTTTTTGTTGATGCTGCAAGTCTCTATCCTTTCCTACAGTTCGGTCTGATATTTGCCGGCGCGCAGAAGAATGTGGGCTGTGCCGGTGTGACCGTTGTCATCGTCAGAGAGGATTTGATGGGCAAAGCCCTGAAAGAGTGTCCTATTATACTGGACTATCAGGTGCAGGCTGGCAATAACTCCCTCTACAACACTCCTCCATGCTTCAGGTACGGCTGTTCTTTCTTCATCATACTGTGTCTCTAGACTTCAATTAAGTTGCATACATAATTATCAGCTTGCTAATTCTAGATAGCTATATAAAAGCTTACCAAACAAGCAGCAGTCAAAAATAGTTTTTATTTTTCTCATTGTCTCTATTTTTTTTTCACCTGTTTTTCTTTTGAACCTCAACATCTGCTCAGGATATCAGCCGTTTGTAACTATGATTTGTTCTTGCTGCAGTATTTACATCATGGCTTTGGTTCTGGAGTGGATCAAGAACAGCGGAGGGGCGGATGCCATGGAACGAATAAACAAACAGAAGTCCGACCTCATCTATGACATCATCAACCACTCCGATGGATTCTACTCGTCAGTGATTCCCTCATCATCTGTCCTAATCACATCCTAGCATTTCTAACAAACACCCGGATCACCATTATAGATAAAATACGATCTGGTTATTTCTAATGTACAATCTTAAACATTCAACTTTAATTTTTAATCAATATTTAATAGTTCATATATATTTAAAAATGGATTTGTCAAATTAAAAAAAGTAATTGACTAATGCAGTATTTGCAGTACTCTCATCAGACTTTAGTGTTCGTCACAATGACCTCTCGCCCCATTTTTCCCGCTCTGTCCGATCTCTCGCAGATGTCCGGTCGACGAGGCGTGTCGAAGCCGCATGAACGTTCCATTCCGCATCGGAAACAAGGAAGGAGATGAAAGTCTTGAGAAGAAATTCCTGGATGGTGCTTCGAAACTTGGCATGATCTCACTTAAAGGACACAGGTGTTGTATGAACATTGGGAAAACGTTACGTCTGTTTTTGTAATTCATCTAATCTAGCATTGCATCAGTGTCTCACCAATGGATTGTCTGAAATGAATGGGTGCCGTCAGAATGAGAGTCCAAACAGCTGATTAAAAACATCACAAAAATCCACAGCACTAAAAACATCTTAATGTTTGAGTTGTTTTAGCGTTTGTCTTCTCCAGGTGTTAACTGATGGACTGGAGTGATGTGGATTATTGTGATGTTTTTATCAGCTGTTTAGACTCTCATTCTGACGGCACCCATTCACTGCAGAGCATCCATTGATGAGCCACTGATGCAATGCTAGATTTCTCCAAATCTGATGAAGAAACAAACTCATCTACATCATGGCTGGTCTCATGCTATATGCATTTTCAACATATTGTCATTTTCAGTGGATACATTTCAGTGATAAAATGTGATTTTGTCTTATTCATGTTCATTTAGAAATGTGTATATAGAATGACTTTTCAAATTTGAATACGATTCTGTCTTGATTTTTAACTGCAAACAGGATTAGGAGCGTTCAGAATGTAAAATGTTTTGATGTTAATAATTTTGACCGTTTTTGACTTGTAAGGTATATCTAATCAGTTGAGAACAAATGCATCAGAAAAAAAAATCTAGTCAAAATGAATATACGGTTATGTTTTAGTAACCACATGCTTGCTCTGTCATTTCAGTGCGTCCTAAAAAAAAGATTAAAAGAGCAGCTCATGATTGTTTGACTATTTCAGGTCAGTTGGGGGCATCCGAGCGTCTCTGTACAATGCAGTGACTGTTGAAGATGTGAAGGCTCTTGCCACATACATGGAAGAATTCCTCAAGAATCACCATTAGCTCAAAAGCCCAGTAGTTTATACTTGCATTGAAAAAGTGTTGCTTGACTGAGAGCACCTTTAAACTGCGTGACACTAACAGATTGGCTGCATTTCTTGTAGCTAGTGTAACTTAATGTAACAAAACTCTAATTCTATTCAATTTCAATAGCAAATGGTTGTCATTGCTGCCTAACATTCATGTATTTTTATTTAACTGACCCTTTTATTTGAATTCTGGTGTGCCTTAATGCTTGTAAAATTGTATTTCAATTGTACTGCAAAATGTTTTACTAATGTAAATGTGTTAGTAGCTGAATACTAAAAAAAGAAAACACTACTAAAATGTACTACAAACACTGCAGTGCTTATTCCTGTAAACAGCTGATATTTTTTGAAGATAAAATAAACATGCATTATGGATATTAATACAAGTATGTCGACATATGAGAGTATTTGTTCTTTTTTTTTTTTTTTTTTTTTGGAGTGTAGTATTACCATTTTCTCTTTAGCATTTATTGAAAACATAACGAAACAGTTTCCAACAAGTGTTTTACTTTAAAATGTTGGATAACTGAATAAAATATATATTTTATGTTTGAGAGGGTTGTCTTTGATTTTAGTTTAATTGGTCACTGGCTTAGTTTAGCCACGCAGATCTGGCAACCATGGATCTGTAATGATGCAGCACGTTTCAGCGAAATACAATCCTGTCAAGAGGACCCTCAGATTGAAAATTAATTGATTTTGGAGATTAAAGAGACGAGGTTTAATATTAAGAGAATTCAAGCACTGCCGCTTTAAATCGCGAGAAGACGGTTTATTTTGACGTCACGTGTGACCCGGAAGTGCAAGGTGTGTAAACAGCTACACATCGTATAAGAAATAATCAGCTATTTCAGTATTAACTGTCAGGTTTGTCACTTGAGAAGTCAAATATTAAACTTGCACTTCATTTAGGCTTCATTAAAAGCCGAATGGTTAATATTTCAGACAGTTGAGCTCGTGCGATGATGTGACAGAAGCGCCGCCGGCGGAAGTGAGTTAGGCTCAGAATCAGGCTGGTTCATGTTCGGGCTCCTCACGCTGAAACTCTCGGCATGTCGTGCTCGCATCTATAAATCAAGAGCGATATTAGATCGGGTGAGTTGGGCCTGTCGTGTTGTTGCTGATGTTAGTTTGACTTCCGCCTGTTGCGAGCTGCTCTTTGTCCACCGGAAGCTGCAGTCACACAGTAACTCTAGTGCTTGATGACTTCACAACACACACGGAGAGACATGTCTCTCATAAAGGTGCTAAGTGGGAATTCCAGCTATTCGTTGGGACTAATATATATATATATATATATATATATATATATATATATATATATATATATATATAACGTTTTAGGCCATTTGTATTTATAATGGCCTAAAAAAGGTTTTAAGCCAGTTATTTCTATGTTTTGCTGTAGCGTGTCAGTAAGAATCATCAGTTTACATGTCCAAACATTCGTTTTACCATGTATTGTAATATTGTAATAATCCAGTGAGATTTGTATGTGACAGCAGTCATATAAACCCAGAAGAACATCTCCAAAACACTTCTAGAGACTTCAACCCTTATGGATTATAGGCACAAAATGTCATCAGAATCATTCATACACCTGGAAATCGTTTGAGAATTTAGTTGTAATTTGGCTCAGAAGAAGACAGGAATCACGTCTCTTCAGCTTTTCATAATTCCAAACCTTATTAATTCTTAAAGGGCTGTCAAAAGCAAAACTGCTATGAAACCCATCGTATTCTGTTGTTATGAAGTGTGACATGGTATAGAGCAGAACAGACACTGTTTTAGGAATCAACCTCTGGTTGGTATCTGGTTTCGTTCGGCAGATGTGATCACCGTATTGTTTTTGTGAATCCCATATTGATCTTGGCTCCAGGTCCAGGATGGCTGATTGGGGAAACAGAAAGTTTACTCCGCGTTACAGGAGACCGAAGGAAGCAGATGAAGCTGAGAGCTGGAGGAGTCCTCTAGGACGGGACGGTGAGCGTGGTTACAGTCCTAAAGCGAAGCGTGCTCACGGTCGAACCTCAGAAAGAGCCAGAGCCTCGCTGTCGTGCAGCTCTCCTGAGGGACGAGGGTTCGGACCGAGTCCTTCTCACAAGGACCGGATCCAGAGGGGCTCACCGGCTGACCGCAGGAACTGGAGAGAACAACCGCGGGATGGACCCAAACACGACAGGCTTGGTAAAACACACTGTCTCCTAATGAAACAGTGGGGTTAAAACAGAACTAATATCTGTCTCCATCTCATCTGTCTCTATCAGGGAGCGTGCAGAGCTGGAGGGAGAAGAGCAGGGTGGTCCGGATTGAGAGATGTCTCACTAGACGGGACGTTTTACAGCTGTGCTCGGAAGCAGAAGGCAGTGACTGTGACCTCAAAGAGGTTTGTGAGTTACAGACCGACCAGTTACAGGAATAAATCACCCTTTATGAATCCTTGCTGAATAAAATGATGAATCCCAGCTTCTGAAACGTGGTGTGCATTGATCATATTTCATCACATAATCTGGTTTGGGGTTTTTGTATGTGTCTGTGTGTTTTCATCAGTCGAGCGTCAGCCTGAAGTTCAGATGTGATAAGTGTAAGGTGTACTGTGATGACGTGTCACCCGCGCTCGGTCACATTCGAGAAAGAGCCCACAGGAAGAAAGCCAAGGTGAGGAGTCGTGATGAAGTGGTTAGACTCAAACACCTGTTCCTGTGTTTGAAGAGCGTCTCGTCTTCTTCTCAGGAGCTGCAGAAGCTGACGCTGCTGTTGAACATCCCTCCTCCTGGAAGAGCCCAGTGTCTCTCGCTCAGCTCGACTCTGGGAAGTGTGGCCGCTGAGTTCGGTCTAAACGCTCAGGATCTGAAACAACGGCGAAACATCCTCGCTCTCGTTGAAGGAGTCCTTCGTCCTGTTCTTCCAGGTGTGTGACAGCACAGCGGTAAACTCGGTGCTCGTTGAGTCCTTCGTCCTCAATGCATGTGTTTCCCCTGCAGATTGCCAGTTTAGGTTATACGGATCTTCCTGCACACAATTTGGCTTCAGAGACTCTGATGTAAACATTGATGTGAAGTTTCCATCCCATGTGAGTAGAAAGTGCCTATCGGAAATATACTATCATTAACATGTCTTATTTGTGACCCTGGACCACAAAACTAGTCATAAGGGTCAATTGAGATTTATCTGAAAGCTGAATAAATAATCTTTCCATTGACGTATGGTTTGTTAGGATCTGACAATATTTGTCTGAGATACAACTATCTGGAATCTGAGGGTACAAAAAAATCTAAATATTGAAAAAAAGTTGTGCAAATAAAGATCTAAGCAATGCATATTACTTTTAATATATTTACAGTAGGAAATTTACAAAATATTTTCATGGAACATGATCTTTACTTAATATCCTAATGATTTTTGGCATAAAATAAAAATCTACAATTTTGTCCCACACATAGTATTGTTGGCTATTGCTACACACCCAGAGACTTAAGGTTTTGTGCTCCAGGGTCACATTTTGGCTTTATATAAACATTTAAATGAGTCATTTGTATTTCATCAGTTTCTTTATTTTAAACTACTTGTTTAACTATATTTCATGCACCCAGCATTAAGTGAACTTTAGTCTTTTCGGTCTTTATAGGCATCACAAAGTAATAAATCAGTTATGAAGGCTATGCCTCTCAGAAGGTGAGACACTATTGGCTCAAACCCTTGATAAATGGTGAATTATCACTGACATTTGGACACGATGTCTCAGTTTATACTTTGATAGCAAACACATGAGCTATGGCGTATGTAGTTGATAGCCTTTTATCAGATTCCTTTCATCAGACACCAAGTGTTGTCCAGTTTTTGAGAATGTTTGGTCACTTGTTTTACAAAAATGCACAGCTGTGAAGTTTGTTCATTAAGTGTTTTGCAATAAAGAAAACTGTCATCTCTCATCAGCTGCAGCATCCTGATGTTCTGCTTGTGGCTCAAGAGCATCTCTCTCAAAGTGGTGAGTTGAAAAGCAGTGAAAGTGGATTGTAACATTGACTCCTCAGTGTTTTTATTGGCTGTGGTGAAAGAAGAGCGGGCTATAGAGTAGAGTTCCTATGCTGATTGTAATATCATACTTTTATACTTTTTTAGCATACTTTATAAGCATTTACAATAAAGCACCACCAATCCAGAATAAAAGGACTGTTTTATTTTCATTTTCACAGCTCTTTTTGTCAGTGTGGAGGGAGACTTCCATCGGAGGATGCCTGTAGTTGTGTGCAAAGAGAAATCAAGGTCTGTGTTTCCTTGCTTATTGTTCCTTTGCAAAGTGTATAAGTTTCCTGCTTCTAAATGTGTGTATGCTTTGCCATTTAAATGGGGGTCGGTAAGGTATTTTTATATATATAAAGAAATTAATTCTTTCATTCAGCAAGCATGCATTAAATTTTATTTTAATGTTTTTAAAAAAAAAAAATTTTTTAAGTCATCTCTTCTGCACAACAAGCCTGCATTTATTTGATTCAAGATACAGCAAAAGCTTTAATATTATGAAATATTTTCTATATTTATGTTTTCTATGTGAATATATAGTAAACTGTCATTTTAACAATTACAAAACAATTACTTTGTAATTTTAACCTGCTTGATCTGTCCGCTGCTTTTGACATGGTTAACCACCAGATCCTCCTATCAACCCTACTGGCAAAGGGCATCTCAGGAACCACACTTCAGTGGTTTGAGTCTTACCTATCAGATAGGTCCTTCAAAGTATCTTGGAAAGGTGAGGTGTCCAAGTCACAACATCTAACTACTGGGGTGCCTCAGGGCTCGGTTCTTGGACCACTTCTCTTCTCTGTCTACATGGCATCATTAGGTTCTGTCATTCAGAAACATGGCTTTTCATACCACTGCTATGCTGATGACACTCAACTCTACCTCTCATTCCATCCTGATGATCCGACGGTAGCTATTCGCATCTCAGCTTGTCTAACAGACATTTCTTCCTGGATGATGGACCATCACCTTCAACTCAACCTTGCCAAGACAGAAATGCTTGTGATTCCAGCAAACCCATCGTTTCATCACAATTTCACCATCAAGTTAGGCACATCAACCATCACTCCTTCAAAAACAGCTAGAAGCCTTGGAGTTATGATTGATGATCAGCTGACTTCCTCAGACCACATTGCTAAAACTGTCCGATCCTGCAGATTTGCTTTATTCAACATCAAGAAGATCAAGCCCTTTCGTTCGGATCATGCTGCACAACTCCTTGTTCAAGCTCTTGTTCTGTCCAGGCTGGACTATTGCAATGCCCTGTTGGCAGGTCTTCCAGCCAATTCTATCAAACCTTTACAATTAATCCGGATTCAACAGCCATCTTCAAGAATCGGCTTAAAACACATCTCTTCCATCTTTATTTGACCCTCTAACTTTAACACTCTCTACTCTAATTCTATTCTTAAAAAAATCTAACTACCTTTCTAAGCTTTTTGTATTCTATTTTATTTTCATTTATTATACAATTATAAAAAAATACCTATAACACTAGTTTCTCTATTCTTTTTCTATTCTATCTGGTTTCTTTTTATTTATTTTATTATTTAAAAGCCCATGCTAGGTGTACTGTGTTAACCTAACTGAGACTTGTTATGGCACTTACATATCATTGCTCTTTTTGTTGTTTTTGATTGCTTCCATTGTCCTCACTTGTAAGTCGCTTTGGATAAAAGCGTCTGCTAAATGACTAAATGTAATTTATTTCTGTGATGCGCAGCTGTATTTTCAGCATCATTACAGCAGTCTTCAGTGTCACATGATCTTCAGAAATCATCATTCTTCAGAAACCAATCATCATAAATGCTGTTCCTCTGAACTTTCTATTTTCTATCAAAGAAACCTGAAGAAATTCTACTCAACTGTTTTCAACATTATAATAATCAGAAATGTTTCTTGAGCAGTAAATCATGATATTATTCTGATTTCTGAAGATCATGTGACACTGAAGACTGGAGGGATAATGCTGAAAATACAGCTGCACATCACAGAGATAAATTATATTTTACAATATATTTACATAGAAAACAGTTATTTTAAACTTTAACTATAAACAGTTTTTACTGTATTTTTGATTAAATGCATCTTTGGTGAACAGAAATGTTTTATCTCCAAAGTGGTCTGATCTGCAAAGTCAGCGCAGGCAATGAAAGTGCATGCTTGACAACAGCGTATCTGGCTGAGCTGGCCAATCTGGAGCCACAACTCGTCCCGCTGGTCGTGTGCTTTAGATACTGGGCTAAGGTGAGACCGATGTGCTACTTAATTCAGATGGAAGTATGTTTGGTAAAAAAAATAGTATTTGTCTCTTAAGGGTTCCTTTAATTCTTAACATTCGTGAAATGTGTTTGTGTTTGTGTTTGTGTGAATTAGATCTGTTGTGTGGACCAGATGGAAGAAGGTGGACTTCCGTCCTACTGCTTCGCCCTCATGGTCATCAGCTTCCTGCAGCGGTGCAAAGAGCCCGTCTTACCGTCATACCTCGAATCTGTGGTGTGTGTGTGATTCAACATTAATGCAACATTTGATATAAGTTTATAGGACCAATGCCTGATTATTGTATCTAGAGCCTTATGAAGAGGTTACATGAGATAATGTCCAGTCAGGTGCACAAAATCATGACACGGTGATTAGGACCAAGATGCTAATGCATTAATTAACACACTTTCTACACATCTACTCACCGAATCAGTGAATGAATATGAGAAATTTACATCTGAAGTTGAAATTAAATGGTTTAGTGATCTGTACAATCATTAACAGAATACTCCAGTTGACCAATCACATGCAAGTATTTCAGAGAGTCTTGTCATAAACAACAATATGGGATTTACACCAAAGAGAGGCAAAATTGAAGGGATTGTTCAACACAAACACGAAATGATAATTCGCTCATCCTCAGGCATCGAAGATTCGCTAAAAAAAAGTGGTCCTTGGGGATTCGTAAAATGCAAGTCATCAGCAACTCACTTTGAGAGTCAGAAAAGCATCCTGCACATTATTTACAGCATCACTACCTGTGATCCAGAGCTTGAATGAAGGGGTGAAATCAACGTTTTTATGGTGTCTCATTGTTGATAAAGACTAGTTTATTCACTTTATATGCTGTAGACGTGCAAAACAGCCATGTTTCACATCATTATTGGGTGCTTAAATAATATAATAGCATAGTTTCATGCACAATTTTTTCACTTCATAAGAGCTCTATGTATCATCTGCAGTATTCATTTTGTGTTGCCTGATATGCTTTTTTTATTTTCACATTTTGAATCATTTTCTGAATCCCCAAATAAAAATCTTCTTTACTGTTCATCTTGGATGCCCCAAGCATTGAGTTATTTAACAGCAAATGTTCAATGCTGGATGAAATCTCCCTTTAAACTGATGTTTTCCCCGATATTTATTGTGCTGGTTTTTATTGTGAGGTAGTTTAACTCTTTTGAAGAGGCCTATAGTAAGATGCGGAGACTGATGTTGTGTTCTGTTGTAGGGTTTGCCTCCGAGTAAATTGAAGAGTTTCTCCTTAACTGGGGTTGAAGAAGGACATGTGCTTTGGGTGTATGATCAAACCTCAAGCGACTCGTCCCAAGAGAAAGCCGTCAAGAAGGGAAAGGTGAGCCTCTTATTCCGCGTCAAAGCGTTTGAGTTGAAGACAACTTTGAGGTCGGGCCAAAAAGAATTTGAACACAATGTTGAGTTGTAATTTGTCTTTTCTACAACAGTGTCCTCTGGTTTTCAAAGGCCGCAGTCCTTCTGTGCTGCTAGGGAAGCTGTGGATCCAGCTGTTAAGGTATTATTCACTGGAATTTCAAATACCTGAGAAAGTCATTAGCGTGCGCACAAACGGTGACCTGTGGCGTGATCTGAAAGACTGGCCCAAAAAGAGGATTGCAATAGAAGGTATGTGCGCTAGTTCTGTTTTTCGTCTAGATATGAAACGGGTCAACACTCATCTTTGTTTTTGTTTTCTCTCTCAGATCCGTTCGCCGTCCAGAGGAACGTGGCTCGGATGTTGAACAGTCAGATGATGTTTGAGTATTTGGTGCATTGCCTCAAAACAACTTACAAGTACTTCGCTTCTCCTTGGAAAAGCACAGCAGGGAAGGTCAGTTCAAGCGGTCAGTCTGGCAGATCTGGGACAGCCACCAATCATGTTGATTCAGTCAAGAGGAGCCCGAGAGTGTCCACTGAGGATCTGAAAAGGTCTGGAGCGAGGTCCAGTCCACAGAGTGCAGAAGAGCTGGAAGACTCTGACTGTGTGATTGAGCTGGAGCTGGAGCCAGACGAGGAGGAAGAAGCCGACTCTGAGCTGGAGACTGAGGTGTGCAATGAGCGTGATGCACTGATCGGGAGAATAAAACTAATGAAAAGACAAATGCACATAGCAAAGCTACTGAAAACTAAACAAATTAAAGTTTTGTTAAACAAGTAATATAAAAATATATATTAGGGCTGTCACTTTTGTGAAAAAATCATTTTCGATTTTTAAGACATAAGTGTTCACTGAATCGATTGTAAAATCGATTTTCCATGTCTAAAAAAAAAAAGACGTTTCCTTTTTCAACATCAAATAACGGACGAACGTAAAGAGAACACTGGAAACGCACAAGTAAGCAATATTTCTTATTTATTGGCATGAAGTTTCGTGCAGAATAACAAACACCAACAGGAGTGAAACATTCTCAAAAATATATATGCAGAGGGGACGGCTGCCATAACAAAAGAAAAACATCACTGCAGACTTCAACCCAGCTGCATTTATGACTTAGGCAATTCAAAAATCTCCAAGATTATTTTAAATTATGATTCAATCCATTTCAAACAACTATTCATAAAAATGAAACTTTAAATGGACTTGAGAACAGGCCATGTGTGTTTTTTTATTGAACGTAACCGACACTGAGGCTAGGCGGCACTAGGCAGGCATAATGAAATGCGCGAAAAGGCTATGGCCATTACAAATTTATTGGACAGGAAAACAAGTCAATCAACATTTTCTGGGAGCAGAGCGTTTTTTATTTACTATATGTCCAGCTGTTGAGAAGACGCGCTCCGACCGCACTGATGTCCCAGGGACACTCAGGTACAGCTGCGCAAGGTGGGGGTTTTACTCAGAATCTCCTGTAACTAGATGCGCGATTGAGGCGAATTCGCATCTACAGCGCCACGAGACCCCCAGACGCGCGTAAACGCCTCTTTACATTGACTGGGTCTTATAGGCGCATAAAATTGCTGGTATTTTCTGTCTAGCTTTCGCAATGCATACTGTACTTTCGGAATTCTTTATTTTGTTTTTCTGTTTGTTAGTGAGTTTTGTTACATCTATATTTTTTAATTTTTTAATTATTTTAAAATTAATAGTGTACAGTTGTGGCCAAAAGCTTTGAGAATTACATAAATATTAGTTTTCAAAAAGTTTGCTGCTAAACTGCTTTTATATCTTTGTTTCAGTTGTTTCTGTGATGTACTGAAATATAATTACAAGCACTTCATACGTTTCAAAGGCTTTTATCGACAATTACATGACATTTATGCAAAGAGTCAGTATTTGCAGTGTTGGCCCTTCTTTTTCAGGACCTCTGCAATTCGACTGGGCATGCTCTCAATCAACTTCTGGGCCAAATCCTGACTGATAGCAACCCATTCTTTCATAATCACTTCTTGGAGTTTGTCAGAATTAGTGGGTTTTTGTTTGTCCACCCGCCTCTTGAGGATTGACCACAAGTTCTCAATGGGATTAAGATCTGGGGAGTTTCCAGGCCATGGACCCAAAATTTCAACATTCTGGTCCCCGAGCCACTTAGTTATCACTTTTGCCTTATGGCACGGTGCTCCATCGTGCTGGAAAATGCATTGTTCTTCACCAAACTGTTGTTGGATTGTTGGAAGCAGTTGCTGTTGGAGGGTGTTTTGGTACCATTCTTTATTCATGGCTATGTTTTTGGGCAGAATTGTAAGTGAGCCCACTCCCTTGGATGAGAAGCAACCCCACACATGAATGGTGTCAGGATGCGTTACTGTTGGCATGACACAGGACTGATGGTAGCGCTCACCTTTTCTTCTCCGGACAAGCCTTTTTCCAGAAACCCCAAACAATCGAAAAGGAGCTTCATCGGAGAATATGACTTTGCCCCAGTCCTCAGCAGTCCATTCAATATACTTTCTGCAGAAGATCAATCTGTCCCTGATGTTTTTTTTGGAGAGAAGTGGCTTCTTTGCTTGACACCAGGCCATCTTCCAGAAGTCTTGTCCTCACTGTGCGTGCAGATGCGCTCACACCTGCCTGCTGCCATTCCTGAGCAAGCTCTGCACTGGTGGCACTCCGATCCCGCGGCTCAATCCTCTTTAGGAGACCATCCTGGCACTTGCTGGACTTTCTTGGACGCCCTGAAGCCTTCTTTACAAGAATTGAACCTCTTTCCTTCAAGTTCTTGATGATCCTATAAATTGTTGATTTAGGTGCAATCTTAGTAGCCACAATATCCTTGCCTGTGAAGCCATTTTTATGCAACGCAATGATGGCTGCACGCTTTCTTTGCAGGTCACCATGGTTAACAATGAAAGAACAATGATTTCAAGCATTACCCTCCTTTTAACATGTCAAGTCTGCCATTCTAACCCAATCAGCCTGACATAATGATCTCCAGCCTTGTGCTCGTCAACATTCTCACCTGAGTTAACAAGACGATTACTGAAATGATCTCAGCAGGTCCTTTAATGACAGCAATGAAATGCAGTGGAAAGGTTTTTTTGGGATTAAGTTAATTTTCATGGCAAAGAAGGACTATGCAATTCATCTGATCACTCTTCATAACATTCTGGAGTATATGCAAATTGCTATTATAAAAACTTAAGCAGCAACTTTTCCAATTTCCAATATTTATGTAATTCTCAAAACTTTTGGCCACGACTGTATATATTTGGTTAAAATTGATTCTCTATTTTAATTTTCGAAACTTTTTGGTTGGTCCGATCGATTGTGCAATCGATTTTCGAACTAAAAGTGACAGCCCTAATATATATATTATCAAATTAAACTAACACTGAAATAAAAAAATAATAATAATGCTAAATATAAATAAATATTTAAAATCACACTCACACCAACAACTAATAAAAAGACAAAAGCACATAGCATGAGTAATGAAACCTGAGCCCATTTGTTATTTTCTTGAGTTTTTCTTTTTATTCCTTGTGCAGCTGAGTTTAGCCACATTTGAGATCAACAAACTCTGGCTGTTTAAATTCATTACTATAAAATTCAGCATCATTTTTTAAGTTAACACATTTAAAATGTTATATTGGTTCAGTGTTGTTATTGTTAACTGAATCAGTTTCACTCATTGCAATAAAGCTGAAGTAAAAATAATAGTAACGCTTTACAATAAGGTTCATTAGTTAACATTAGTTAACATTAACTACTTAAGCTAACGAACTAAGAATAAACCGTAGCTTTACAGCATTTATTACTCTTAATGTTAATTCCAACATTTACTAATGCATTATTAAAATCAAAAGTTGTGCTTGTTAACATTAGTTAATGCACTGTGAATTAACATGAACTAACAGTGAACAACTGTATTTTCAATAACTAACATTAACAAAGATTAATAAATAATTTTAATAAGTGTATCGTTCATTGTTGTTCATTGTCAATGGAACCTTACTGTAAAGTGTTAACATTAAAATTAGATTGAATAATATATATTTTTTTCATACTAGATGAATTTTTTTTGTGTGCATTATTTAGCTATTTATTATTTAGCCTCTTCCAGTGTCTTGACCTGGAAAAGGCCCTGAACAGTCCAGAAAAGTCAAGCAAAATTATAATAGTCAAGAAAAAGTCCATTCCTCATGGTTTTGATCCAACCAAATTGGTTGATTTTTCTAGTTAAAATAAGACACCGATAATCACTAACACTCTTGTAGTGTAAGTTCAACTAAATTCTCTTGTAAAATAGTGGACAGTGATACTCTGGAAAATTACAAATGAACTTTTTTTAGGGTGAAGATGAAGACATAGAGCTGGACGGATCTGGATCTGATCAATCTGGCGATGAAATCTTCCCGTTCGAGCGGGAGATGAGTGATGATGTGGGGTCTGATGCGGCTCATCCAGAGGAAGCAGTGTCTGTCCTAAACAAACCCAAAGCTGATTTTACCAAATCTGAATCTCCTCAGACGGCTCCTGAAGGCTTTCAGTACATCTTCAGCAAGCGCTTTTTCAGTAATGGCAAGGTAAAATGCTTTTTTTCCTCATTTGCATGGCTACTGAGTCTTTGTGAGTCCATCCAGTCATGCAATTAGTAAAAAGTAAAAGCTTTGTCGTTGTTGCCAAATATTCAGCTGCTGTTGTTGAGCAATTGCTGAGAAATTTGATTAAATATGAACATATTTCTGTTGACATTTATTCAGAATTTTGACGTTTAATAACTTCCTTCATCAGACATTATTTCAGTTTAATGCGGGTCATATTGACAGACTAACTTCATCTTCTCTGTTAGCCCCCCGTTCTGATATGCAGTCTTTGTAAGAGCGATGGGCATCTGAAACAGGACTGTCCCGAGGACTTCAAAAGAGTGGAGCTGGATCCCCTTCCACTAATGACTCTAGACTTCCTCCAGATCCTCGATGAAGTCTGTGAGCAATGCTACGGTAAGTACCCTGTCAATATATTCGGCAAAACACGATTTTCCAGGCATTCCTTTTTAGTTGTTGTTATTTTTGTGAACTAAACCGGAGAATGAAGAATATCATGGATGTCTGTATTAGTGTTGTCAAAAGACACGGTACTTTGGTACCAAGTCGGTACTAAAAAAAAATGAAAATGTCATGTACCAGGTTTCTTTAAGTACCGGTGGTACCGAGGACCCGGTCAAGCCGGTTCTTGACGCATACAGCGCTATGATTTCCGCGAAGCAGAAAATGCAGACGGAATCTCAAAATCCAGTCATGAAAATGAAACTTACATTTTAATATGGACAGTCACGGAATTTGTCAAAGTTAGCATAAATTAATCAAATCTCCATATGGACCAGTCTTTGTAAAAGTTGGTGGAAATATGAATCCTACATGTTCTGCGCGTCTGTGCATGAATGAATGAATGAATGGGATAGACGTGCGGGTTTGTTTACTACATAGACTGAAGCGCGTCTGTCGTCTCAATGAGGACATAAATACATAAACAACATCACCAGAACTGTCACTTCACAACCATTTTACCATTTCATTTGAGTAAAACCAGTATCAGTTAAAAGGTATTTATGGTAACCCATTAAAATAAAAGTTCATTTTTACATAAAGGCATTGTGCTAGAAATATTACTATTATTTAGTAGAATGTATGTGATACTGCTACTACTGTTGACAAAATTAATACAACTTTATTTTTTAAAGAAATAAATCACACTATTTCTTCCGTGTTTTAATTTTAATAGCAAATCCCCTTTATTTAACAAAAAATAAAATGTTTAAATATCATTTATTAAAAGACAAATTACATTTGGGTGAAACTTGTTTACTTTTTTTCATAATTATATTACTTATAGAAAAACTTTAAACACAATTGTAAATAAGTATAAAGAATGGCATTGGTTTTATTCTTGGTGTTAAAAAGTGTTTTTTTTTAATTAGCATATTTTTGTGTTTTGCTTTGGTAACGAAATTAGTACAGAGAACCGTGGATTTTCACTGGTATCGGTACCGAATACTGAAACTTTGGTGCTGTGACAACACTAGTCTGTAGCTTTGGAAAGGAATGTTTTAATTCCGTATTGCATAAATTGATTATTTATTAAAAAAGAATGAAATGATTGGGGGGGGGGATTTATTATCTCTCAATATGAAATTAAAAACTGTGACCTCTGCTTATTTATCCTGAAAACATAGAATTTTTATTGGACATTATCTTGTATTGGTATAAGCCTCCAGAAGCTTTCCTGTAGACAAATATTGATTATATTGTATAGGGATGCACGATATATCGGCCACCATATCGGTATCGGCCAATAAATGCTACATTTTTCTGTTATCAGTATCGGCCCGATAAGAACATTTTTCCGATATCTTAAAGGCGATAAATAATGCATTATTTCCTTCAGAAACACTTGACTTGAGATGACTTATTTGCATTATGTATTATTTTATTTATTTGTAAGACTTTTTATGATGAAATTTGGTAATTTTTAAATGTACTGTACACTGTTCAAACTAGGCTGCTTATGTTGAAGTGTTTGGGATGTGTCTTTTAATGATGAGACCTTTTTTATAATCAGGCTCTAAAAAAGTATATAAAAATTTGGATATAGATTTATCGGGCAACATATCGGTTATCGGCTTTCAAATTAAAAAAAAATATTGGTCATCAGTATCAGCCAAAATGTTCATATCGGTGTATCCCTAATAATGTGATTAGGGTGATAACGTTTTGTAATCTAATGAATTACATGATGTACTGATTATATTGTATTGAATTTTATTACAAATGAATTGAACATAAATTTGGACTTACCCCCAAAAGATCATTTTAAAGTCATGATTTTTTTTTAGAAGAGAACAGTATTGCATAGACCTTACAAAAAGTAACTTTGGAAAGAATTTTTTTAATTCCGTATTACATAAATTATGATTTTTATTTATTTCGTTTTTAAGAAGAATTAATATTGAAAAATGAAATGATAGGGTGAAAAATTATATCTTAATATGAATTTAAAACCTCAAGCAAATGGCCTCTGCTTATTTATCCTGAAAACATTTCATTTTTATTGGACATTATCTTGCATTGGTATAAGCCTCCACAAGATTTCCTGGCTACGGTTGCCAGGTGTCAAGAGATTAAATCCCCCAGTCAGAGATTTTCTCATTACCATGCAAGCAAACCATGCAAGTTGACGTTCGCTTAATTTGTACTTAATAATTTTAATGAAATGTAAAAAGTGACAATAACATGATCAATAATCATGATTATATTTTTGGGGAATATAATTGCGATTAACCATTTATCCATTATCATACTGCCCTGTTGTGAAAAGCGCTATACAATTAAACTGTAATTGATCAGGAAATTTTTTTTATTTTTATTATTATTGTTTTTAACAGATTGAGAAATTTAGCATGCACTTGTTCTATGCGCATAGTTCCAGTGATAAAAATGGTTGTATTAATTTAGGTGACTTTGCACCAGATGATGTGGAGGTGAAAGTCAGAGAACATATTTTACAAGATTTCGAGATGTTCCTGAGATGTCATGTGCCAGGTGAGTATGAAAAAAGAATTTGGCAACCCTTTACTTGTAGGTTGTAATAATGTAGCTTGAATGCGTTATACATTTTTATAATATAATTATATGATTTCATTTTATTATAATAATTATTGTGTTATATTCCATTTCACTGCCTATGCATGTCTCTATTTTTTCTGCACTAAAGTCTCCTGTCTCCGAGACAAATTCCCTGTGTGTGTGTGTGTGTGTGTAAACATGCTTCTGATTCTGAAAAGGGCCAATCAGAAGTCAGAAGATTTGACATGTATGTAATGGGAAGACTATACAGATGCTTATTCATTAATGTGTATTTTTAAACAGGAGCCAAGTTGGTTTTGTTTGGCTCATCCAAGAATGGGTTTGGCTTTAAACAGAGTGACTTGGACATCTGTATGACTCTAGAAGGCCAGGACACAGCAGAGGTAACATGACTTATTTCTACAGCTATACGAGGTCTTCATGACCAGGAAATAGTAATGTATTACAATGCATAACATACTAATCACATTACTTGCGTTACATTACTTTTGCATTACTTTTTAAATCTGGGCCGGGCTTGCTTCTTTGTTTTAATATAAAAAGTAATATTTTTGGAAACGTAAAAGCCCTTTCACCCCAAATGTTAAATTATCTTATTTATCTAAAGTCATTTTTGCATATTAGTATGGTTGAATTGAATTTTTGCTTTTTGTTTTTAAAGAAGTGGAAATAAATAATCCTGAAAAATTGTATATAGCTGTTTTTACAAAAACATGGAGCAGCACAACTGTTTTCAACATTAATAATAATCAGAAATGTTTCTTGAGCAGCAAATCATAGTAGAATGATTTCGGAAGATCATGTGACACTGAAGACTGAAAATACAGCTGCGCATCAACATAAATAAATTACATTTTAACAGATATTCACTTAGAAAAGAGTTATTTTAAAATGCAAAAATATTTCACAATGTTACTGTTTTTACAGTATTTTTGATTAAATCTATGCAGCTTTGGTGAGCAAATCAGACCTGTTTTAAAAAAAAAAACGTAACAAAATCTTACCCAGCCAGATAAAAAACGATTTTTAAGCACTTTTTAGCCCCTGTTTGCACCATACAGTCTATGGTTTGCACCTGTGTTTTGCACTGATTGCGTGTGTGATTCTGGCTCCTCTCACAGGGTTTGGATTCCATGGCTGTTATCGAGAGTTTGGCTAAAGCGCTGCGGAAACACCACAGTAAGCCCTCCGTCTGACACTGCCTGTTGTTTACACTACACTTCAGTTTTCATGAATGAAATTGAGCATTATTATGGAGTTTTGAGACTTTTAGGAAGGAAAAGGCTATTCTGTTTCTACACTGTGTCCTCTCTCCGTACTTCTAATCTTCTGAATGGATAATGAAATAACAAAGAGCCTGTCTGTACGCTTCAGGCAACCTCCGTTTACTCCAAATGTGTGTTGTTCAAATAAATCAGTGGTTTTGTTTTACACCCCATCTCTCTCTACCTCTGCCATGTCTATTTATCCATTCATTTTAGGCCTGAGAAACATCCTACCTATTACTACAGCAAAAGTCCCAATTGTGAAGTTTTACCACACCAAAACTGGACTAGAGGGCGATATAAGCTTGTACAATACACTGGTGAGAGAATAAACCAGACACAACATTATTAAATGGACGTTCAGGCCAATAAGTGTCGCAGTTGATTGTAGCACTAATATTTCATAAGAAGAGAGCCCTCTTTACATATTTGTCATGTGGCTTCTGTAAAAAGGATGGACAGTTCCTTACTTATCGCAAACGTTTATACTTTAATATTTCGGCATAAGTACTCTGCTTGTTTGGATTTCTTCACACCCCTGCATTCATAAAATCTCTTTTTATTACAGATTTTAATTTGGTCGGACATCTCATTAAATAGCCACTGCAGCATCTAAAGCTTGATTTTTGAAATGTAAATAAATAGCTTTTATGATTTAGATTTGCTCGTTATTTCATAACTTAGCCGTGTGCTTGTATGGTAAAATAAATTCCTTTATTTATGCTAGTTATTCCCTACTTCTGCTCTCTAAAGAAGTTTTTCACATGCACCACATTTGTTAATTTCATGCCCAGAAGTGAATGTATGTGTTCATCATTCAAGTCAAATCAAGTATTTATTTGTAGATCAGGATCACATTAAGGTCAACTTAAGATTGTTACGTCTAACTAGCATTAAAAGCAGGACTGGCAAACTTTTTTATATCCCCTGATTTAAAAAAAAAAAAAAAAAAAAAAGGTTATTGCCTTACTTTTTTTTTTTTTTGAAGTCAGAATTGCGAGATATAAAGTTACAATAATGAGAAAAAAACATGCAATGCTGGCTTTTTTTCTCAGAATTACATTATTGTAAACACAATTTCGAGTTATACAGTCACAATTGTGAGTTATGAAGTCACAATAGCGAGATAAAAACGTGCAATTCTGACTTTTTTTCTCGCAATTCTGACTTTTTTCTCAGAATTACATGATATAAACTCGTAATTGCGAGTTACAAAGTCACAATTGCAAGATAAAGACATGCAATTCTGCCTTTTCCTCACAGTTATGACTTTAACTTTCAATTGCGATTATATTTCATGCAATTCTGAGAAAAAAAGTCTGAATTGTGAGATAAAAAGTTGAAAATACCTTTGAAAAAATTTTATTCGGCAGAAACGGGCTTCCATAGTGATAAGTGGATAGAGGCTGTCAAACAAATATTTAAAATATCAGATATTTAATATATTGTCTTGTTTCAAAGTTAATTTGGAGAATTATTGTTAAAATGTATCCTAGTCTTTGTTGTGAATGTGCTGAATGTCAGGTCACAGTCTTTATCTACATCGATATGTTTGTTTTAGGTTTATATACAATTATACATGTTTTGTTTGTTTTTTTTTTGTTTTTTACTTTTACTATATTTTTAATGTAATATGCAATACTTATCACTGTGTTTTTTACTTAAATGTATATTACAGTGAGTGCTTAATATAATAGCAAGCTCCTAACTCTAAACTTCACTTTAAACTCATATTAAGTCCAAGTAGTTAACTTATACTACTCACTAGCTTCTGATGTAAGTGCACATACGGTCAAATAAACAGCAACCGAGATTTTTCCATTTGATTTTCCTCAGGCTTTGCACAACACGCAGTTACTGGCATCATACGCTGCGATCGACGCTCGGGTGAAGATCCTCTGCTACGTCATGAAAGTGTTCGCTAAAGTGAGTTTGACGCATTCATTAAAAATCGTAGAGATGGCACAAATCATTGGCTGCGCTTGAAGCTAGAGCGAGAAAGAAAGTTGGTTTTTGAGGAAAGGTTCTGCATTGGGTTCAGTGGGATGCATCACAGTTTCTGATGTGGAGAGCGATGTTTGTGTTTTCAGGTCTGTGATATTGGCGATGCGTCCCGTGGGAGTCTGTCTTCATATGCCTACACCCTAATGGTGCTGTACTTCCTTCAACAAAGAAGCCCGCCTGTTATCCCAGTTCTCCAAGAGGTGTCTTTCTGGACCATTATAACTTTCTTAATCACAGTTACTTGTAATAAATGATTAGTGGTCGACCGATATATCGGCCGATATTTGGCATTTTTCTAATATCGGCGTCAGCCGATAAGTTTCTCTGCTTGTTAAAGTTGAACAAAAGGAATTAATGTATACAAAAAGTATTATAACGATTGCTTTTATATTATTAGTATTATAATACTTTCTTGTTTGCCGTCAGCATTAAGCAAATACGCATTTATATAATTTAAAGATCTTTGAATGATTAGTGAACATTTAATTTCACAAACCTTGCAAACTCAGCTGTGAGATCTTGTGAAGTGTGTATCCAGCATGATTGCGTGTTCTCCTGACGGTCGGTCCGTGTGAATTGAATGCTTTAAACTTTAAACCCGTGATTTCAAATCATGCTGTGCTTTATGCATTTATAATAATAATACAAAAATGATAATAATAATTATATCGGCTTCATATCGGATATCGGCCCCCTGCTTTCCAAGATATCGGCATCGGCTGTCAAAAAAACAGTATCGGATGAACACTATAAATTTATTTAACTTCAAGGTTACAACTCTTACAACACTTAATGCAGTACTTTAACCATTAATATACAAGCACGTGTGAACACCAAAAATTCTAAATAATTTAGAAGTGAAGTAATCCATAGATATTTCCATAATCCTGATATATTTCCTCATATATATAGTAAAAGGTAAAAATGTGAATTAATGGAACAATTTAATTTTGTGTATATCCTTCTGTATTGCATTAAGTTCATCCTAAACTACTGTATTTTGGTAGGACTGTGTCTGAATGGATTTTGTGTGTTTCTGTAGATGTACGTTGGAGAGAAGAAGCCTGTAGTTCTTGTCGAAGGCTGGGATGTGCATTTCTTTAGTGATCTGAAGAACTTGGTGAGTGAGATTATTTTAATAGAATAGCTGATTGTAATTTTAAAGTTTGTTGTGTGATGTTTTGAACATAATGTGTAAAAGTAAATCTGAACTGAAGTTTGGCTTCTGATGTGAGTTTTATTATCCCAAATTATGCTTTTGTACAAAAGCAACAAATAAACTTTACATAGTTTAACAGTCCTCAAAGTCTTTGATTTTTGGTATGCATTTCTAATGATCACCAAAGCTGACTTATTTGATCAAAAATACAATAAAACAGGAATAATCAGAAATATTATTAAAATTTAGAATAGCTGTTTTCGAGTGTAAATCACACGATCCTGCTCAAGAAACATTTCTGATTATTACAGAATATTACCATTTTACTGTATTTAAAAAAAAAAATAAAAATGCAACCGTAGTGAGAATCAGAGAGTACTTTCAAAAACGTTAAAACAAATCATAATTATTGCAGTTTTGAAGAGTAGAGTAAGTGCACTAGTGTAAATGTGATTTTATCAACAGTGGGATAATTCAAAGTTTTTATCGGTGTCAGTACAACCTATATTTCTGTTAGGCAGGAGGAATTTACTGTGTTTCATCCGTGGTCAAATTTAGTTTAGTCCTAAAGCATCCAGTGGAAACATTTTTTTCTTTTTTTATTTGTTTTATATGTGTGCCTTGAACTTGTGATTTAATAGCCAATAAGTCTGGGACTGTTGTTGATTCCTCAGCATAAATACTGGCCGGGGTACAAGAAGAATGAGGAGTCTGTGGGGCAGCTGTGGTTTGGGCTTTTGCAGTTTTACACTGAGACGTTTGACTTCAGGGAGACCGTGGTCTGCATCCGCAGGAAAGAGCCTCTCACCACCTTCAAGAAGCAGTGGACCTCCAAACACCTCGCCATCGAGGGTAAGCGCAAACTACTGCGTGCTGAATATCAGACGAGGAACTTATGAATATGCAACAATAACCTGTTACACTTTCAGAAAAAAAGGTACAAAATCTGTCAGTTTTTCTAAAGGTACACTTAAAATAGCTAAATAGCCCATAATAGAACCTTTTGAGAAGGTAGCGCTCCAGTGGCATATTTTGTACCTTTTTTTCTGAGAGTGAACGTGTACACAGAATTAAAGGTACAAAAGCTGTCACTGGGGGAATGGCACCTTTTCAAAAGATACACTTTTGTACCTATTAGGTTCTAATATGTACCTTTTAAGGTACTAAAATAGTCCCTTTGGTACAAATATATGTACCTTTTGAAAAGGTTATTTGACATAAAAGGTTACATGACAATCGCATGCGATCAATCGTGCAGCCCAACTAGAAAAATGGTTTGCTAGAAAAATATTATGTCACTGCTCCACTACACTGAGTGAGAGCCGTTACTTTTTTAGAAATTAGACATTATTATCATATGCAATATAATTTTTATTGCATTTCAAATATTTATTTTTTTATTTCATTTTACTTCTTATTATATACATTTATATAGACTAGGGCTTGCACATCTAATCATTTTACTAGTCATTTAACAAATTAACATTAATTTACACATTCCAAAGGACTTCAGTTTGAGAGATAAAATGCAAGACGGAAAACCACAAAAAAAATAACAACAGTGTAACACATTTTGTACTTAAAGTAGCAGTAATTTAGTGCATTTCTTTAAAACTGACATTCCTCAGCACTTTATGTGTTACAAGATCGTAGTTGTTCATTTGTGTGTTTCTTTCAGATCCCTTTGATTTGAGTCATAATCTTGGAGCTGGTCTCTCACGGAGAAGTATGGCATGCTTTTGTGTTGTTTTTAAAAGCTTTATTAAGATGAATCACCTGTGTTTAGCTGCTGTTATCCATCAATGACCTTGTTTGTTTAAACCATTTCAGATTAATAGATGCATTTTTGTGTGCATTTTAGATCTATAGTTGTTGACTGTTGTTACTCAACCCTTGTCTTGATATCTTGTCGTCATGTTTTCTTCTGTGTGGCTGTTTGCAGTGGCAAGCTTCATCATGAAGGCCTTCATCAACGCCCGCAGAGTTTTCGGCACGCCAGTCAGAGACTTCCCTCCAGAGTATCCCAACAAAATGGTTTGTGTCCTTTATGTTGACCATATAAATTCTGATTAACTAGTTAATATTGAGAATTGGTCTTTAAACTAAAATGTTACCAAATTCTGTAAAACCGCTCCCAAGTCGGTGTATTTGATGTCTCTCTTGTGTTGGCAGGAGTATTTTTTTGACCCAGAGGTGCTGACAGAGGGCAAGCTAGCACCCAATGACCGCTGCTGCCGGGTCTGTGGGAAGATTGGGCACTTCATGAAAGACTGTCCGATGCGGAAGAGGTAGTTCAGCTCAAGATCTGTTGGAGAATATCTGTTTTAGTTCTCGTTCATACTGAACACTGTATTTACATCTGGAACATGCTATAATAATCCATAAGGAACATGCACTTCTGTTTAAAAGTTTGGGATCAGTCAGACTTTTTTATTATAGAGATGAATACTTTTATTCAGCAGGGATGCATTCAATTGATCAAAAGTGATAGTGAAGACATTTAAATTGATTCATATCACAGTTTTCGCACATCTCAGATTAGGGCTGGATGATTAATCGAAAAGTAATCAAAACCGAAATTCAGAACCTCTAACCGACTTAATTTTTAATTTAGAATCTCAAAACTTATTATAGCACGTTTTTCTACTTTGGAAGGAACTAGGCTATTTTCAACCCACAGCTTCACAATAATATAGAGACAGTATGACTAATTCACACACGCAATCACTCGTACTGGTACTGTGCTAATTTATCTTTATTTATCTCTTACACCGAGCAATAATCTGTAAGAAATGTTACGAACATAGATCAAAATATAGCTGCAAGCAGCAGTTACGGGGCCAAGCACTCCACTGGCAAATTTAGGAGATAAGCACGGCATGGAGCAACACACCAAATGCAAAAATTACCAATTACAGCAATATTAAGATGATTGTAATTGAAATGACTGAAAAATCATAAATATAACCACTAGTAATATGATTAAATGGCTTATCACTTTTACCAACAGGTGGAGCTGTTATCAAATCATTTTGGCGTATTCTGTGATAGATGACAATGGCACACACACAGTTTGAGGTCAATATGCCAAAGCATTGCAGAGATATAGGCTGAAGTGTCATTTTTGCATCATGCCTCAAATTCGTTGCGGTGGTATGCTAAAACGTTTTTGTGCATCGTTTCAGAATCCATAACATTTTGTAAGCACAATTTGAAGATCATCTGATTAAATTTTGGTGAAAATCGTATCAACGGCTGATGAGGAGTTCGAAAAAGTATGTTAACAACATACATTACAGACCAAAAGTTTGGGGACACCTTCTCATTCAAAGAGTTTTCTTTATTTTTATGACTATGAAAATTGTAGAGTCACACTGAAGGCATCAAGGGCTATTTGAACCCAATCCAGATGGTTTAGGGGTGAGCTGGACCGCAGACAGAAGGCAAAAGGGCCAACAAGTGCTAAGCATCTCTCGGGGAACTCCTTCAAGACTGTTGGAAGACCATTTCAGGTGACTACCTCTTGAAGCTCATCAAGAGAATGCCAAGAGTGTGCAAAGCAGTAATCAAAGCAAAAGGTGGCTACTTTTGGAGAACCTACAATATGACATATTTTCAGTTGTTTCACACTTTTTTGTTATGTATATAATTCCACATGTGTTAATTCATAGTTTTGATGCCTTCAGTGTGAATCTACAATTTTCATAGTCATGAAAATAAAGAAAACTCTTTGAATGAGAAGGTGTGTCCAAACTTTTGGTCTGTACTGTAAATCAAAATAACGGACAGGAAGTTCAGCTTACTCTGGTATATTTGATATCTATGTTGTCAGCATTAAGACAGGGAATATTTTGAGACCAGTTTCATTGCAATAGCCTGATGCAATTAAAAGTTATTAGCATTTTTATAAATGTAATTATTAATGGTTAATGATTGGTTCATTACTCTTGACCAATAGGTGGCATTGTTACAAAACTGATGTGGCATGGTCAGTGTGAGGTGACAATGACACATACAATGTTTGGTGCTAAAATGTCAAAGCTTTATTGAGATACAGCCTCAAATGCATTTTGGCATCCTTCCAGCAAATTCATTAATGCGCTAAATGAGAACAGTTTTGTATATCGACACGAAGTCCATAACTTTTAGTTGGCTCAATCTGGAGATGATATGATTTAATTTTGGTGAAAATTGGACAAACGGTCTAGGAGCAGTTCGAAAAAGTAGGTTTTGACTGAAAATCAAGATGGCGGACAGGATGTTCGGCCAAATAAGGAAAACTTGGTTTCTACAGTCGTGGCCAAAGGTTTGGAGAATTACATAAATATTGGAAATTGGAAAAGTTGCTGCTTAAGTTTTTATAATAGCAATTTGCATATACTCCAGAATGTTATGAAGAGTGATCAGATGAATTGCATAGTCCTTCTTTGCCATGAAAATTAACTTAATCCCAAAAAAACCTTTCCACTGCATTTCATTGCTGTCATTAAAGGACCTGCTGAGATCATTTCAGTAATCGTCTTGTTAACTCAGGTGAGAATGTTGACGAGCACAAGGCTGGAGATCATTATGTCAGGCTGATTGGGTTAGAATGGCAGACTTGACATGTTAAAAGGAGGGTGATGCTTGAAATCATTGTTCTTCCATTGTTAACAATGGTGACCTGCAAAGAAACGAGTGCAGCCATCATTGCGTTGCATAAAAATGGCTTCACAGGCAAGGATATTGTGGCTACTAAGATTGCACCTAAATCAACAATTTATAGGATCATCAAGAACTTCAAGGAAAGAGGTTCAATTCTTGTAAAGAAGGCTTCAGGGCGCCCAAGAAATTCCAGCAAGTGCCAGGATCGTCTCCTAAAGAGGATTCAGCTGCGGGATCGGAGTGCCACCAGTGCAGTGCTTGCTCAGGAATGGCAGCAGGCAGGTGTGAGCGCATCTGCATGCACAGTGAGGCCAAGACTTCTGGAAGATGGCCTGGTGTCAAGAAGGGCAGCAAAGAAGCCACTTCTCTCCAAAAAAAACATCAGGGACAGATTGATCTTCTGCAGAAAGTATATTGAATGGACTGCTGAGGACTGGGGCAAAGTCATATTCTCCGATGAAGCTCCTTTTCGATTGTTTGGGGCATCTGGAAAAAGGCTTGTCCGGAGAAGAAAAGGTGAGCGCTACCATCAGTCCTGTGTCATGTCAACAGTAACGCATCCTGACACCATTCATGTGTGGGGTTGCTTCTCATCCAAGGGAGTGGGCTCACTTACAATTCTGCCCAAAAACACAGCCATGAATAAAGAATGGTACCAAAACACCCTCCAACAGCAACTTCCTCCAACAATCCAACAACAGTTTGGTGAAGAACAATGCTTTTTCCAGCACGATGGAGCACCGTGCCATAAGGCAAAAGTGATAACTACTGTAAGTGGCTCGGGGACCAGAATGTTGAAATTTTGGGTCCATGGCCTGGAAACTCCCCCGATCTTAATCCCATTGAGAACTTGTGGTCAATCCTCAAGAGGCGGGTGGACAAACAAAAACCCACTAATTCTGACAAACTCCAAGAAGTGATTATGAAAGAATGGGTTGCTATCAGTCAGGATTTGGCCCAGAAGTTGAAAAAAGGTCCTGAAAAAGAAGAGCCAACACTGCAAATACTGACTCTTTGCATAAATGTCATGTAATTGTCGATAAAACCCTTTGAAATGTATGAAGTGCTTGTAATTAAATTTCAGTACATCACAGAAACAACTGAAATGTGTCCTTAGAGTGAGCCCATACATATGTGTGTCAATTCTGGTGAAAATATCTTAATTCACTTTAGAGTTATAGACATTTATATGAAAAAACAAGTGAAAAATGACTGACACATGACTTTGCATTGTACTACCCCTTACTATCAATATTTTCGCATTTGGGCATTGGTGTGTAGCTATCGACCTATGTTTCCGAACTTCTGACGGTGGTTTCGTCTCGATCGGAATAGCGGTTCGGAAGATATAGCCAAATGGTTTTTAAGCGCTAAATCACAACACTACACAAACCGTAAGGCGAAACCTAGCATGTTTGGTATCGTAGGACTCGGTAAGGTTTCAGGTGTCTAATTAGATGAGTCTCGTGAAAATAAGTCGACCACACCCAAAGTTATAAGCATTTGAAAAAAAACAATTCACCACTAGGTGGCGCTGTTTCGAAAATTCTCACGCTCCTTTAGGACATTGTACTGATGACCCATACCAAGTTTCGTAACAATCCGTTAATGCGTTCTTAAAATACAGCATTTTAGCACAAAATTCAAAATGGCCAGCAGTCAAAATGGCCAAAATGGTACAATTGGATATCAGTCGACTCGGCATGTTGCCCTGAATCTAACATGACCAATTTTATGATTTTTGGACAAACTGTTCAGAAGGTTTAAGCAAAATAGCAATTTTTTCATATCTCCAGACCAGCAGGTGGCGCTGTGCCGAAACGCAGCATGTAGCCTCATGTCATACTTATTATGACATGCACCAAGTTTGGTCTGAATATGATAAATCATTGCAGAGATACAGCCTTACGACTGTTTTTGCAAGCTCTACGTAAAATTTGTTAGAGCGTTTATCGAAATCGTTTGACGAATCAATTTGAATTCCATAACATTTGGTCAGCACTGCCTGAAAATGATCTGGTTAAATTTTCGTGTAAATCGGACAAAACGTCTAGGACGAGTTCGAAAAAGTAGGTTTTTCAAAAAATTCAAAATGGCGGCCATATTTCTACGACGGAAAATGACTTCATAGGGTGCAATCGAATCGGCATGAGCTCAGGAATCAGAGGACTTAGACACACCAAAATTTGTGTACTTAATGTTGGCACTGTCCTCTATCAGAATGTCAAACCATTACAACTTTCCCGCAATCGGTTATATGGGCTGCCATAGACTCCTAGTTGGAAGAAGGAAGAATAATAATAATAATAGGAACGGGAACAATTACAATAGGTGCCAGATCGCGCTTTCAATAGGAAACAATATCCCACCTTTAATAGTCGATCTCAACGTCTGGCTGAGGCCAGTCTAAAAATACCCTCAGGACAGTTGACAGAACACTGCTGCATGTCGTCATGAAAGCGTATCATTTTCACGTGTTATTAAGCCTTGCCACTTGCCAATTTAACCGTTCAAAAAACTATAAAGCATTCAAACACAAGACGCTGGAAAGCTGAACTGAGTAGCTGGTTACTCGCGCGCTGTGCTCGGTGCACATGCGGAGAGAGAGCCGCGTCTCACAGACGGTAACACTGAACTGAGCTCTCGTTTGCGGACTTGCTAATGCAATCTTTTCACACCACCGACTGAACACAATTAATCATTGCTTGGTAATTGGCCAACAAAGTATTGACTGTTGCCTGAAGTTTTGTTTGATAGAAAGATATGTAATGGATTACATTCAAAGTTATCTGAAATTATCAAGATGAATTTGTTCTGACAGTTTAACTCTGAGTTCTTGTAATATTTTATTACCATTTTCTAAACTATAGCAAATAAACTGATAATGTGAGAAATGTTGAAGGCGTCTGAATAAATTTTGGTTTGACTGTATGTTTAATTTTTACAGTGCTATTTTACATTTAATTATTCGGTTTCTGTACCTGGACACTTACAAACTTGAAAAAACTTAAACACTGTGTAAATAGCACAAACAAATAAACAGAAGGAACATACAATTTAAACACTTTCAAACAGGGCCCACTGGTACAACCTGCACCGGGGCCCTGCTGACCCCAACTATGGCCCTGCTTACAGTACAAACCTTGTCAGTGAACTATGAGGGCAAAAAAACAAAACCGAAACAAAATAATCGTTCATTAATCGTAATCGAGGTAAAATGTTCAATTAATCAAGGTTTTGATTTTAGGCCATAATCGTCCAGCCCTATCTCAGATATCATATCACAGTTTTTACAAAAATATAAAGCGCCACAACTGTTTTTCAACATTGATAATAATCAGAAATGTTTCTTGAGCAGCAAATCTTTATATTTTCATGATTTCTGAAGATCATGTGACACTGAAGACTGGAGGAATGATGCTGAAAATACAGCTGCGCATCACAGAAATAAATTACATTCACATAGAAATCAGCTATGACCCCACATTTTGAAATGTAGTGCACATATTCACGTTAAGATGAAAATAAATCCTTAATAAATCAGATGTGGGATGCTTATAGGCTGATTTGGGTTGTTGTTGATTCATTTGTCTGAATGGTTTGCCCAGACAGAGACGTGACCCTGATGGACGTGATGTGAATCGAGCCGATGGCAGAGCGATGACGGACGGTGGACGCTGGCGGCAGAGAGAGGAGAGGTGCTGTTATCTGTGCGGATCCAGCGCTCACATCAAGAAAGACTGTCTGCTGGCCAAATCGCTAGGTAGCTGCGTTCATCGCATTGTTTCAGTTTTGCAGGAATCTCTCAGTTAATCCGTGTGTTTTCTCTTTGCAGAATCCTCCCCAAACACACACCAAAGAAGCCCTGTGTGCGACAGGGACAGACTGGTATGTCTCATCTACACTTTTCATCATGTGCTAATACTGTAGTTTTGGCTTGGAGCTCAACATGAAGAGCTCAGTTGGATTCTCGTGTGTTTGTAGGACGGTCCTCAGCAGGACAGGAAAAAGAAGAGAAAATCAAGGAGGATGATTTTGGGTCCTGAAGCAGGTGAGCGCACTACATGGTGATTTCTGCCCTGCTGAGAATGTTATTGTTTAATTCTGTGTCTTTTAGTGTTTAATCCAGTTCAGTCATTTACAGGATTGAAAACCAAATCAGATGCTGAAAAATGCAGGTAGTGGTAACCACATTTACAGAAATTACACTCAACTACAACTAGCTGTTAATCAGTTTCTTCTGTATTCTACATGGCACATATTGACTCATTTGTGTTGCCAGATCTTATTCGAAAAAATGGCAGATTGAAACATGTCCATAATAAACTCAAATCCAAATGTGTTTTCTTGGAAATAAGCCCATCACAAAATATAGTGACCTGTACCTGTCTACTTTAATGACCCATAAACTAGATCACTTTATGAGCCGGGCACGAACAGCAAACCCAGAGATGCTTAAAAGGGGCATCAGATGAAAAATAAACGTGTCTTAGCAGTGTGTGGACACAACAACCCTACAATGATAAAAATCCATTCACTCCTTTGTTTTTAATCCCCCAAAAACCTAAAGAGTCTCGATCATCATGCCGTTTTGATGATGTCATACTGCTCAGGCCCCGCCCACCACTGTCCCGTATTCGCATATCTCTGCCATTCGAATGCGCCACTGAATACACAAGAAACAGAAGAGAGGGGCGGGGTGAACAGTGGCTTCTTATCATTTAGAGACATGCACCGAAACGGCTCGCTGTGAACAGAGCTGTTCTTGACAAGGTAAAAAGGTGTTGTATTACACAACCATTTAAGGAATTTTAACCAAAGTGTGTTTAACCAAAGTTCATTTCATGAACACCCTAAAAAAAAATTATACCAACATCTGAAGTCCTCTTTAATAAGCATTGCTTATAATGAGTGGACATGGCAACCCTTCAAGAGCACACTCTGCAAAGCAATCTTCCAGACATCAAACATTCGCTCTCGTATTTAAAAGCAGTTTTCACTCCTGAAACATTACTGTGTTCACTGGCCTATGTGAGACTGTTAAGTGTATTCATACCAAGATGTTCATTGTGTACAAGATTTGACACTCGCAAAGGACTTCATGGAGCAGCTGCTGTCTTTACTCTGAATATAACTGATGATGTCCTGTTGTCATGTTATTGTAGGTAGTCTGGCCAGCAGACATGCATCATTAAATGCGTCTATGGAGAAGTGGAGCCCTTTCAAGTGAACGATCTAAAGAGAAGAGGCTGAAGTGTGCTGGTTCTGGATCTAAGCAGGCTGAGCTCAGTATTATCATAAACCCCAGTTAGAACACCTCGATTAATGTGCCTTGTATCGGTGTCTAATTTTTATTTTTGTCTTTTTCTAATCATGAAATGAACGTGATGTGATGTTTCTCATTTGATCTGTTTTTATTTTTAAATTAAAAGTCCAGTTTGATTACCTTTGTAATTTAGATTGTAGGCTCAATTTGTGCTTTAAATTTGCTTGAGTAGTTTTAGTGAGAAATTTGCACAATTGTGCGTCTTGTGCATGTACCAAGAAGCATTTTATTTTGTATAAATTGTACATAAAGAAATGCTAGTTGTGGTCTGTGTATTCATAGTTATGCTGAGATTATTGCCTGTTCTTTGTGCTTTTTTCAGTTTGTCTAGGCTTGGTTTTAGTTGCTTTATTTTATAGTTATATTAGTACTTCAATGAATTGTGTATGTTTGGGAAAAAGGCTCCATTGCTACAATGCATTTGCTTCAGTGCCAATAAACTACATGAATTCCTTCCATGTTAGTAATTTAACTCTGGTCCTCTTTTTTTTTGACAATAAATACATTTTGTCAATGTAAGGTCTCTGCGTTTTGTGTTGAATTTACATTTTCTTACATCCCTTGTGTCAATTTTTGCAGGTCTTGGTGAGAGAAGACATCTGATATCACTATACTCAATTATTTTTAATTTTTTTTTGCATTTTTGAGAAAAGTTTTTTTAATGTGTTTTGGACCACTTAAACAGAAATGGCCAGTTCTTGTATTGGAAAGTTCATTTAAATTTATTCAATTTATTGTCAATCTAAAATATACCACCAAGTTTACCAATTGATGCTGTCTAAATAAAGGCCCACTATCAATATGCCTTTTTTTGTTTGTTTGTTTTTGCAAATAGTCAAAACTTATCAGTAATTATACTCTTAGCTCTTTCTCTCACGCAGTTCTAGTGAATATTTCATAACACTAAAAATCTACAAGCACGTGTTTGTAAGTAGGATGGTGGATAAATACCTGGTGATTTTGTACTATAAAAATACAAATTTTCAGCTGTTAAATTATTGTTTCAAAAACACGGTAACAGTTTTCTAGGCCTAAAACCAAAGAGCTCGTGAAGCGGGTTATCTTTGGTTACTTTAAAAAATAAATGTATATAGACTGCTGGCTGGAGTTCATTTCCACTTGTAAGCAATCTCAAGAATTTATAGATTTAAACGATTACTTTTAGTGGACATAAATCGGACTTTTGAGCCCAATGTTATCAGAATCAAATGCTACAATTTCAACGAATTAGTTCTATAGTTATCTTTAATAATCATTCAGTATAATCATTCCGCGAACTAGCCTCACTAGACTCGTTAGTCGTTATAATAAGTTGCGTAATACACTCATACTGTCAAATGGTAGTAAAGCCTACAGTAGCGATCACTCATTGGCTTTACGAGCTGTCACTCAAATCACCAGCCAATCCTGTGCGTCTGTAGAGGCGTGCGTTCCGCGCATTACCGCTGGTGTTTACATCCAAACCAGAAGTACTCAGTAGCTCCAACATGTCAGCCTCTATAGCACGGGCGACGGTGAGGGCGGTCAGCAGGCGGAAAATACTGCCAACGAGAGCTGCTTTAACGCTGGTGAGTGCTGAGTCTCTTTACAACACGACGAAGAAGCCGAACAAGCATCTAGTTCTCAAAAAACGTGACGTTACTCGGCTTAGCGTGCGTGACAGATGCGTCCAGTGCTAGCCAGAGCTCGGTTATCTGATCAATAACAGGATAATAACAGACAGCCTCGTCCATCCTCACACATCCACACCGGGAGTCACTTATAACAGCAGCTTAGGTCTGCTTGTGTTGTGTCTGTGCTGTTCAGGTTGAGCTCTAGGTCAGGGTTTGGGCAGGTTAGCCGCTAGCTGATACTCAGAGAACCAAGGAACTTCTACATCTGCCTTCAGATATATATATTTATGTTCATATATTTAATATCCGCTTGTCTGGACTGTCCAGCAGCAGTTGTTTAGGGTGAGGTCAGGTCTATGTTCCTCTGATCAGATAACTGGGTTTGTTGTTAAAGACTGCAGCAGTGTTTATTGAGTACGTGCTGAAGTGACGTGATCTGTTTACACTTGGTTAAACCGGAGTGAACCTACTTCTTTAAAGATAGTGTGAATGTGACCATGCCACCATGGGATGTAATTGTGTATCTTCACCATTAAAATCTTCTAAAATTTATTTCTGCCTCATCATTTTGACAAAAATGTACACTGGATCACAGTCAGAAGTTATTACAAACACTCAATGGTGATTGATAGTGACTTTTAAGTAAATGTGTTGTATTAATGATGATTGTAGCTATACTTTCTGTTACCCAAATCTAATTATATAAGTATTTTATCAAAAGAAGTCACATAAGATTTTTAACTATAGTAATATCATTTGTATCTGGATCAGGGGGATGTGGGAGGGCAAGCCGTGTAATACCACAGTAAAGTAATGCCACAACTTTCACATCTGTGACCAAAAATGACAAAGAAAATAATGACAATAAATCTAGGAATTATTGGATTGTTAGATTTCAAATCATTAGGGATCAATGCAATGAGCAGTTTGTGGATGGTAGCTGTAATATTATTACTGATTAGTAATCGTATTAGTAATTAGTTACACTTCTAGTTACTGCCCAACACTGGATGTTAATGACATGTTTCTAAAAATGATTTAGAGATTTACATAAAGAGTCCACGAGTGAAGCAAGAAACCGCAGGTAATAGATGAAACCATAGTTTTCACTGTTGATTAATCACAGTATATCACAACAGTTGTTTTGTATGGTAAATTTTCTGACAAAAATGCATTATCTAATTAAATACACACTAATTTGCATCAATTCCGGAGCATAAATCTGAAGCTCAGATAAAGCCAGGTCCAAAGTTCTTGTTCGATTGTGTTGACATTCGAACTAAAGGTTTTTTCTGAGGTGGTTTTGGATTTTCCATAAATCAGAAAATACTGTCAACAAAGATGTTTTTATTATTCATATAAACCAGTGCAAATGATTTCTGAACAAAACCCTCTGTGAGCTTAGATGAGTTTGGTGTGTGTACAGTAAGTGAAATATAGTGTGCAAACAAAAATCACAATGATGAAATAAACACTTAAATGTGTATTTTGGATGTTTTTTCCCCACTAGTCTAAAAGAAGACATCTTATGGAAGTAAAACAGCCCAAATTCTCAAAATTGACCCGTGCTTAAAGGCCTTAAAGCAGCATCTTGTTGTTTATCAGCCCGGAGGTTTACACATGCTGTTACTCTAGTCTGCTGTTGTCAAAGGAAGCTCACACATCTGCTTCATGTTTGATATATATGCAACCAATGTTTCTTTCTCAAATTCACTCTCAGAAAAAAATGGTCTCTAGAGAGGTACCTCTACAAAAAAGCTACTAATATGTACTTTTTAGATACTAAATATGTACATTTTAGGTACTAATATGCACACTTTAGGGGTGTACTCTCTGAAATGATTCTGATCCAGTGGCCGCTTTTCTGAAAGTGTTTTATCATAATGGTTTTGTCTGATCATTATGCCTTCTTTCATTTGCCATAAATAATCACAGAGTGTATTTTCTTCATTCTCAGACGCCTTCGGCCGTGAATCAAGTCAAACAGCTTTTACAGAATAAGCCAGATTATGTGAGTATATAAGTCTTTGACATCTGCAGCCTCGGTGATCTATGTTTTTTTATTCCCGTCTGGTTTTTTGAATGATATATTATTTACACGTCTTGAAACAGATCGGTCTGAAGGTTGGTGTTCGAACCAGAGGTTGCAATGGCCTGACTTACACACTGAACTATACTAAAGAGAAAGACAAATCAGACGAGGAGGTGTTACAAGATGGTGAGTAACATCTGTTCAGAAGGAAAAAAAAGAGCTTGGAGATTTTCAATGTTTTTGCTCAGCAAGGCTGCATTTATTTGATTAAAAATCCAGAAATATTGTGAAAAAAGATTACCATTTAAAATGTAAATGTATTTCTGTGATGCTCCGCTGTATTTTCAGCATCATTCCTCCAGTCTTCAGTGTCACATGATCTTCAGAAATCATGATAATATGACACATTTCTGAATGCAGTCTGAGAGTCAGAAGCCTGTTCTGTCAGCTTCGATTGTTTTAATGTATCCTGAATGTGTGTGTGAACGCACAGACGTGTCATCGATGGGATGTTGGTTGTGTTTCTCCAGACGTGAGAGTGTTCATCGAGAAGAAGGCTCAGCTGACGCTGCTCGGCACGGAGATGGATTTCGTCGAAACGAAGCTTTCCAGCGAGTTCGTGTTCAACAATCCCAACATTAAAGGGACGTGTGGTTGCGGGGAAAGCTTCAACATATGAACCTCGCCACGTGTTTGGCTTCACCTAGAGCTCGAGCCCTGCAGGACATCCAGGCCACATCCTAGATCCAGATCCAGACAGACATCTTGAAGACTGAGGAGCAGAAGAGACCATCGTTTCCTGAGCCGCTTTCATCTGTTCATCACACACTTCACTGAGCAGCTTGATGTGTGTATGCACTCAGAGTCACACTCCATGTTCCTGCATGGAGAGTAATCTAACGCGTAATAGTTGTGGTTCCTTCTCGTCCGGTTGCTCTGATTTTTGATCTTTTGATTATCCCGATGAGCCGAACCTGCTGGATATCGTAACACGTCCTCGTGGCTCGTGTGCTTTCTCGTGGCTATTTGGTGCACATCTGTAACCATCTACATAATATTAGAAGATTTCCCTGATGTTAAGTGATTGATTATTAACTTGGCACTTTCCGCATGCCACTTGTTGTCATTTAACCATATAATAACACGCAGCACAGGAACTGATGCCAAGTTTTGAAATGTTATTGTCTGATATGTACATAACAGTGTAAAAGCCTCCGACTGTCTTTTAACGCACAAATAAACGTCCATTCTACTCCAGTATGAATCAAATGCCTTTATTGTCCTGAATGTGGCGCTGTTCTTCTGTAATGACCCATTGCATCTCAACATTACAGTCCATTTTATAGGTTTGTGTCAGGGTTTATAGATGTTTTACTTCTATTTTCGATTTTTGGGTGTGTGTGTTTTATCATGGACCGTTTCTTGATCACAGCCTCAGTAGCTGCAGACTGTGTCCAGTTACTGAGTGACATCTCTGCTGATCGCCACAAAACAGGTAAAACAGAGCACTCTCACTCAGTCTCACTCATCAGCTGCTTTACAAGAATAGCACAAAAAGAGGTGCACTTACTTCTATTGAATGTGCACTTATATACTTATGCACTTAAAATAATAGTTTTTACAACTTAAAATAATAGTTTTCTATTTGAATATACTTTAAAAAAATAATTTATTCCTGTGATGCAAAGCTGAATTTTCAGCATCTTTCCTCCAGCCTTCAGTGTCACATGTAACATCAGTCTATCACATGATCATTTAGAAATCATTCTGATATTCTGATTTATTATGAGTGTTGGAAACAGTTCTGCTGTCTAATATATTTGATCAATAAAAGGTTAAAAAGAACTGCATTTATTAAAAAAAAAAAAATTCTAATATATATTCTAATAATATATTTTCTTTACTATCACTTTTTATCAATTTAACACATCCTTGCTGAATAAAAGTATTGATTTTATTTTAAAAAAGAATTACTGACCCCAAATTACTGACCAGTAGTGTATATTGTTATTACAAAATATTTATATTTTAAAAACATAGCTTCTTTTTTTTTTTTTACTTTTTATTCATCAAAGTATCCTAAAAAGTATCACATGTTCTGAAAAAATATTAAGCAGCAGAATTGTTTCCAACTTTGATAATGAATCATCATATTAGAATGATTTCTAAAGGATCATGTGATAATGATCCTAAAAATTCAGCTTTGCATCACAGAAATAAATGATAATTTAAAGTATAATACATTTAAAAACTATTATTTTAAGTTGTAATAATATTTCACAATATTACATTTTTTCCTGTATTTTTGATCAAATAAATGCAAGCTTGATGAGCAGAAGAAACTTCTTTCAAAAACATCAAAAATAGTAATGTTTCCAAACTTTTGGTCTGTACTGTATGTATGTATATATATATATATTAAGTATATTTTAAAATACTGTATTTGAAGTAGGGATGTCCCGATCAGGTTTTTTTGTCCTCGAGTCCGAGTCATTTGATTTTGAGTATCTGCCGATACCGAGTCCCGATCCGATACTTCTATAATACATAAAAAGAATAAAGAAGAGCGAAAAAACAGATCCAGGATCTTCAATAAATTACATTTTGAAATATATTCAAATATAAAGCAGCTATTTTAAATAGGCTAGTAAAAATATTTCAAAATCTTACTGTTTTGCTGTACTTTGGATTAAATAAATGCAGGCTTGGTGAATAGAAGGGACTTCTTAAAAAAAAAACCTTAACAAGCTTACTGTTCAAAAACTTCTGACTGGTAGTATAGGCAACTTTATTTTTTCTCTAATTTCTAGCTTTTAATTGGCTTAGAAATCTATAAATGCTGGACAATAACAAATAATAATGATTTGTTTATATAAACACTGTTTATCACATAATAATGCAGAATAGTTTCTATACTGTAATAAATACTATGTCAATCAGCATTGCATTGTTCATACTTTATTTATCACCTGCTGGAGATGACTTGAAGAACAATTTATTGTCGTGATCGTATATTAATGTCTTCGTGTTTGCATAAGTTTCTGTTTTCCTGTGCGCACCACAGCATAGCTGGACGCTTTTGTCCATATTAGGAGTTTCCTGATATCAGCGCGAGAGCGTGCTCCGGCTTCTAGTATGAATGAAACACACACTGCCTGAGAGTTTAGCGCTCTGTGATGTTCATCTCGCTGTATCCTGAGTCCGAATGAAATATCAGGTCATGCGCAAACTATCATGTCTCTTTGAGTTTTAATCTATATTTATTCACACCAGCTCTTGAAATCAAAGTGATGTCATGCCGAACGCATTGCTGTTTTTTGTGTGGAGTCAAAAGGGTCTAACTCTGTGCCACCGCATAACAAAAGATGTGTTAAAAATTAATGAGAATATATATATATCCGAGTCCTGATCGGGAGGTAACGTCCGATTCCGATCGAGTCTGAAACCACGCGATCGGGCCCGATTTCCGATCACGTGATCGGATCTGGACATCCCTAATTTGAAGATAATATAACGTTAGTGAAGTTCACTTATTTTGATGTTTTGTCTAGCAAATATTACTTACTATAATTTGAACTGGGGTATGTTTGATATTATATTTAAAGTCAAAATATATTAAATGTACTAAATTGCAACTTCATTACAAACTGAATGCATGATTTAATAGGTGACATGCAAAGTTTCAATAAAAAAATTACATTCAAGTGTATTTTAGTTTACCATAAGTGTACACTTAATGATACAAAGACAGGAGTATGTACTTAAGTCCTACTAATCTTAAACTCTAAAATTCAGCTTATTGCATTTAATATGAACTTAAACTGGAATACATTTTAATTTAATCGTAACTATGTAATTAAGTGTCTGAAAACATTACACTCCAGTATATTCTATTGAAGTGTATTAGAAGTTCATTTGCTTAAGTGTACTTGTTTTTCACTAGAGCTAATACACTATTGATTACGAGAATAGACCGTGATGTAAATCCGTTGTGATTTTGGTGTTTTCCTGGTTGAACACACGCATCGCACATCTTCAATTCTCTAACCAGAGAGCAGCTGTGCAATCTCGAATGCTGATCCTTCTCAGACTCAGTTTCAGACTGGCTGCATCTACCCATGCTTTCTTTCTGGACTACTTCACCAGTCGCACTACTGGATATCACACTGATGGAGCCATGGATAATACGGTCACTACACAGGATAGAAATGCATGGAAGGAGAAGTGGAAATGGTTGGCGTGCAAAGTCTGTGAACTGAGTTTGGCTGACTACACATTTAACAGGTATATGCCGTCTGTGATTGCGCTGTGTGCTTTGAAACTGGACAAAGATCTGCTGAAGACGCATTCAGTGCAGCCCATAGAGAGCAGGGCTGGCTCATCGAAGACCCTGGAGTCATTGTGTATCCAGGAGGATCCAACATTTGAAGCTCAGCTTTTGTTTCAGCAATGCACAGAAGATCTGAAATTGTTGGTTTCTTTTAATCAAGACGCAGTCCATGACTTCATATCACTATAAACCAATATATTAATTCATTTCACAAAATGAGACTTACTTAAGTAACTCACCGGCTGATGAAAATAAAATGCAAAGGTACTGTACTAACTGATTGTTTATTAAATTTCTCTTACGTTTTTTTCTGATGCTCTTTAATACTCCATCTGACTAAAAATTATGAATTAAAGGCTGGATTTAAAACACACATAAAATAATTTTTAATGCAGTCAAAGTCAGTTTATCCCCCCAAAAATATTAATGCAAAAGTAAGGTTTTATTTTAAATGTACTGTATGTTTATGCAGAATCATCTTTTTGTATTTGTGTGATTATGGGATTGACTGATCACGAAGATACTTTGAATGTTTAATGAAATCTCACAGGTTTCTTCATTGAAAAGATAATATATACATTTTTATAGGAAAAAAAAAGTTTGCTTCTTCGTGGGAACATATTTTAGAAAAATTCCAATGGATGCTCTGCAGTGAATGGGTGCCGTCAGAATGAAAGTCCAAACAGTGGATAAACACATCACAATAATCCACACCACTCCAGTCCATCAGTTAACATCTGGAGAAGTGAAAATCTGCATGTGTGTTATAGATACAAATCCATCGAGATGTTTTAAACGTCAAGCTTCAAGCTAAAATACGAATCCACTATCCATAATATTGCCTTCTCCAGCCTTTGGACTCTCATTCTGACGGCACCCATTCACTCTATTGGTGAGCAAGTGATGTAATGCTAAATATCTCCAAATCTGTACTGATGAAGAAACAAACTCAACTGCATCTTGGATGACCTGAGGGTAAATTTTCAGCAAATGATCATTTTTGGGTATTATTTTTGTCCACTTACAATGTAAGCAGAGTTCTGTACTGAAATGTGCTGCACAAAGATACAGATGTGCTGTTCAGATCAGAATGAAATAGTTATGGATGCTGTACAAAATAACCTTTGGCCACTTTAGTATTTTGAGGATTGAATGTGCATCATTCATGTATAAATTGGGTGGCCATCCGTCAATCTTCTCAGTTTCTGACCTAAGAACTGAACTTTTTGATTTTGATATCCAATTAACTCTTTTATCTCTAAAGTAATACGATCCGTGTGAAAGGATATCATGCAATAGACTTAATAAATGCCATAATACTGTATATTTTGCCCCCCAAAAAGGTGCAAATGTCATGAAGATATTGCATATGACAATTTGAAAAGCATGTACTTTAAATCATCTACTGATATGTTTACCTGTATTCTACTTAATATTAATTTGATTAAGTGTATTGCTGTTTGGCTGCTAGTTTAAAATATAGTTACCTGTCTCTATGCTGCAGGCCATGTACACTGTAGAGTGGCTTCCCTTCTCTCAGGTCTGGCACAAGTCGGTTAGTCAGCAGACAGGGTAAATGTGAATGTAGACATCATTTAGCAGGTCGCAGTGCTTAAGTCTAGAAAAATAAAAAACAACGTGTTCATATGTTACACCAATCAGCATGTGAGGTTATGAATTTGCTGGCCTCCTATTGGCTGGGGGTGAGTAAGGGGCGGGGCTTCCACTCAAATCAATCACTCACCGGCCTCTCGTGACTCCCGTCCCGAAGCACGCACGCAGTCTGTCTGAAGCGTGAAACGGTTGGAGTCTGGTGAGTTCAGCTAAAGTCCTTTCTCTCAGCTATGACACTTTTTACTTCTAAGTTTAACAGACATTGATTTAAGCTTTAGCAAGTTACGAGTTTTATCTAGCTATGTTTTCACATGATCGTTATGATAAAACCGTCTGTGTAACCGTATTACGCGAGTTTAGGCGCACGTGTCTTGTTGTAAAAGGGTTAAATATTAACTTGACAGAGCTCATTATAGTTCAACCTTCACACTAAAAACAATTATTATGTTGTATTTTAAATAAAGTTTTTTTTTTATCCGTTAGTACCTGATTGTGGTACCTGAGTTTACATTATAAAGTGGAGGTTTAGAGTGGAAAAAATGATTTATAGTATCTGCAATAATATTAAAATATCTATTTATTTTTAATCAGTGCATTTCTTTCGCAGACATGATTCTGACATATGGAATATCATTGATGTTTTTTAAACCAAGATCCGAACATTTCATTTGAGAAATACAATTAAAATGATGTTCACTTTCATGAGATGAACACTCTTGACATATCAGTTGTAAAGATGTGTTAACATTAAATGACCAGTCATGTCTTGTAGTTAATAGTGTAGTACTACGTTTAATTCATGTAGCCTAGTACTCAATGCATTTTACACCAAACAACATAACAAACCCATTATACATGCATAGACTACTACAGACGGACAGAGCATGAGTCAGCTAAAGGAGATGTCCAAACAAGCAGCACACATAACCGAGCCAGAGGCAATGAGAACAACTGATGATAAGAACTAAATAAACAGGTTAGGTGTGAAGCAGCAGGAGTTCATTAATAAACTCAGTGCATCCAGGCTGATAAAACACTGGGACAAATAAGAGAGCCATAAAAATAAAGTGCACATTTTAACCTTTAATGTTCCAACTGTCATGAACAATCACCACCTCTGTACACGAGTCTTGCAAACAATGACATCTGGTTTCTGGCTGGTTTCTGTTGAGTCAGTCCTGACTCTCATGCTGCTTTAGGCGCGAGACGAGGTGCTCGGAAGGGAGAAAATCTGTTGAAATTTTGGTTGAAATTGTCAGTGAGTTGTTAATGATTAAAACTAAAACTTGGTAACCATTAACTGAGCTTAGGACTGGTGGTGGGAAGTAAAATTACTACTAAAAATACTGCTGATGCTCTGTCTGGGTCACAAATACGGTACTGAAATATTTTGAATTTTTTAAAGAAAAATCTATTTGTAAAATTTTTGGCTGTTCGATTTTTTAAAATGTTATTCTGAAGTATAGCAGTTATAATTTTACTAGATATAAAATTATAACTAACTATTATATATTACAAAGTACTGTAAAATACAGTAAAATACTACAGTACTATTGTACATACTGTAAAGTTACATTCCAGTAGATTGCTGTAAAACCAAAATACAGGATTCAAGGAGGATTCATGGAGTGACAGAATTACAAAGTGCTACATTGGTTAAACCCACTGCATTCCTGTATGCTAGGAATACACACACACACACACACACACACACACACACAAAATATTTACTGTGTGTTTCTTGATTTGATCAAGAGTTTGCATGATGTATAAGCTTTTATGTGTGGTAAAACATCAATGAGAACAAACATTTAAAAAAAATTGCCCATGCAAGTGCAAGTCATGTTTGATTGACTGCAAATTGGTAATATAAATCAAAAGGGCAGTCAAGCCAATTAGCAGCTTTGGTTTTATTAATTAGCACTTTAATAATTGTGTTCAGGTGTTTCAAATACCTCATTATCTTGGATTGGCAGTGTGTTGTTTACAAAAACCATTGAGTTATATACTGTCATATGGGAATTGTGCCTGGTTATAGCTAGGGTTGGCATGGATAAACAGTTTCTGAAAAGAGCGAATCTGGTGTCAAACTCACAAAGACTGAGACAGCATTCCAGGATTGTCAAGCCACTCTTGAACAAGAGACAGCGGAAGAAGTGTCTCGCTTCAAAAAGGACTGGTTTGCTGCTGAGTGGTCCAAAGCTATGTGCTCTGACGAAAGTAAATTTAGCAATTCCTTTGGAAATCAGGGTCCCAGAGACGGGAGGAAGAGAGGAGAGGCACACAATCCAAGTTGCTTGAGGTCCAGTGTAAAGTTTCCACAGTCAGTGATGGTTTGCGGTGCCATGTCATCTGCTGGTGTTGGTCCACTGTGTTTTCTGAGGTCCAAGGTCAACACAGCCGTATACCAGGAAGTTTTAGAGCACTTCATGCTTCCTGCTGCTGACCAACTTTATGGAGATGCAGATTGCATTTTCCAACAGGACTTGGCACCTGCACACAGTGCCAAAGCTGCTAGTACCTGGTTTAAGGACCATGGTATCCCTGTTCTTAATTGGCCAGCAAACTCGCCTGACCTTAACCCCATAGAAAATCTATGGTGTATTGTGAAGAGGAAGATGCGATATGCCAGAACAAACAATGCAGAAGAGCTGAAGGCCACTATCAGAGCAACCTGTGTTCCTGTAGCACAATTGGTAGAGCACTGCGCTATCAAGCGCAAGGTTGGGGGTTCGATTCCCCGGGAACACATATGATATGTAAAAATTGATAGCCTGAATGCACTGTAAGTCGCTTTGGATAAAAGCGTCTGCTAAATGCATAAATGTAAATGTAAATGTAACCTGGGCTCTCATAACACCTGAGCAGTGCCAGAGACTGATCGACTCCATGCCACGCCACATTGCTGCAGTAATTCAGGCAAATATTGAGGGCTGTACTGTACATGCTCATACTTTTCATTTTTATACTTTTTAGTTGCCCAAGATTTCTAAAAATTCTTTCTTTGTATTGGTCTTAAGTAGGGGTGTCCCTGACTAAGGATTTTCGTAGTCAAATCGGAATTTTCGAATCTTGCTGATATTCGACTAATAGTCAAATCATATTTTTGGGGGCGGGGCAAAATACATTGAGTCAAGTCAGATATTCACCAGCCATAATTACTGATGTTAACAGAGGGAAAATGTATAACAAATGCCTCGCAGATACAAACGGGGTAAATATTGTTTTTATGTTTTGATTAAAATATAGTTTACACTAAACATCAGCGAAACCCTAACAATTCACAATTTTTTACAATATGGCTCTCATTATAAGGTTAGCCTATATGACAGTAGTTATTAATGTTCTGCATTTCTGTTTTGAGCTGCACGGGCTGAAGATGACCAGTAGAGTGAGCATTTGATAGCAAGTTTTTAATCAATGGGATTAAACTCATTGTAAGAGCCATTATGGTCTATTGTAATTCTGTTTTTTACCACTGGGTGGAGTGTGGGCCTGAATGAGTATATAGGTAGGCAAAGAGTAAGAGAGGGCAGGTGTGTAAATAGAGGGAAGCACAACATTTTTTGACGGTGTCTGGAGGTGAATATGTGGAAGCATTTGATGTTATCATAAGTGCATTGTGCAGCAGAGCTGTGAGTTAAAATGACCAGTACAAGCTGTGATGAACAAATCAGATAAAGCTGAGTTTGGAGGACAATGTTTTGTTTGGATCTCATGCATCAGAAACTACCCTACGACACCTCAAGTGACAAAATGATTGATATTTATGTCATTATATTTGTCAAAAAAATGCTTCTTGTGGATTATCGCGCATCACTTTGGAACCTTTTGAACTTTTAATGGACTAATCACTGGATTTCGCTTTGGATTTGGATTTAATCCAAATCGAAGTCGTGAAGTCGTGGCCTAATGGTTAGAGAGTCGGACTCCCAATCGAAAGGTTGTGAGTTCGAGTCCCGGGCCGGCAGGAATTGTGGGTGGGGGGAGTGCATGTACAGTTCTCTCTCCACCTTCAATACCATGACTTAGGTGCCCTTGAGCAAGGCATCGAACCCCCAACTGCTCCCCGGGCGCCGCAGCATAAATGGCTGCCCACTGCTCTGGGTGTGTGCTCACAGTGTGTGTGTGTGTTCACTGCTCTGTGTGTGTGCATTTCGGATGGGTTAAATGCAGAGCACAAATTCTGAGTATGGGTCACCATACTTGGCTGAATGTCACTTTCACTTAATTGGACGTAGCAGTGAACAGCCCTGACGAAAAGAATTGAATGAAGCCAATCAGTCTGCGAATATGAGTGTTGGAAATCATGATGATGTTGTGGCCACTGGGGAACAAATAGAGACTACTGAGTCATTTGAGAAAGTTGAAACGGAGCCTGTGAGAGAAAAGAGGTCTACTAAGCTCACTGCTAAGGGATTAGAAAAATTGGAAACTTTACAAAAGACAAGAAAGGGTAAATTAAGCAAGGCAAAGAACTTAATGACTATTATAAAAGATTTTATGTCCAATCGAGAATATGAAGAGGAGGTGCAGTGTTCTTTTGAGAAATTCATCAAATTGAGAGATGAAGCAAGGGAAATGCATGATTCTGTGATGGGTCTTTTGCCCAGTGAAGAAAAGGAAAAACAACAAACATGGTTCAGTGGAAAGACGTTGATTTGCAATGGGTTTATAGATGATGTTAAGAAATGGTTGAATACTAAAGGTCAAATTTCATGTTCTGGTGTTGAAGAAAATGTTTATCAAAATGATGTTGATCCAGAAGATAGCATTTCAGACATCTTACAACCATCAAGTAAACCATCTAGAAAAAGGGTTCAAGCAGTGTGCGTAGTGGGAGATCCTCTGCTTCTACAGCACAGATCATGGCAGAGGCAAAGAAGGCTTCATTAATTGCACGTGCAACTGCTTTAAAAGAGAAAGATGGTTTGGAGCTGCAACAGGAAAAGCTGAGACACAGACAAGACCAACTAGATATTGATGCAGAAATAGCAGCTGCTACTGCCAAAATTTAAATAATTCTAACAATCAGCCTCCCAAAACCTGCACTCATGATATGAATGCCTATTATGAAAAAGGAACTGTGATGAGTTGCAAAGAATGTACTCTCAACCCTCATTCAGAGGAATATATGCCTAAGAAAACTTCCCAGCAAGGAAGCTCAAGGAATGTTATTCGGCAAACTCAAATGCACCAAGTTGATCTTAATTCTGTGTCTCCTGTGCAAACATCAAATGAAAATCAGAACAGTGCTGGAACATCCTCTTCAAACATTTACAGTATCATGCAAAAACAAAATGAGATTACTGCCCTCCTCGTACAACAACAACAACAACAATCCAGTACACTGCCTCAAAAAGATATTCCCGTGTCTGAAGGTAGTCCTCTGCAATATAGAACTTTAATCAGAGCGTTTGAGCATGGAATAGAAGACAAAACCAAAAATAATCAAGATTGCGTATACTTTCTGGAACAATATACACGAGGTCAGCCTAATGAACTTGTACACAGTTGTCAACATATGGATGCACAAAGAGGGTATTTGCAAGCTAAAGCATTGTTAAATTAACATTTTGGTAATTCAAAATTTTGGAGTTCAAAATAGCTGCTGCATGTGTAGATAAGGTTCTTGGATGGCCTTCAGTAAAACCAGAGGATGTAAATTCATTGCAGAGTTATGCTCTCTTTTTGCATGGATGTTGCAATGTAATGGAATAAATTGATTATATGGAGGAGCTGGAGATGCCAAGCAATTTGAAAACCATTGTTACAAAGCTACCTTCTAAATTAAGGGAAAAGTGGAGAACTGTTGCCTGTGAGCTAATGGAAAGGCGTAATCATAGGGCATGGTTCAAAGATACTGTGGCATTTATTCAACGTCAAGTCAAAATGTCATCTAATCCACTGTTTGGTGATATCCAGAGTATACAACCTGTACAACAGCAATCTCAATCTAAGACTAAATTTAAAAACAGCTTTGCAACAACGGTTGTTACCAACAGAAAATCAATCCAATGTTGTGAGACTGATTTAAGATTATAGTCCCGAATTGTATGTTTGTGCTGCAAACGTGATCACTTATTGGAGCATTGTACACAAATGCAAAACAAGCTTGTGGCGGGGTGGGGGGGGCGTGGTTTAGCGAAGTCGGCAGTGGGAGAGAGAATCAGGAGACGAACGGTAAGTGAGTGGTTTGGGCGGAAACGATCAACACCTGTTTCTTGTTTCAGTAATTGGCGTGGAGAGAGTATAAAATGCCAGGAGAGACAGAAGCAGTCGAGAGAGAGACGGACTGCTGAATGGAACCGGTAGGAGTTACCCAGAAGCGTTTGGCAATAGTGTGTGCACTAGTGTCAGAATAAAAGTCACCATTGGTGTTTTCAAAGATTACTTTTTGTTTTATTATTAAAAACTTGTCAGCAGTCCATCCGACCCCTTGTCCTCTTCCTTTTCCTCCTACAAACTTATTACACTGGTGCCGAAATCCGGGAAAGGAAGAATGAGTGCCGCCGCCATGCAGAGCCCGTCCTCCACGCCATTTGCGGATGTCATCTCATCCCTCGCGGCCCTGCACCAAGAGCAACATCAGGCCCTGCTGGACTTGAGAACTGATCAGGGGCGGCGGTTCCACGGCATCCTACAAGCCCAGCAGGAGGACCGCGAGAGGTTCCGGAGCTGTATCGACCGGGAGGTTCGCGCCGAGGCCACGGGGCCGCCCGCGGTTCCCATTCACCTACCCCTCCACAAAATGGGACCACAGGACGACCCGGAAGTGTTCCTAGAGCTTTTCGAAAAGTGTGCGGCTGGCCCGCGACCAATGGCCAGTACGGCTGATCCCCCTGCTCTCGGGCGAGTCCCAGGTGGCCGCACAACAGCTACCGGTGGCGAACCTCCTGGTCTTTGACGACCTGAAGAGGGCCATCATTCAGCGGGTCGGCCGGACCCCAGAGCAGCATCGCCAGCGGTTCCGTTCACTGGACCTGGGGGAATCCGGTCGGCCCTTCGCAATGGCCCAGCAGCTCCGGGACTCCTGCCACAAGTGGCTACTGGCCGAGGGAAGTGACGTGGAACACATCATCGACCTCGTGGTGCTGGAGCAGTTCATCGCTCGGCTTCCAAAGAGAACAGCCGAGTGGGTCCAGTGCCACCGTCCTACGTCGCTGGACTCTGCCATCCATCTAGCGGAGGACCACATGGTGGCGCGAACCCACAACCTCAGTCTCTCTCTCCCCCTCTCTCCCCTCTCCTTCTCTCTCTCGACCTGTCCCTCTCCCTAGGTCCCATCCACTCGGCCCTCCTCGTATCCCGCCCCAGGGGACAGCGTTTCGGTTTCTCTGCTCTCTCCGCACCAATTCTCCAATCCACTCCCTCCCATTGGGGCGGCGGGAAGGTCTGGGCTGGCCTGTTGGCGTTGCGGGGACCCAGAGCATTTTGTGGACGGGTGTCCAGTGATGGAGGTGGGAACGATGATCCGGGTTCCGGATCACAGGCCATCCCCGGTCAGGCAGGAGAGTACCAAATACCTGTGAATATCAAGGGGGGTACAAATCTGGCCTTGGTGGATTCAGGATGTAACCAAACCTCAATCCATCAAAGCCTGATTCAACCGGGAGCATTGGATACAAGCCGCGTGGTTAAGGTGTGGTGCGTACACGGGGATGTGGTGGAGTATTCGGTTGTCCCGATTATTATTTCTGTTCAGGGGTCAAAAGCATAGTGTAGAGGTAGCGGTTAGTCCCCACCTCTGGCATCCGATAATTTTGGGAACGAATTGGCCCGTGTTTACTGTTTTATTGTGGCCATTATGTGCGGATGCCTCTTGGGGAAATAAGGCACGGAAGGGGGCCGCGCGGGTGCAGGTGGGAGAAACTGAGCTAGGACCGCTGGGTTCTGCTTCAGAGGAACTGAACCAAATCGGGAGACTGATTCTCTCTGACCGTGATGACTTTCCTCTGGAGCAGTCTCAGGATGACTGAGAGGGCGTGGTTTAGCGAAGTCGGCAGCGGGAGAGAGAATCAGGAGACGAACGGTAAGTGAGTGGTTTGGGCAGAAACGATCAACACCTGTTTCTTGTTTCAGTAATTGGCGTTGAGAGAGTATAAAACGCCAGGAGAGACAGAAGCAGTTGAGAGAGAGACGGACTGCTGACTGGAACCGGAAGGAGTTACCCGGAAGCGTTTGGAGATAGTTTGTGCGCTAGTGTCAGAATAAAAGTCACCATTGGTGTTTGTAAAGATTACTTTTTGTTTTATTATTAAAAACTTGACAGCAGTCCATCCGACCCCTTGTCCTCTTCCTTTCGAACTTACTACAAAGCTGCACAGAGAAAAATTGAGCTTTCTAAAGGAGAAATGTATTGTCTTTGTGTTGGACACATGAGCAAGGATTGTGACAAGCGCTTGACAAATACAGTATGTGGCCAAATGCATCCCAGCATTTTGCATATTCAACAAAAGGAAAGAAAGGGCACCCAAGATCAGAAATGTCCATCTCTAAATAGTGCACATGTCACCCTTAAAATGTGTGGGCAAACAGGGGCTGGCGACGATGGAGACTGTGTATTATCAATTGTACCAGTTCAAATAAAATCTATTAAGGGACAAAGAGTAATTCAAACTTATGCATTTTTGGATCCTGGCAGTTCTGCCACATTTTGTTCAGAACGCTTAATGCACAGTTTGAAATTAAAAGGAAAGATTACTAATATTGTTTTGAAAACAATGGGCAATCAAAAAGCTATTAGTAGTACTATTTTGACTGGATTGGAAGTGTCTAGCCTTTTTGCTGACATCTTTTACAGCCTTCCAGAAGTTATCACTCAAGAGAGAATGCCTGTGTCCAGAGACAACATTGTCACTCAAAGGGATTTGGGTAAATGGTCATATCCGAAAGGTGTTAAGATCCCTCAAATTTCTGCTGATGTTGATTTGCTGATTGGAGCAAATGCTTCCAAAGTAATGGAGCCCTGGGAGGTTATAAACAGCGATGGAGAAGGACCATATACAGTTAGAACCCTATTGGGATGGGTTGTAAATGGACCACTCCAAGGAAGCAAGGACAACAGAAACAAGATTGAATGTCCAGATGTTACAGTTAACAGGATTTCCGTCAGTAAATTAGAGGAGATGCTCAGTAAACAATATAATCATGACTTTAATGAGAATGCTGCTGAAAAAAGGAAATGTCAAGAGAGGAGCATGCATTTATGGAAAAGGTAAGCAAGGCTATTGAGCTTCAAAATGGACATTTAAAATTGAATCTTCCTTTCAAGATGGAAAACCCCATGTTGTCTAATAACCTTTGTGTGGCTAAACAGCACTTAATTGGACTGAAAAGGAAATTTGAAAGAAATGAAGCTTTCCATCAAGAATATAAAGACTTTATGGATGAGGTACTGAAGCAAGGTTATGCTGGAAAGGTACCATTGAATCAGTTAAAACAGGATGAAGGAAAAGTTTGGTATATCCCTCACCATGGGGTTTATCACCCCAAGAAAAGAACATTAAGAGTGGTATTTGATTGTAGCACTGCCTTTAAAGGTACATCACTTAATGATCAACTTCTACAGGGTCCTAATTTGACAAATTCACTGTTGGGAGTTCCTTTGAGGTTTCGACAAGAGCCAATTGCATTTATGGCTGATGTAAAGGCAATGTTTCACCAGGTCAAAGTTGCAGCAGAGGATACTGATTTTCTTCGTTTTCTATGGTGGCAAGATTGTGACTTAATGCAAGAACCTGTGGAATACAGGATGAATGTACATTTGTATGGAGCCGTGTCATCTCCAAGTTGTGCTTGCTATGCTCTACACAGAATTGCTGAAGACAAGCTGTCTCGCCAGAAGAGGTAATTGACACAATTCACACAAACTTCTACATGGATGATTGTCAGAAAAGTGTAGCTTCAGAGGAAGAGGCCATCTTGTTGATTGAAGAACTCACAGCAGTTTGTTTAACAGGAGGTTTCCAGTTAACAAAATGGGTTATTAATAGCCGTGCTGTGCTGCAAACTGTACCTGAAGAACATAGAGCCAATGGGATAAAAATGATGGACCTGGACAAAGATCAACTATCAATGGAAAGAGCTCTTGGATGGTGGTGGTGTGTTGAATCAGATACTTTCAAGTTTAAAATTACTATCAAAGATCATCCTTGTACCAGGCATGAGCTGAGGAAAAGATATTGGATCATTAAGGGTAATGCAGCTGCCAGAAAGATCATATCAAGTTGTGACCATTGCAGACATTTTGGAGTTAAGGTGAGTGAGCAGAAGATGGCAGACATACCAAAGGAGCGACTCCTTCCAGATCTGCCTCCATTTACAAATGTTGGGGTGGATTATTTTGGTCCTGTGGAAGTTACACGAAGACGTTCAATTGCAAAATGTTACGGAGTCATCTTTACTTGCATGGCAAGTCTTGCAGTTCATTTGGAAGTAGCCTATTCTTTGGACACTGATTCATGCATCAACTCTCTATGAAGATTTATTTGCAGACGAGGGCAAGTAAATCACATAAAATCAGACAATGGTACAAATTTTATTGGAGCCGAAAGGGAGTTAAAGGCAATGCTTAGTTCATGGAATAAAAGCAAGATTCAAAGGGTAATGCTTGAGAAAGGTGTCCAGTGGAGTTTCAATCCTCCGGGAGGTTCACATAATGGCGGAGTGTGGGAGCGTGTGATCAGAATGGTCAAAAGAATTTTAAATTCAATCTTACATCAGCAAACTTTGGATGATGAAGGATTCTAAACTGTGCTGTGCGAAATTTAGGTCATTCTGAACGATCGCCCAATAACCACGCTGTCAGATGATCCTAATGATTTGGAACCACTTACTCCAAACAACCTTCTTCAGTTGAAAGGTAAACCAGTACTACCTTCTGGACTATTTGACAAATCTGAATTATACAGCAAGAGGAGATGGAAACAGGTCCAGTAAATGTGTGACTTATTCTGGAAAAGATGGACAAATGAATATTTGCCTTTGTTTCAAGATCGGCAGAAATGGAATAAGGAAAGGAGAAACTTTGTTCCTGGTGACATCGTTGTTATTGTGGATTCAACAGCTCCACGTGGATCTTGGCTGATCGGACGAGTTTTTGAAGTCTTTCCAGATAAAAATGGACTTGTACGTTCTGTGCGAGTACAAACTAAAATCAGTGTACTCGAGAGACCTGTGACAAAGCTTTGTCTGTTCTATGACAGCATGGAAATAGGTAGGCAAAGAGCAAGAGAGGGCAGGTGTGTAATTGAAGGGAAGCACAACATTTTTTGATCCGTCTGTCAGTCACGGATTGTAAAGTGAAACACAAATCTATAGGGGTGGTTGGATTTATTCACGCACTTTAAAATATTTATTTGAAGCTTCTTTCTTTTCAGATTCTTATTCATGGCTTTATCATAATAGGCTGCATATTAACTTATTGGGAGAAAACCGCAAGTTCTATGTGAAATCAGACATTTGAGAGCTCACATATAGTCAGAATGGCATAATCATAACAGCCCGCGAATATTCGACTGTGAGATTGGTAGTCGAATCAGGCTCCTCGAATCAAAGCATCGAATCGTCGACTATTTGGGGTCACCCCTAGTCTTAAATTATATTCTAATTTTCTGAGATACTGAATTTGAGATTTTCCTTAGTTGTCCATTGTAATCATCAAAATGAAAAGAAACGAACATTTGAAATAAATCAGTCTTTGTGTAATGAATGAATATACAAGTTTCACTTTTTGAATGGAATTAATGAAATAAATCAACTTTTTGATGATATTTAAATTATTTCACCAGCACATGTGTATATATATTAATACCAAAGACTTATACACTCTCTCTGTCTATATAATGAAAACTGGTAAAACGAATGAAAAAAATTCCTATTATTAATTCCACGTTGCCATAGCCTATGTATCTCTATCCACACAACAGCGATTGAGTTAGTGTACAATTGAGATCTCAAGACTGAACACAGACCGGCTGAACGACGCTTTCATTTAGATGCTAAACTCCAGCTTGTTTGTTTTTCAGATATCTGCGGCGGCGCTCCCGCAATGAGGAGAAAGCGTTTGCGTGTGCCAGGTTGCTTAAAATAAGCAAAACACCAGGAAGAAAATGTATCTATGTAACAGCGAAGCTCTTATTTGGGGATTTCAATTCTTGATATTTGGCAACCGCACTCATGAGAGATTGCGTAGTAGAAGATTGTAGAGCAGTCTGGAATAACATGTTCCTTTTTTTGGACACTCGGCGCGTTCTTTTGGGAAAGTATGCTTGAATTTGAAATATTCCATATTCATAATATTTTCAAATTTTACATCGTCGTCAAATTTATTCCGATATTATCATATCATATCTAATATTCGATATGATTTTAATGGAACCAGAAACTGATCGTTCTGTGCATGAAACTGCACATTATTTACAACATTAATACGTGTTATCCAGAGCCTCAGGCAGATGGTCTGGAGTGATGTCCGGCTCACGAACTAATCATTTTTATGAGACATACAAAACATCAGTTTTTCACATCAGTATTGGGTGGTTTAATAGTATATTGAAAAAAAAGTATATTAAAACAAACTGTCCAAAAAAACATTTCATGGTTTGCCTGAGTCTCTGGATTATACAGTGCACAGCATAAATCTGTACACCCCCGCTAAAACTTAACAAAGTCATCAATTACTCTTTACTTAGAAGACGTGTTAGGGTTCTTTGAAGATTTATTGTTCCAACAAGCCTGCTTGATCAATTACCACGATTGACACTTTATCTCACAGAGTATGACGCCGCCTGCAGAAAGCACCAGATAAACTCCTTTAACCTCTTCCAAGGCCCATTTTTACAAAATAAAGGCTTCTGGGAATCCATACTGTGGTCTCAAGAGACCAACTCAATCATTTCGATTCCAAAATGTTCTGGTGTTGCTAGAGGAATAGTACAGAGAGAAGTGCTTGGTTCCCACAGTGGCATTCAGTGGTAGTAAAGCTCTTCTATAGGGATGAATGAGTTCTGAAGGTGTGAGGGAGTTATGCTTTATCAACGCTGGCATGAATTCACACACTACTGTGTGATACAAAAATTTGAAACAGAAGATGCTAACCTCCCCTCATTCCCTGCATTATTGGACTTTTTCCAGCATTACAATGAAGATATTCATTCTCCCAAGGTGAAAATCCTTCAGTGGGCATGTATTTAACTCGTTTTTGACGCTCTTGAGCAGCTGTGGAGGATTCTGTAGAGACGAGCTGAGCAACACTTCCCTTTAAAGACCAGAGCATTAAGTGTGTTTAATATGGTTCAATTTTGCCATTTTTCCATGAATTATATAAGTGATCATTAAGAAAATACATCTTTTATATTTATTCAGAAGAAGTGTACTCATTTGTGCTGTGCACTGTGGGTAATAATGTTGTAAATAATGTTAATTGTCTTGCACAGACCAATCGTTTCACTTCATAAGAACTCAAAATATAGTCAGGAACCACAGGGATTAATTTTGTTTCTTGAAATGCTTTGTTTTAATTTTATAGAGTTCAACAGCTACTGACTTGCATTTCATGAATCACCAAGAATCACGTTTTCAGTTAAAAATCTTCTGTAAATTATATTTATACAAAATTAAGTTCTGGGGAAAAACACCCCGCTCCCCCATGAGGTCTGTCATAAATGAGCAGGGAGAGAAGCAATAAGCCCCTAGGGTTAACAGAACAGAACCAACAGATATCATTACATTTTAGTGTAAAAACTTAATTAATGATAAAAGGAGTCCGATTCAACAAGCAATAATATAAAGCCAAGTCATGACTGTGACGAAAGGAGGAGTTGGGGATGGAGGGGGGTAATTTGCTCCTGAGCAAGCAATTAAAGCTGCTGAATTATACTGAATAGACCTTATAGGATGCTTAGATAGATGTCGTATTCCTATAGTTGGACATAGATCCGCTGAGAGTCAGCAGATGCAAGCCCGACTCCTCTGACGTGGCAGAACTAATGCTACACTTTTATGTTTTGTTCAAGATTGAGAAATTGTAGATTTAATTACTTTTTCATTAGAGATGTTTATTTGTCTTGGTAGTTGTTTTCAAATTTGAAGGCATTTCCTGCTTACATCCCAAAGACTGTCTAAATGGGGTCTGTTTATGTAGAACTTGTCATACAGTCAATCAGTTCCCCTTTATGCATTCATCCATAACTTCTTTCATATAATTTTTGTCAGCTCTTTGTTCCATTATTAAAAGTAATTAAAAGTAATTAAATCTACAATTTCTCAATCTTGAACAAAACATAAAAGTGTAGCATTAGTTCTGCCACGTCAGAGGAGTCGGGCTCGCACTCTGCTGCTCTGTGTTTCACGGAAACCTGGCTGAATGACGCCATACCGGACAGCGCGCTCCATCTGCCGGACTTTCAGCTGTTTAGAGCGGATCGCGACGCAGAATCAACGGGGAAATTGCGCGGCGGCGGGACATGCTTTTACATCAATGAACGGTGGTGTACAGATGTAACTGTGTTAAAGAAGATGTGCTGTCCTAATCTAGAAATGCAGTTTGTCAACTGCAAGCCGTTCTATTCGCCGCGGGAGTTTCACTCGCTCATTCTGGTTAGTGTTTACATCCCTCCGCAAGCGCAAGTAAGCCTGGCTTTACAGAAACTCGCTGATCAGATCACAGACACAGAACAACAACACCCGGACTCTGTTTTAATCATTCTTGGGGACTTTAATAAAGCCAATCTCTCCCGTGAACTGCCAAAATACAGACAGCATGTTACCTGTCCCACCAGAGACAGTAATATATTGGATCACAGTTACACAACAATAAAGGATGCATATCACTCTGTTCCACGAGCAGCTTTGGGACGTTCTGATCACCTTCTGGTTCATCTTATACCGACCTACAGGCAGAAACTAAAATCAGCTAAACCTGTATTAAGGACTGTAAAAAGATGGACTAATGAAGCAGAGCAGGATTTACAATCTTGTTTTGACCTCACTGATTGGAGTGTTTTTTAAGCTGCTTCCACCGATCTGGATGAACTCACAGAGACCGTAACATCATATATCAGTTTCTGTGAGGATATGTGTATTCCTACCAAGACTCAACTAAATTACAACAATGACAAACCGTGGTTCACTGCAAAACTCAGACAGCTCCGTCAGGCCAAAGAAGATGCTTACAGGAAGGGGGACAATGTCTTGTATAAACAGGCTAAATACACACTGGAAAAGGAGATCAGAGAGGCAAAGAGGAATTATTCTGAAAAAATAAGGACTCCGTTCACTTCGAACGACTCCGCATCAGTGTGGAAAAGTCTAAAGAAGATCACCAATTACAAGACACCACCCCCCAGCACTGTGGAGAATCAACGACTGGCAGACGATCTGAACGAGTTTTACTGCAGGTTTGAAAGAACACCCATCACCTGCCCTGAACACCTCTCCACACAACCGTTCACACCATTAACAGCTCCTGCAACCCATCCTGAACACCTCTCCAATCAAGCACTCTCACCATTCACACCTCCTGCATCCCCCCTCCCCCCCACACCTGCAATACAGATCAGCGAGGATGCGGTGCCCCAGGTCTTCCGGAAGCAGAAAAGGAAAAAAGCACCAGGCCCAGATTGTGTTACACCAGCCTGTCTGAAATCCTGTGCTGACCAGCTGGCCCCCATCTTCACACAGATCTTCAACAGATCGCTGGAGCTGTGCGAAGTCCCTTCATGCTTCAAACGCTCCACCATCATCCCCATCCCAAAGAAACCCAAAATTACAGGACTAAATGACTACAGGCCTGTGGCTTTAACATCCGTAGTCATGAAGTAATTTGAAAAACTGGTGCTGGCTCACCTGAAGGACATCACTGGACCCTTGCTGGATCCTCTTCAGTTTGCCTACAGAGCAAACAGGTCTGTGGACGATGCAGTAAACATTGGACTGCATTATCTGCAACACCTAGACAGACCGGGAACCTATGTGAGGATCCTGTTTGTGGACTTCAGCTCGGCTTTTAACACGATCATGCCAAACCTCCTCCTGCCCAAACTAACTCAGCTCTCCGTGCCCACCTCCGTCTGTCAGTGGATCAACAGCTTCCTGACAGACAGGCAGCAGCTAGTGAGGCTGGGAAAATACACATCCAGCACCCGTACAATCAGCACCGGAGCTCCCCAGGGCTGCGTTCTCTCCCCACTGCTCTTCTCCCTGTACACTAATGACTGCACATCTAAGGACCCCTCTGTCAAGCTCCTGAAGTTTGCAGACGACACCACACTCATCGGCCTCATTCAGGACAGTGACGAGTCTGCTTACAGACAGGAGGTTAAAGAGCTGGCTGTCTGGTGCACTCTCAACAACCTGGAGCTTAACACGCTCAAAACAGTGGAGATGACTGTGGACTTCAGGAGAAACCCCCCTGCACTCCCTCCACTCACCATCATGAACAGCACTGTGACTGCAGTAGAGTCATTCAGGTTCCTGGGCACCACTATCTCTCAGCACCTGAAGTGGGACATTCACATTGACTCCATTGTGAAAAAGGCCCAGCAGAGGTTGTACTTCCTTCGCCAGCTGAGGAAGTTTAACCTGCCACAGGATCTGCTGAAACAGTTCTACTCCACCATCATCGAATCCATCCTCTGCACTTCAGTAACTGTTTGGTTCAGCTCAGCTTCTAAATCTGACCTCAGAAGACTACAGAGGGTAGTCCGGACTGCTGAGCGAATCATCGGTTCAACTCTCCCATCTATTCAAGAACTGTACTTATCCCGAGTGAGCAAAAGGGCTGTTAAAATCACTCTGGAACCCTCACATCCAGCACACTCCCTCTTTGAACTGTTGCCATCTGGTCGATGCTACAGAGCACTGAGCACCAGAACGACCAGACACAGGAACAGTTTCTTCCCTCAGGCAATCCATCTTATGAACAGCTGATACACACTGAACACACTGAACACACTACACTTTATATTTATATACACATACACTTAATTTATCTAACACACATACTTAGTATACACTTAAATTTTGCACATAATATACATGTACATACATAACTGCATTTTTGGAATATACCTGCCTACAATTGTCAATTTGTATATTGTCATTTCTTATCTACTGATTTGTATTTTTTGTATTTTTATATTCTTTTATTATGTGTTTTATGTTCTGTCGCTGTCATTCTGTTGTACTGCGGAGCTTCTGTCACGAAAACAAATTCCTCGTATATGTAAACATACCTGGCAATAAAGCTCATTCTGATTCTGATTCTGTTTTCACACAAGACCTATGTTGCATGCGCATCACTGTTACTAACTTTACCTTATGCTGAGCAGTTGATCAAACCGTGATAATCGAATACGTTTTTAATAATTAAAAAGAAAACCCTAACTCATGTCACATCACCATCAGACACTGACGCATATCTCAGACTAACTGGCTGAACTTGAATGGCTTCTGGTAAACAGCTCTTTGGAAAGCCCTCTCTGATCAATGAGGATCAGTCCTTCATTTTCACTATCCAGCTGTGGGTCATAAAATCCTGGTTTAGCGTGTCTTCATGTGAATCATGTTGTCATGTGTGACTGCTAAGGTGTTGGATGAGATGAAGCAGGAAGTTTGAAGGGGATTGCAGGAACAGGGTTGGAAATAGTTTAAATTCTCTGATCAGATCAGGTAATATACAGACGAATGATGAGCCACCAAAATTGACTAATGATTCAGAAAACCCAACTTCACAAAATGTCATTTCGTGCATCCCTATTATCAAAAAGCTTCTTTTACCTCAGATATAACACAGGTTAACAAAACTTGCATGTGTGGTCATCAATATAGTGCTGACCAATTATTGTAAAAGGTAGCATTAAATGTATTCTTAGATTTTGGCGTTAGATTATCCCACATTAGACAGCGACTACATTCAGACCTCAAACGCACCGATAAGACTGTTTGGATAACCTGAGTGAACTCGAATTTCCGTGGGAATTTTTTAAGGAAGTAACGTTTAAGGAAATGTTTATGTTGGGTGTCATTGAGAATGTAGGTGTTCAAGATCATTGCTTATTTTCCTCTAATACTCACTAAGTCACTAATACTCTCATTTTCTTGCTCACTTCCTTTGCCCTTCACCTATATTATTGAGTACGCATCACAGTCCGGGGGCGGGGTTAGCAGGCCTGTGTCCTTATATGGGCATACTCATGCTGAGGCTGGAATGGACTGCTGATTCACGTCTCTCTCTCTCTCTTCTCTCTCTCTCTCTCTCTGCTTTTGCATTGATCTCCATTACCATGATTGATGTAAAATTGAAAGTTTCCATTAGTCTTACCTTCATGACTCAGGGACAAAGTTCTCCAACAGAAGTGAAACTGCAGAATAAATCTTTGGATTACTAATTAATATTAAACTGTTGGACTTTTTTTAGAAATACTTGGCTAGTTATTATTCATACGCTCAGTTTTTCCCACACACATCTGAGGGATTTGTTCATCTCCAAGGCCCTATTACACCTGTAGTCACCACTATTCACTTGTGATCGGACTATTGAGATGATTGTTACTGCACTCATCCTTGCATGATGCTTTTTGACTGTGTTTACATCTTTATTCATAAATGGGGAATTTGGTACGAAAGTAATAGAGGAAAACTCACAGTATGTTTGCTTTAGCAATACCAGTATCATTTGTCATGAGTATTTGAGAGCCAAACGGCTGCTTTTCCATTTGTTTGTCCATGCTGTCATCCAACTTTCTTTCCAACTTAAAAATGTTGAAAAATATTTAAAGAAATGATGGTGCACATTCCCAGACCAGCCTATTTTTTCAATACTTGAATACTTTTTCTTTCTTTTTTTTTAAAGGGATAGTTCATTTAACAATTATAATGTCCTCACCCTCAGGATATCCAAGACTAGGATGAGTTTGTTTCTTCATCAGATTTGGAGACATGTAGCATTGCATCAGTGTCTCATCAATGGATGCTCTGCAGTGAATGGTATATTTTATAGTTTAATTTTCTTACAAGTTTATTTTCTCAATGACATAATTAACTAATGAAAGAGTAATGAAAAGATTAGTCTCAAAGTCAATCATGTATTTCTAAACCTTTATGACTGATGAAATTTAACAAGGACATTTTTGTTAAATGGACAAATCATGAAAATCTGACTTTTCCAGGTTTTAAATGCTATAATCAGGTCCCCGGTACATCTCCCAACCAAGGAAACGTGAAAAAGATTAACCCAGTAACTTTGTTTTGGTGAGCCTTTTTCTGCAAGCATCTGAGAAAACCAGTGTGTCTGATTTCGCTCCCCTGATGACGTGTCAAAGGGATCTCATTATAATATAACCGTCCCTTAACCTGTAAGTTTATTCCCACGGTGCCGTCATTTTGCAAGCGACAACGGTGTAGCAGCTCTAAAGCCATGGTGAAAGTTTGAGCAAAACATGCTAACTGTTCCCAGCCTCAGAGGAGACAACAGATTTACTGATTTATATACTGTATATCACTGCTGTCTGTCACACAGATCTAAACCTTCAAGGACATAACAGACTGTTTTTGCAACGAGTGTGTTTTTAATGTAAACTTGTGTAGGGCTTCAACTCACAATTTTGATTATTCAGTAATTTCCACATTCTGTCCGATGTCCTAAAAACAAATGTGCCAACTGAATGTGATGAAAACATACTATTCTTAAAAATTTATTAGACCACCTGTCATCAGACAAAACAAATATTTTAGTAATCTGTCAAAAAAGTTTTTTTTTACTTTGACTAATTGCATATCTGAATAAAAAGCACTATAAAGCACTTGACAATTTTTTTCTGCCTTTCTTTCACAGATAACAGCAATAATTATATTATAGCATTAAAAATAGCTTACTACTGTTACTAAAAAATGTACGAATATTGGATATGTTGCAGGCCCCGCCTCCGGAGACCTAGCAGACAAATTACTGAAAATACAGGAAAGAAAGAAGAGAGTCGGGAATCGCGTCTGTTCTCTGCCAGCTCCTCTGTATCGTGTGTTTATTGACAACAAATCAATCTTCAACATCCACCAGTTTCTTAAACCACAAAAATAAACTCATATAATCTCTTTTCATTGTTTGTCTTTTTTCTCATTTAACCTGTTTGGACATATAACAATACTCTTTCCATACTTTCTCATGGGTCAACAGTCAAATCTAGCAAGTTATTACTTTGATTATTCACCTAAGTGCATATTTTAAGTCTGTTTCAACTCTTAAAACATTTGTGACATTTGTTTCACCGTTAGTTTGTCAAAAATCAACATTTCAAAGCATTAACAGCTATTTAGGCTGCCGTTACACACTTCTGCATGAGCTGGTCACGTGACCATCAAGCGCGCCAAGCGCGAGTTCAGAGTGAGCTTTGCACATAACATATAACATAAACAATTAACTTTTACACATAACTCAATGGAACATTTAGATCTGAGACACTGAATAAACATGTTAGACTCAAATATTGCATTACACAGGAATATTTACAGTAGTTTTACCTCAGTATGAACACTTTTAGGAATCACAGATGTAAGTTATCAAACTCTCACAACCAGCCCTCACTGTACATTGTAATTAAATGGATGTTACCCTATTTAGTCAAGTTTTCCCCGAACATTTGTACTATATACCTGAAAATACAGGAAAGAAAGAAGAGAGTCGGGAATCGCGTCTGTTCTCTGCCAGCTCCTCTGTATCGTGTGAGCGGAAGCTGCAGAGATAGCCCGAAAGCGCGATCCCGTGTCAAAATAAAAGTCTCTGTTTCAAGTGTCCGTGCAAAGTAAAAAAAAAATAAAGTGCTTCATGAATGTCCATATGAAAGGCATAGAAGGAAGATATTATTATTCACACAACCATATTGTGTACTCATTTTTCATGGGTACCACACTCTCCCTGACAAAAGGAAATGCAAAATCCCATAACCAACCACTCTTAATAAACAGCAGTAGCAACCCCATAAGGTGTGTGTACTGGAGGTAAGTATAAGTGAGGGTAAGTGATAGGTGTGGTGTAAGTAGGTGAACCCCAAACAGGCATGTGTGGAATGGGGTAGGCAGTAACTGAGTTCAGTGTGGGATAGGGGTGGATTGCAGGTTGACCCAACATGTCATATGTATAAATCTGCTTTGGCCTCCGCTCCCTGGCTGACTTTCTCACACTGGTTTCCCCTTCCATCCTCAGATCCACAGCCCCATCTATGTCCTCAGACTCACTTTCGGGGTTCGCACAGTTTCCTTCATCAGCATTGTCTGGACATGTAGCGTCATCAAGGTAGGTATCTGTAGCTACTAACTGAATGTTTTCCCTTACAGGTGCTCGTTCTGGGAGTTGGTTGTTCCCCACTATTGGCCAGCTGACTGGAGCTCTCAACCAGTATCCTCCTACTCCACTCTCGGCATCTGAGTCAGTCAGATCACCATCTCCGACGTTCTCTTGGTTGACTGTTCGTCTAACTGTCTTTCTCTGTCTTTCAGGCCGCATGGATCTAGGTGTCATTGCTGGAGCTTCCACCGGTAAGTCATTCACCAGTAACAACAGGTTTCGATGCAGCGTCCTGGTTTTTCTGCTATCACCATTCTCAGGGTATATCACGTATATGGGGTTGTCAGTCAATTGTTCCTTTACCACATATACTGCTTTTTCCCAGTAGGACCGCAACTTTCCTGGGCCTCCACGCTCCCTGAGGTTCCTGACCAGTACTCGATCCCCTGCCTTCAGCACAACTCCTCTCACTTTCCGGTCATACTGCTCTTTCCCTCTGGTGCTTGCCTGACGGCTGTGACTTTCTGCGATTTTGTATGCTTCAGTCATTCTGTGTGCCCACTGCTCCGCATACCCGTTTGGTGTTGTTTCTTCCTCTTGCTCCACCAGGCCAAAGATCAGATCCACTGGAAGGTGAGGATGCCGTCCATACAACAGATAAAAGGGAGAATACCCTGTGGACTCGTGTCGTGTGCAGTTGTAAGCGTGCACCACTTGAGGTAAGTGGTCCTTCCATCTCTCCTTTTCCCTGTCTGTTAGTGTCCTCAGCATCTGCAAAAGGGTCCGGTTGAGCCTTTCCACTGGGTTCCCTTGGGGGTGGTACGGAGTAGTGCGGGAGTGACCGATGCCAGCAAGTTGTCTGAGGTTCCGGAACAGTTCATTTTCGAACTCACGGCCTTGATCGTGATGTAATTTGGCCGGGTATCCAAACCGTGGGATGTAGTCCTGGAACAAGCGTTCTGCTGCAGTCCGCCCTGACTTGTTTTTTGTTGGATAGGCTTGGGCGAACCTGGTGAAATGGTCCATGACCACTAAGATATACTCATATCCTCCTCGGCTCGGCTCCAAGTGGAGGTAGTCTATACACACCAGCTCCAGAGGTGAGTGCGTGGTGATACTGCCCATAGGTGCTCGGACGTGTGCGGTGGGTTTCTTCTGCTTTATGCATGGGCACCTCCTAGTCACATACCCCTCTATCTCCTTCTTCATGTACGGCCAGTAGAATCGATCCCTTGCCAAATTGAGTACTCTCTCCGTACCCACATGTCCCATCCGGTCGTGGAGGTGCTCGAGAGCCAACTTCTTATACATGTTTGGTAGGACTAGTTGTGTTCTTTCCCTTGCCCTTCGGTAGAGGAGTCCCCTTCCCAGATACAGATTTTTCCATTCGTACATGAGCTTTCTGCTGGTCCCTGTCATGCTTCGTCTCATTTCCTCCGTTGGTATGACCCCATCGACTTTCCACTGTCTTACTTGTGAAATCACTGGGTCCTCTTTTTGGGCGGTAACCAGCTCTTCCAGTCCAATTGTCGGCAACCAAGTGGTAAATGGCTGTAGTTCGCCTCCCCCCGTAGACAGGTACAATGCTGCGATCCAGGCCACATCTTTATCTTCTGATACGCGACTACCCTCCCAGGCTGCTTGTATTACACTGGTAGGCAACTGTTTTGTGCACTCTGACTCAAATGCTTCAATATCCAGGGGGAGACGGGACAGAGTGTCTGCATCGATGTTAACCCTGCCTGGCTGGTATTTGATGTCAAATCGGAAGTCGGATAGCTCCCCGACCCAGCGATAGCCCACTGCATTTAGCTTCGCTGTGCCCATCACGTATGTCAGTGGGTTGTTGTCGGTATACACTGTGAAGTGTGAGGCGTAGAATAGGTAGTCCCGGAATTTCTCACATACCGCCCACTTCAACGCCAGGAACTCGAGTTTTCCGCTGTGTAATCGATAGTTTTTCTCAGCCATCGTCAGTGTCCTGGACCCATACCCGATGACCCTCAACTTTCCCTCCTGTCGCTGGTACAGGATAGCCCCCAAACCCTCTTCCGATGCGTCGGTGTGGAGTGTAAAGGGTTGATTGAAGTCTGGATATGCCAGAACTGGTGGTTTCTCAAGCATATTAATTAGTCTCTCTAGAGTCTGCTGGTGGTCTCGGTTCCATTCCACTGGAGTCTTTGAAGGAACTTGTGGCCCTTTAGTTTTTCTTCGGCTGTGTACATCCTGCTCAGTCCCTGGCTTCCTCTGCAGCAATTCATACAGGGGTCTTGCGACTCTGGAGAAGTCCTGGATGAATGTTCGATAGTAGCTGAGAAACCCCAATAACCTTCGTATATCCCCCACCGTCTGAGGAATCCTGCGTGTGAGAGACCGGACAGCTTCCAGGTCCTTTGGATCTACCCGCACCCCTTCAGCCGACACCAGACGCCCCACGTACCTGACCTCTTGACGGAACAGCTCACATTTTCCAGGTTTTAACTTGACTCCGTGGTGCTGAAGGGCTTTTAATACTCTCCTTAGGCTCTCTACATGTTCATCAAAGGACTCTGCGTAACATAGGACATCATCTAGGTATGGTATGCAGCACTCATCCCTTAATGAGTCAAGCATCTCCTCCATGCTACGTTGGAAGGCAGCAGGTGCGTTTGACAGGCCGAAAGGGATACGGACCCACTCATACGGCCCCCATGGTGTAGTGAATGCTGTCATATGTCTGCAACCCTCAGCGATAAAGCCCTGGTGGTATGCCTTACCCTGGTCTAAGATGCTGAACCAGGAATATCCCCCCAGTGTGTCAATTAGCTCCTGTATCCTGGGCAACGGGTGTCGATCAGGTATAGTCTTCTTATTTAGGAGACGATAGTCCACGCAAAGCCGGAGGTTGCCGTCCTTTTTCCTAACACAAACCATTGGAGCGGCGTATGGCGACTTGGACTTGACAATCCATCCTTTTGCCAGGAGATCTTGTATATAGCTCTTTACTTCACTGAACAGGGGTTTTGGAACTGCCGAATACGCCCTCTGAACAGGAATGTCATCCTGAAGGATTATTGACATCTGCAGACTGGGGATACTTCCGATGTCGTCGTCGCCCTTACTGAAGGCGCCAGACTCCTCATATAACATCTTCTGTACGACTTCACGTTGGCTCTCACTCAGATGTTCTAAGTCAACAGGAGGATACCACCCGGCTGTGTTCATTCCTCCCTCTTGTGTCGCTGCAGTCTGGACCCTTGCCATCTGCCTTGCTCCACTTGTTCGTCCAGAATCAACTATTTCCTCTACCCGCTGCAGTGTTCCGAGGAGCGTACCCTGCTCTAGAGCTACGTCACATCCTGTGTTATTCCCAATGGGTATGGAGATGCATGGATTACGTTGTTTTGGTATCTCCAAGAGTCCCTCCCCAATATCCAAATGTCTTAAGCGGGCATTATCCTCTTGTGGTTCAAACAAGACTACAGCGTCCATCTGTGCTAACTTTGGTGAAACTCGACATTGAACCCAGGCGACCTGTCCTGCTGGAATGATGACTCCTCTTTGGCCGACCTTTAAACTGCCACCTTCCTCATCTTCATCTGCTGTCCGTATCACCTCGACTAGGGTCTGTGCCTTCTCGTTAGGAACATTAATGGCTCCAGCTAGTAGCATGGTAAGTGGTGGCATGAGTCGTTCAGGCTGTCCCTGAATCAGTTCCTCTACTACATTGAAGCCCAGAAGTGGTCTCTCAATCGGCATCTTGCTCACTAAGAATGGGACATTAATGGACAGGTTGGGATCCTCATTTCCTAGCAAGTTAACTGTAATGATTGTCCATCCGTCAAATGGAATTGGATTCCCATTCACAGCATAGACCTCCAGGTCATTTTCACATCCCAGTAAGTCTCGCAGTGGCCTCACCTCAATATTGGGTAGGTATTTATCCTTCCACATTCGATCCACTATGCTGACCTGTGCACCTGTATCAAGTAGTGCTCTCACAGTGAGTCCATTTAGGTTGCACTGGGTTAAAGCTTTGCTTCCAATTAGCTTAATTATTGTGTCATTCTTTTTCTGCCAGGGATCCAGATCATTGGCTCCTGGGCTCCTATGCACCACTTTTGTGTCTGTTGATTTGTTTTTTTGTCTCTGATTGTTGTGTCCGGGCCTGCCCAGCTCTGAGCAGGTTGCATAAGTGTGGGACATTCGCTCTGCGGTCACTGGTTGCCCCTCTACAGTGGCCGGTTCTCGTTTCCCTGCCGCTGAGGTCGTCTCAAACACCCAGCTGCCCGGTGCCCTTCCTCACCACAAATGAAGCAATGGGGACAGTCCTGTCGCCCTTCTCTTGTACACTGTGAACAGCAACGTGACCGGCTTACTCTGTGGGAGACTGGATGACTGGTGCAGCAGTGACAGCCCCGCTCGACCTGTGTTGCCATCGAGTGTTGTAGTGTATCGACCATGTTGGTTAGAGCGTCGATCCTTGCAGTCAGTTGTTTGATTGGGTCGTCCTGGCTTTTCTTTACAGCAGCCTCTGTCCTTCCTCCCACATCACTGCCCGGTTCACTATGGACTTGGGCACTACCCGCTGTGGACTGTTTTGTTCTGGTTGGTGGCCCTAACCGTCGCAGCCTCTCATTTTCGTCGCTTGTGACTTTCATTACATGTCGGAGGATGGCATCATCAGTCACATTACTGTCCGCAAGCAGCGGCTTCAGTTCGCTGCGAATGTCTTTACATCGGTGACTCAAGCCCTGGTACACTGTATGTAAAAACACGTCCTGCACGGTGACTGCATTATACTTTCTCTCTGAATCAGCTTGTCTTGCTGCGAAAAGTATCTTCTGTTTCAGCCCCATTACTCTGTACAGGAATTGCTGAGGGGTTTCATGCTCACTCTGTTTGGTGCACATTAGTTCTTGGAACAGCTCAGTGCTATTTCGGTCCCCCAAGTGCGATTGTAAGAAACCTTTTAACTCAGCTACAGTCATATCATCCTTGTTCATTAGCATATCTTTAAAGATGCCCGGCTTGATAATTCGCAGCACCCCTCTGACAATGTCGGCATTGCTGAAGTTCTCTTTCAGACCACTGTCTATTTGCCTGCATACGTTGTTATACGTGATGTCTGACGAGTGGTCCCCAATCTGACCTCCGTGTAGCTTAAACTCACGGGGCTGAATATACTGTAACCCCGTAGGAAAAGCAAAATCATGAGCTACATGTTTAGGTCGCTCAGTGTGATTTACGTGTGCTGTAGTGGTGTTTCCCTGCGCTACAGTGTGAGTCGAGTCCGTGTGCTGGGTAAGTGTCATGTACTGGTGGATTTTTCTACTTATCTCTTCATATTCTGCAAGCATTTTATGTATGTTTGTGTTTGTTTCAGATTCAGTCCCCTTAACACCCCCTGAGTCAGATGCCACATGAGGTGGAGTCATGTAAGTGTCACCAGTGGTGGATGGATGTAACACATGTGCAAAGTGCGTGTTTATATCAACATCAGGTGTAGATACAGCAGCGCCAATCTGTTTGGCTGATTTTACAGTATCTTGTAATGTCAACAGTTCGCTCATCCCTTGGTCCTCAGCCTCAAGCAAATGTTCACTGGACATGTAATCGTCAATGTACTTGAAACAAACCTCACTATCCTCCAGATCCAGTTCACTTGTGTGGTGTCCAGGTACTGGCCCGATGCCCTTGGCAATGCGGAACAGTTCGTCAGCAGGTAAATTGATTAAATCTCTCTTTACGTCCCACACCAGCTGTTTCCTTGCACGACCCGCCATTATGTCGCTTTTTCAGTACTCCGGTTGTAGCCTCAACCTCAGGATGAAAAGACAGCCACCAGCAGATCACCTGGTACACGCCTTGTTGCCTCGTTGTCCGTGGATGTAGCAGCCGCCGGCCTCTAGCCCCAACGCTGCCTGGTCCCACGTCCTGGAAATCTTTGGATCCGCCTCCTAGCGTCACATGGAGTGGATCCCGGACGAGCCCCCAAGAATCTGTTGCAGGCCCCGCCTCCGGAGACCTAGCAGACAAATTACTGAAAATACAGGAAAGAAAGAAGAGAGTCGGGAATCGCGTCTGTTCTCTGCCAGCTCCTCTGTATCGTGTGTTTATTGACAACAAATCAATCTTCAACATCCACCAGTTTCTTAAACCACAAAAATAAACTCATATAATCTCTTTTCATTGTTTGTCTTTTTTCTCATTTAACCTGTTTGGACATATAACAATACTCTTTCCATACTTTCTCATGGGTCAACAGTCAAATCTAGCAAGTTATTACTTTGATTATTCACCTAAGTGCATATTTTAAGTCTGTTTCAACTCTTAAAACATTTGTGACATTTGTTTCACCGTTAGTTTGTCAAAAATCAACATTTCAAAGCATTAACAGCTATTTAGGCTGCCGTTACACACTTCTGCATGAGCTGGTCACGTGACCATCAAGCGCGCCAAGCGCGAGTTCAGAGTGAGCTTTGCACATAACATATAACATAAACAATTAACTTTTACACATAACTCAATGGAACATTTAGATCTGAGACACTGAATAAACATGTTAGACTCAAATATTGCATTACACAGGAATATTTACAGTAGTTTTACCTCAGTATGAACACTTTTAGGAATCACAGATGTAAGTTATCAAACTCTCACAACCAGCCCTCACTGTACATTGTAATTAAATGGATGTTACCCTATTTAGTCAAGTTTTCCCCGAACATTTGTACTATATACCTGAAAATACAGGAAAGAAAGAAGAGAGTCGGGAATCGCGTCTGTTCTCTGCCAGCTCCTCTGTATCGTGTGAGCGGAAGCTGCAGAGATAGCCCGAAAGCGCGATCCCGTGTCAAAATAAAAGTCTCTGTTTCAAGTGTCCGTGCAAAGTAAAAAAAAATAAAGTACTTCATGAATGTCCATATGAAAGGCATAGAAGGAAGATATTATTATTCACACAACCATATTGTGTACTCATTTTTCATGGGTACCACAGATACCAATACAGACCAATACAAAAAGCTAAAAAAAATATGTTGGTAATTACCAATACTGTTGTTAACAGCAGCAGTGGTACAAACCTTACATAGATTTGTTGTAATAAATTGGTTATTCGCTGTAGGCTGTATACTGAATATATTTAAATCTCTGGATCAAAAATTAAAACAAAGATAATAAAGACAAATAAAATCACAGAAATGTTCTGTATGAACACTTTGATCACATCTGATACATCACATCTGGTCTGATATTTATATTCAGAAAATTACTCGAGCTCATTCTGTTTCCTCCAGCTGCAGTTGTACGCTCACTGTGGCCAGACCCGACTAATCGAGCATGAGAATCCTTGTCGATGATTTTCATAGAGAACGTAGTTTAGTACTCACATGCTATGACAGCTGTTTTCTGTTCATGTGCTTCAGATGTGTGCACTCAGAATACCCTATATCAGAAGCTTAAGCTAATATGGTTTAAAACACATGATTTCACCGCGATAAACATAATTAGAACCAAAACTGATGTTTTTAGCATGTCTGTATGGGCTGAAATATGTGCCACTAGAAACTGAATTTGAATTGCTAAACTTGAATAATTGCATTGAATAACTGAATTTGAATAACATAATTTGAAAGTGTATTGTTTAATTTGAATCATTGCATTGAAAATCTGAATCTGAATTGTATAATTTGAAATTGTATTTATTCAAAAACAGAATCTGAATTGTGGTCGAATAAAATTTGTCCAACAAAATTTGATCCTCACTTAAAATTAAACTCTCTATATATCTTCACATTCACTTCTCACAATTCAGATTCAGTTCTCAAATTCAATTTCAAGTTACTGAGACAGACATCCGGGTAGTTGGAGGATGAAGGAAGAGCAATCCAGCCCAGATCGATAGATCGCGTTCATTGGCGCACAGGAGCCAATCAGAACCTACGTTTTGAAGCAAAGTACGTACCCACCATGAAACAAGGAAGAAGTGCTTGCCTTGCCGACTGACTTGACCACCATGGATCCGCCTGGGACAAATATGGTAATGACAATTTTTTTTTTCACGATCTAACGATCTTTAGTTTAATGGTGTAGCTGTTTTGTAGAAACGGGGGAAATTACATCTTTCTCGATGTGTTGCAAACACAGTAGCTATTATCCCACGTTTTTGTGGTTATGTACTAGCTCTGGTAACAACATCTTTGCTTGGCGTTTATTATTTCTAAGCATTTGCCTCTTCCTCCGGTGAAAATGTTGTTTGCCGCCAAGTAGACTGGTCATGTCTTCAGCGTGATTATTTACGATAACTACTCCTCGTGATTGTCATTGTCAGGGTACTGCTTACTAAGAGGGAGAGAGAGAGTAGTAAGCCTGTATGTCTCACTATGTTTTGACAAGGAGACAACTCAGAAGTAGTCAATTCAACATATTTGCTCACAGATGCAATACCTTCCCATGGTCCTGTTGGGCCCAGTGCCCAACATCAAACTTTAGTATATTTTTTTAGTCAATAAAAAAAGTCAATATATTGTCGCATTTTAGTTAGATCTATCCCTCCAAGCATCCGTCTCCCCACCAGTGGATTAATGCATTGACCAGTTAGATTTAATGCTTTTTAAATTGACTGAGCTGTTACCATAAAGGCTCACTGTGCTGTGTGATATACATTTATTTTCAACAGTACAAAGGTTTTTTTTTGGTTGTCAGTGTTCCCATATGATTATTATTGATCAGTTTGTCCTGACCATAGCAAAATTACTTTCTCTCAAAAGTCCACCTTTTAACTTAAACTTTTATATGTGGCTTCTGTGCTGAGTTTATTGTACACATTTTTACATTTTAATTTTACATTATATTTCATTCTTGTGTTTTGTCATTTCAGCAAAGCTGACTTCATTCCTTCAACTTCAAAACAAAAGTGAGCATTTCTAGGTTTGTACGCTTCTATATTCTCCTTCAAATGTAAATAACCTAAGACTCTTAAACTTTTGGGGCCAAGTACCTCATATCATGTCAAAGAATCCAGGGATCACCTGTAAGCGATGACCCTACAGAAGCAACAAAAAAGTAAATGGCAAAAATATGCAAATACTAACACACAAGAGAAAGAATAATTCACGTACATACACCACAGTTTCTGAGAAACAAGAGGCAGGTGAAAGAATTTAAAGCAATGTTTGAATGCAAAATAGACTGAGTTGAACAGATTACATTTATGTCTGTTTAATTGTTTTTATAACAACATACACATAAATCATAACTTGATTTTGAAAGATTTGTAAACCGATGCTCTACGGTTAACAATGATTTTTGATGATTCCTGCTTCTGATGTCTTCTGACCCCGTTCTGCATGATGTCAAGAAAGTCTTCCAGCATACTGTACTGTATATTACACCGGCAGAGAGGAAATAATTATTGTTATTATATTACATTACATTTTTATATTTTTCTTTACCACAGAAGCTCTGTCCCGAGACACTCTGGAGCTAGTTGAGACTGATGATTCCCCAATCTTCCACAATGGACTTCACATAGGATGAACTGTTTCCAGTTTCAGCAAAACAGCAAGAATTCATTGATGGATGACTGCACCTTAGAACTCTTCACTAACACTGCCTGCATCACCTGGGCCACAGAGAAAACAATGTTACTGCCTGTACATAGCACAATTAACCTTTAACCTTACAGCTGAATCAATGCAGTAACACTGTTAACTACTATTGACATTGTACCAAATGTTCAAACTGAATATACAGAGGAGAACTGGTCCCCAGTGTTTTTGATTAGTCTGGTTTCTCCAAAGGTTTTTTACTCCATTATCTACATCTTGCAGATTTTTCTTTATTAACCACTGTTGCCTATGGCTTGCTTGCTGTATGTATGAAGACTAAAGCATTTAGCACCAACTATTAAAATAGTGAGGGTGTTTTTGACCATATAGACACAACAGTATGTCTTTCTGTAAAGATTCTTTGAAATGTTATGTATTTCGAAAACTGTATAAATGGCTTACATTGATAGTGTGCATATTGCTTGAACATTTATATGTAAAAAAAAAAATCAGTAGAATTATTATAATGTCCTTTTTATGTACTGTTATATGTGTTAAACTCAATTACAATTGTAATTTCTGTCATCATAATTTAAATAGTGTGATAATTACTGTATGATAGTTTCTTAAATAATAGACAATCAGTAATTACAGTACATTAACTGCCTGTAAGCAAAACCATATATAACAACGTAATTAATTATTACACTTATTACGACCACTGGCATGGCACCAACATACCAAAACTCACTGGTTAAATCTTATGTGCCCTCCAGAAGTTTGCGCTTTGCAAGTGAACGACACCTCGTGGTGCCATCCCAAAGAAGTTCAAAATCACTCTCACTGACCTTTTCCTAGACTGTGCCCAGCTGGTGGAATGACCTCGTGATCTCTTATCACACCGGATCCATGGTGGTCAAGTCAGTCGGCAAGGCAAGCACTTCTTCCTTGTTTCATGGTGGGTACGTACTATGCTTCAAAACGTAGGTTCTGATTGGCTCCTGTGCGCCAATGAACGCGATCTATCGATCTGTGCTCGATTGCTCTTCCTTCATCCTCCAACTACCCGGATGTCTGTCTCAATAAGTTGAAATTGAATTTGAGAACTGAATCTGAATTGTGAGAAGTGAATGTGAAGATATATAGAGAGTTTATTTTTAAGTGAGGATCAAATTTTATTCGGCTACAATTCAGATTCAGTTTTTGAATAAATAAACTTTGAAATTATACAATTCAGATTCAGATTTTCAATGCAATGATTCAAATTAAACAATACACTTTCAAATTAGGTTATTCAAATTCAGTTATTCAATGCAATTATTCAAGTTTAGCAATTCAAATTCAGTTTCTGGTGGCACATATTTCAGCCCATATGTCTGAGCTGTAATGAGGCAGCTCTAGTCTGGAAAGGGGGCGGGGTGTAGCACCTCATTTGCATTTAAAGAGACAGACACGAGAAACAGCATGTTTTTGCTTCCAATCAAAATAGGCATTTTCAAAATGATATAATAAATGATCTGTGGAGTATTTTGATCTAAAACTTTACAGACACATTCTGGGGACACCAGAGACTTATATCACATAATGTAAAAAGGGGCACATTATGTCACCTTTAATAATTTTTACTCTTTGTAAGATTTACAGAGTTAGGCTGCTTTTGGTTGCTAGGTTTTGCCTCACCTCTCACATAAACGAATGATGTCTATGACCACTTCTCAGAATAATTGTAGATTACTCATTTAGTGTTGATAATATGGTTTTGTTTGATTAAACTAAGAAGAGTGTTCACAAAATATTTATTCAAAAATAATTATTATTATATTTTAACCCTCGAAATTCACTCCTTGGATCACCGCCCCACCCCCCACATTTCCAGCCCTGGTTAGTTTTCTCTATTTTCTTAAAAATGCTTGTGAAGGCCATGATCATTAAACCTAAAATGAAACCCTAAAATTATTGTTTAATGTCACCATAGATACTGCCCTTCCCTGCTTGTATGGTATTCAGTTTAATTGTGTAGGTCTTAAAGTCTTAAAAATTTGCATTAAAATCCTGCTTTTTTTAACCCTTTTATGGATTATGACGATATAAGATGATGTCAACAATGTGCTGCAAATTAATATAATGAAATAGGAGTATGCATTGTTAAATATAAATAGCTTGTGTATGTTAATATATTTCTTTAAATGTCTTCGTACTAATAAAATAATTCAAAATAATTCTTTTCCATAATTCAGACATGGAGTGTTATAGATATTTCAAAGTTGAGCTTGCATATCCCGAAATATAATTTGGCTTTTATCTCCAATCCCTTTGGCTAATGCACATAAAAAGTGGTGCGTCTTACTTCACCGACTCTTTGCTCAAGGTAATCTTTTTCATTCCCAAAGCTGATTTGTTCTCTGTTTCTGTAGCTTGATAAAACTGATCCGGACCGTGATCCGTGAGATTGAAGAAATGTAGGCGGCGCTGACCAGCAAACGCTTCACACAACACACATGAGGATAAAGAAAACCAGTGCTGGTGTGAAAAATCTGATGGGCTTTTATAGAAATGGTACAGCTCTATCTGACATGCAAAATTTGCAAATGCAAGACTGTGTAAAACACAATGGAAAGACTTCCATAAAAAGTTTTGCATTTGAACTTGTTTGCTTGTGTTTGCAGTCCTGATCTGACAGCTTCTTTAGACGTTTCAGGCTATAGATGACACTGAAGAACTCACTGGACTGGTAAGGTCATGTATAAAGACATAAGATGCTCTTGTGTTGTTCCTGTCAACATTCCTCGAGTGAGATTGTGCTCATAGTATTCTGCAGATGCTTGATAAGTGTTTCTGCCCCTGAATGGAATGTTCTCATATCACCAAAATCATGAAGAAAAAACAACAATAAAAACCAGACGCCCTGTAAGCTCTTTGTTACTGTAAAAGAAAAGGCTGCAGAGAAATCTGTTCCCATGAAGAAACAAACTCCTCTACATCTTGGATGAGTAAAGCTTCAGCAAATGTTCATTTTTGAGGGAACTATGCCTTTAAACATGGTTAATCAGTGCTGAGAGTAATACACTTTAATCCAAACCTGCAATTAAAAAACATTTATATTGAGGAGTTTGTATTTCCGAATAGTTTGAGTTCTCTGGAAGTATCCAGCGTTTTCTCTCAGTGGATTCCTGTGGGTTCAGATTCTGTGTGAGTTTAAATATCAGTCGTGTCAAGCTGAATACTGTTTCTGTGTCTTGCCCTCTGTTCGTCTGTCTTTCTTAGTTACAAAGCGCCAGTGAATATGAGGAGAGAAAATTGATTTGGAGAGATGAGGAGATAGGAGGTGAGATGCTATCTGAAGGTCTGTGTGTGTTCGTTCTCATTCACAGGAGCATTAGAGAAGGATCAGATCAGGACCAAATCCTCAAACAGCCGTGACCTGCAGGGGAGTAAACGTGGCTCGGTGGATGACTGGGGCTTGATGAGGAACGAGAAATCTGAAGACGCAGGACTGGAGATTGTTTTGGCCTGTTGCAAAGCTCAAGGATTCAGTGAGAGTGGCAATTAGAAAGTTTATACTGTTTTTTTCAAAGGATTTGGCCATCTGTTTATATAGAAAATGATATAAGGAATATAATATTGTATCATTGTGCAATTTTGATTGATGTTCATGGAGTGCCACACTTTTCTAGCTCTGATAAATTGATTAAATAATTTACTAAGTTTCTTGTACTTAAATACATTTTAAATATTTTTGCTGGCGTATAAACACACACACACACACACACACACACACACACACACACACACACACATATATATATATATATATATACTTGTCAAAGTTTGGAAACATTAGTTTTAAAATGTTATGTTTATTAAAAAACAGTCCTGACAAAAATACAAAAAGATGTTTTTAACATTGATAATAATAATAAACATTATTAATAACTGAGCACCAATAATTGAGCAGTAAATCATCATATTAGAATGATTTCTGAAGATCGTGTGACACTGAAGACTGTGTAATAATAATAATAATGCTGAAAATACAGCTGAGCATCACAGAAATAAATTAATATAGTGGAAGTAGTTTTCACGGCTAATTAAAGCAACATTTGATATTAAATGCAAAACATCCTGGCTATCTTCTATCAGCTGTGAGCAGCAGACACTCGGCTAAAATTAGTCTCTAATCCAATGTTCTTGTTGTACAATTAAGGCCCTGTTATGTTCAGCTTCTCACAGTTTTTAAAGGAAAATACTTTTGCTTTACTTAGTGAGCATGAGTTTAGAACTAACGAAGACATTTATGATGTTACAAATGAGTTCTATTTCAAATAAATGCACTTCTTTAGATCTTTCTGTTTGTCAGGTAATCCTGAAAAGCAGCACAACTGTTTTCAACACTGATAATAATCAGAAATGTTTCTTGAGCAGTAAATCATCATTTTATTCTGATTTCTGAAGATCATGTGACACTGAAGACTGGAGTAATGATGCTGAAAATACAGCTTTGGGTGCACTGTCCCTTTAAGCTAAACAATGCCTTTAAAGGTCCCATGACATGGATTATTTCCTTTTCTTTAAATGCTTTTTAATGTTTCCTTAGATGTACTTATATTGTTAGTAGGATTTTTACATTTAAAATGTAGAAATAAAAAGCATTTTTATATCCTGATTGCTCTGTTTGAAGGGGCGTGTCTGCTGTGAGACTCCGAGTAAACGACAACTGTTGTGATTGGCTGACATCTTTGCATTCGAAATGCGTATTACATGTGGAACCCCTCTCAAATATATATATATGGAAGTGGAAGTGTTGATTATGTAATTATTTTTTTAGATCTTTTCCCATCACATGAAAGGCTGCAGTGATGAGCATTGAGTAGACAGATTCTGTTTATCGCGTGAATGCAGTGATCTCGTCATTATTGCAACACATTTTCTATCACAAAATGCTTTCACTACAACTAACAGCAAACACATGAATACACCACATGAATACAGTAAGAGCTTTGTTGTGCAGCATAACAGCATCATTCATTGTAACGGCAGTTTAGGCAAGAGTGCAGATATAATCGGGATGTGTGACAGCTCCGAGAAAAAAAAGGGAGCGTTCTTTGATCGCTCTCTGTAGTTAAATCACAATTTAAATAACAGATTTGTTTCATGCTACTAAGAGAAACAACGTGAAGTTGATCGTTTAGTCACTGGCTTGATTCACTGATGCATAAACAGTATTAAACGATTTAGAAAGAAAGTCTGTGTGAACTTGAATGATTAACTACACATCAGAAATCACTGATCACAGATCAGGCATTAATGAACACTGTTACTCACTGTTTGTGGCGGTGCTGTCGAATCCATATCATAAAAGTCTGTTTGTAACTCCTGTGCTGACATTGCGACTGAATTATATGTAAATTTTTGGACGGGCAAAGCAGAGAAAGGGAAGGTAACATTTCTCCTTATAACGTCACAAGGAGGAGATTCAAGATCAGCCCGGTTGAGCTTCCATTTTCTCAAAGGCAGAGAAAGATAGCAAAATCTCGATTTACACCGATTAAAATTTCTTGAAACTTGGGGACCATATACAGGCTCTGGGAACTCATATTAATGTTAAAAAACCTCAGAAAGTGAAATTTTCATGTCATAGGACCTTTAAGAAAACTACAGTGTTTGAACTGTAACTTTGATTATACATTTAGGATTTGAATTCTTAAACTGAAAAAAAAAATATATATATATATATAAATATATATATATACACAGGTATATATATTCTCATTGGCAGTAAATTCATGTTGAACAGAGTCTATATTGTGCCACAAGTGACAGATAAAATGTGTTGAAATAAGCAGGGCTGAATGGAAGAATGGCCTTGACATTTACATCTGCTTTGTATACAGTATTTAGCTTGTGTCCAGAGTAAGACTGTTTTCCTGTGTGCAGCAGCAGAACTCTTGCCTTTAAATGTTTTCCTTCGACGACGTGAGGTCTGTGCATGTGTGCTTTCATCTATTGTTTGCTTCCTTTTTTTGTTGTGCCTCAGTTTGACATCTTTTCCTGTGTACGAAGATTGAGAATCATGGGACTCCAGTGTGGAAGCTCTTTTTTACTCTGAAGCTTACAACTTTGCTACAGTACATGAACTTTGCTGTTATTATTTTATGTAGACTGTATGAAGCTCTGAATATGAACATAAACGGATTAGTGCTAGATTTCCTAAATGCATATTATTATTTCAACAGTTTTAGTTTGTTTTTATGATTCATAAAGACGAGCAGGTTTCAGGTTCAAAGTTCCAGACCGAGGCTCCACTGCACCGGTTTATCTGTTGATCTGCAATATAAAGAGAGGCGAGAGCAGTGCGTCGAGCAGGAAGGGTGCGAGGAAGAGAGTGGGCGTGGTCAGTGAGAAGGGGCGTGGTCAGTGTGACTGTGTAGGCAGCCTGAGCTCCGTGACTGAGTTCTGTGCTTTGTGCTGTACACACGTGTGGATTGAGAGGAACTCCACAAGAAGGTAAATGACTTTCATAAAGAGTTTTAACATGTTGTCTTTGTAAATATGTGCTAATGTTACACTGATTAAAATAGTAACCTTAAAATGGGAACGTCTACACAAACTGGTTTCATTAAAAAAATACATTAAAAAAATTAAGCATTTCTGAATCAATCTAATTACATTAATTCATAGCAACAAAACTAATTTGTGTGGGTTTTGTGTGTGTGTGTGTGTATATATATATATATATATATATATATATATATATATACAGTCGTGGCCAAAAGTTTGAGAATTACATAAATATTGGAAATTGGAAAAGTTGTTGCTTAAGTTTTTATATTAGCAATTTGCATATACTCCAGAATGTTATGAAGAGTGATCAGATGAATTGCATAGTCCTTCTTTGCAATGAAAATGAACTTAATCCCAAAAAAACCTTTCCACTGCATTTCATTGCTGTCATTAAAGGACCTGCTGAGATCATTTCAGTAATCGTCTTGTTAACTCAGGTGAGAATGTTGACGAGCACAAGGCTGGAGATCATTATGTCAGGCTGATTGGGTTAGAATGGCAGACTTGACATGTTAAAAGGAGGGTGATGCTTGAAATCATTGTTCTTCCATTGTTAACCATGGTGACCTGCAAAGAAACGTTGCAAGATTGCGTTGCATAAAAATGGCTTCACAGGCAAGGACATTGTGGCTACTAAGATTGCACCTAAATCAACAATTTATAGGATCATCAAGAACTTCAAGGAAAGAGGTTAAATTGTAAAGAAGGCTTCAGGGTCAAGAAGGGCAGCAAAGAAGCCACTTTTCTCCAAAAAAAACATCAGGGACAGATTGATCTTCTGCAGAAAGTATAGTGAATGGACTGCTGAGGACTGGGGCAAAGTCATATTCTCAGATGAAGCCCCTTTCCGATTGTTTGGGGCATCTGGAAAAAGGCTTGTCCGGAGAAGAAAAGGTGAGCGCTACCATCAGTCCTGTGTCATGTCAACAGTAACGCATCCTGACACCATTCATGTGTGGGGTTGCTTCTCATCCAAGGGAGTGGGCTCACTCACAATTCTGCCCAAAAACACAGCCATGAATAAAGAATGGTACCAAAACACCCTCCAACAGCAACTTCCTCCAACAATCCAACAACAGTTTGGTGAAGAACAATGCATTTTCCAGCACGATGGAGCACCGTGCCATAAGGCAAAAGTGATAACTAAGTGGCTCGGGGACCAGAATGTTGAAATTTTGGGTCCATGGCCTGGAAACTCCCCAGATCTTAATCCCATTGAGAACTTGTTGTCAATCCTTAAGAGGCGGGTGGACAAACAAAAACCCACTAATTCTGACAAACTCCAAGAAGTGATTATGAAAGAATGGGTTGCTATCAGTCAGGATTTGGCCCAGAAGTTGATTGAGAGCATGCCCAGTCGAATTGCAGAGGTCCTGAAAAAGAAGAGCCAACACTGCAAATACTGACTCTTTGCATAAATGTCATGTAATTGTCGATAAAAGCCTTTGAAACGTATGAAGTGCTTGTAATTATATTTCAGTACATCACAGAAACAACTGAAACAAAGATATAAAAGCAGTTTAGCAGCAAACTTTTTGAAAACTAATATTTATGTAATTCTCAAAACTTTTGGCCACGACTGTACATATAGATTTATATACTTTTTTTGTTTATGAAAGAAAATGGATTTGGTAAAGGTAAAAAAATATATAGTGAAATATTTTCATAATTTAAAATAATGTTAAAATAATATAATATTCATTCTTTATAATTTATTGCTGTGATCATATACTGTATGTGTGTGTGTATATATATATATATATATATATATATATATATATATATATATATATATATATATAATTTTTTTTTTTAACATGTAATTTATTCCTGTGATGCACAGCTGTATTTTCAGCATCATTCCTCCAGTCTTCAGTGTCGCATGATCTTCAGAGATTAGTTGTGCTGCTTCATATTTTTGTGGAAACTCTGATTAATTTGATCTTTTGAAACGTTACAAATGTTTTTACTGTGAATTTAATTCATCTTTACTGAATAAAAGGATTGATTTCTTAAAAAAAAAAAAAGTTACTAACTCTAAACTTTTCGAGTTTATTTGCGTGTACATGTAATAAAAAAAAGTAGAAAACTAAATCTCATATTACTAGTGTTCAAAATCGATTAAAAACTTAAAATGAAATTTCCCCTTGAATTGTTTGAGACAAAGGATAATTGACCTGTAGATTGCTAGTAAAGCTGACAGCCTTTTTTGTATATTTTGTGCATATGGTGTATGGTCTCTTTATCTCGCATTTTATAATGAGCGCACGTGTGTGTGTGTGTGTGTGAGAGAGCTGTGATGCTGTGCTGTGATGTGTGTGTGTGTGTGTTTGTGTTGGAGCCAAAATGACAGGCCCTGCTACTGTATTTCACTCATGGTGAGTTAAGCGTGTGTGGTTCACCAGACTTATCCAGACGCTCATGGAAAATGACACTGACTGCTTCACACACACTAGATCTTACGAGCTTTGTGCACTCAGCTACCTCAAAATTGGGCAATTCAGAAGACGTACAGTTTTATGTGGTATTTATGTGGGTAAATATGTTTTTCACACAAGTTCAGGAGAGTGCATTTGGCCTACACTTTACTGTGGTCACCATCTGAAACTCTTGCAGCACGATAGCCTGATTAAACCTGTCACAAAGGGCTAGATCCACCACATACACACACATTCACCCAAAAATAAGATTTTACTCTTTATAACCACATGCAATATGACTGACTTGTCATCTGTAGAGAGAAGCTACTCTTTCCATGTAATAAAAGTGAATGGGGACTGGGGCTTTTAAGCTCCTAATGGACAATAATCAAATCGGTTTAAAGCCATGCCATTGTTTTTTTAAGGAATAGGCAAAATTTTAAGCATGAATGCGGTTGCTCCAGTTCACAGGATCTTTATTTTTGGGTGAAATGTCTCTTTGACAGCAACCTTGGTCTGAACTTCAGAAAAAGCTACTTCTCATGTGTTTCTTTGGCAGCCGGCTTATAATTATAGTGTGGAAATATGAATGTGACTGCTGCTGAGCAGTTTCTGTGTTTTTTTTGTGCTTTATATCTGTCTTTTACAGAGAGAAAATCAATGCTTTGCTGTTATTTGCAACTAAAATCTTGCAGGTTTGCTGTGGGAGAAAAGCGATTTACATGCTAGGTTAAAATCTTTCTCTCAGTCTGGCTTCCAAGACTTCAGCTGGTCTGAAACACAGTCACGTGACCTCGTGTAATGCCGATTATATCCGCTTGTGTTGGGCTGCTGGTTAACAGCCGTTTGGTGTTTATTGTACCATATAACTCTAAATCCTTTTACAGCAGCTAGACAAACTCCATTAAGCCAAAAAGACTTAAAGTCCATAGCATTAAGCAAACACTTAACGTCTTAATGGACTCAGCTTCCTTTACAGCTACAAACTAAAAAACTGAAGAGTTTAATCTGGGTTACTTGTTTGAGAGATTGTTTTGTATTTTATATCGTCATTATATTCTGTATTTCTGCACTTGAATGAGCATCAGATAATTAAAATGAAAAAGATCTGAAATACTTTTTTTTCTAAACAAATGTTGATGTGAAAATGCTGTGCATATCATTTCTGTGATATTTTTAAACAAGTATAAATAAAAAAGCTGCTTATAGTTTTTAATGTGACATTTCTGTCTTTTTCTTGTATTTTCAGGCTGTAGTTTCGAGTTAACATCTCTTCTTTCTCAGCTTTGCTAATTTATAACACAATTCTGACTTTATTTTTCTCAATTGAGAAAGATGGGAAAGGATGCTGTACAAGTTTCAAATTCTCAAGACATCCTCATCCTGCAAGTTTCATAGTGATTGATCATGTAAGATGATGCATATTTTGTCTATTGACCAACCAATCAGATGTTGTGCTTAATAGAGTCCCAATTCAATCTATAAGTGGTTCTAATGGTTTAATTTCTATTGAACTGGAGCTGAACTTTGTGAACTGTGAACTCTAGCCAGTATGATTTTGTCATTGAATATGGCTTCGTCTTACATATGTATCTACACATTCTTGAATCAAGATACATTAACTTGGGGTAAGAAAAATAAGCTTGTTGTCCCTTTGAATTGAGATTACTTTACGTTTCTTACCCAATTGCCAGAACCACCGAGAAGGCAAGTCACTAGAGATTGTAAAACTCATTGATGTCCATCCTGCAGACTTTCATCCCCCCAACAGGTCAACCCCTATATTTAGACACAAAGTCTGTTGAAGTAAAACTCCTTTCCTGTGACCCTGACATTTGTGGTGTTAGTGGTCCTTACTCAGCTGCTCAACACAGTAATTTTGGCCAGGGTGAGAGCAGGGCCAAGCAAAGACAGCCCTAATGAGTGCAGAAACGAGACATTTTGGGAAGCCACTGTTTGTTATTCAGATGGAGACAAAGGAAGTTTGGGGCTGGAACAGGACGAGGAAGAGCAGTTATACACAGTTGTTGTGGAGGATGAGGGAAGGACATGCTTTTTGTCATGCATGCACTTGAAGTTTGGGTCAGTTTTTAAGTTTGGTGCTTTTAACATAGTGGGTTGAAATGGTTGATCTCAATAATAAAATGGTAAAGGAAAAGGCCACGCATATTATTTACAGTATTTCTCAAAACGCAAAAGATGTTTGAGCTAAATTGTCAAAATTATGAGATTAAATGTCTTATGACAGTCAAAATTATGAAAAGTCAAAACTGAAATAGTAGTAATTAGGACAGGATAATTATGAGATACTAAGACATAATTATGATATATGAAAGGGATTATTATTAAGTCAAAATGATTAGATATGATGTTTATGAGATAAATGGTCAAAATTGAGATAAAACATCTTGATTATCACAGTCGAAATTATGAAAAGTTGAAATTGAGTTGGTCATAATTAAGACAGTAAAATTATGAGATACTATGTCATAATTATGAGATATGAAAGTGATTATTATGACTGTCAAAATAATATATGATGTTTGAGATAAATGGTCCAAATTATGAGATAAAATGTCTTGATTATGACAGTCAAAATTGAGATGGTCATAATAAGGACAGTAAAATTATGAGATACTATGTCATAATTATGAGAGATGAAATTGATTATTGACAGCCAAAATAATGCGATATGATGTTTGAGATGAACTGTCCAAACTATGAGATAAAACATCTTGATTATGACAGTCGAAATTATGAAAAGTCGAAATTGAGGGTCATAATTAGGACGGTAAAATTATGAAATACTAGGTCCTAATTATGAGATATGAAAGTGATAATTATTACAAAGTCAAAATGATGAGATACTAAGGCATAATTAGGACATAAAAAGTCAACATTATTAGGTACTGTCATAACTTATCTTTCTTTGTACATTGTCATTTTGACTTTTATCATAATTAAGTCAATTGTGGCTTACACTGAATCTGCACCAATCGTGACAGAAGTGTGTTTACACTGGACACGACAAAGTGACCGCTGCAACTCATTCGAACTTTGTGTCAGTACGTCATAAACAGAACAAGGCAACAGTTTACTGTCAGGGATTTGTCGTGTCCATCGCGCTGTATCCAGTGTAGACCGCATCACTGATTATGGGTTCTGTAGTATTTTGGTGTAAATAAGGTGTTAGTATCTCATAATTTTGACTCTCATAATTATCACTTTTTATCTCAGTTTTGACTTATCTCATTATTATGACTTAGTATCTCAAAATATTGTCTTATTCATAAACATCACTTTCATATCTCATAATTATGACTTAGTATCTCATAATTTCATAATTATCGTTCGAAAATGATAATGATAATGACAAGTCAAAATTGAGTCATTATTATGAATCAGTTTCTATACTAAGTCATAAAAAGAGAGTCAAGATTATGATATACTAAACATAATGATGAGATAAAAGACAAAATTATGAGACAAAGTCCTGATTGACATTGAGTTGAAATTATGAAATACTAGGTCTTTAAATGTTGACTTTGTCATAATTATGACTTGGTGTTGTAATCATGATTATGATTATTAATTTTTTTCTAATGTAGTGAAAGTGGGCTTCCATGCAAATCCCAATCTATTTGGGCATATTCAAATTACGTGAAAATATAAATGAAAATCTTAATATATAGTTAATGTGATAATATAAACACTGAGTCATTTGTGCTTTTGTGTCATTTCTGCAGAGTAAATTTAATTTTTAGGTAAGCTATTCTATTCTATCAACAAAAGATGCAAGAATCTGTTTATCCAAAGAGATCTGATTTAGGGAGTGTTGTTGGGTTTGACACTATTTTATAGCCTTTCTTTGTGCTGAAGGAGAAGAATGCGTCTGGGGTTTGGATCTCTGAACTTCATCATTTGTGGTACACAAAGCAGACAAGATGGGAATAAAAGCCAAAACCCCCGAGACCTCACAATAGCAGGTCTTAGATGCATCATTTTTGTTTACATAGTCTTCATTTAGTGAAGAGAGTAATTTAAGGGAGTTTCGGATTGCTAATAACAATGGTTTTTCTATGCTGTAGACATCAGTCTGTCCAGTCTCGATCTAGTTTTAAAATATTAAATGTAACCTCTGACATTCTCAGCAGCATCTTGCCATCAAAAAAAGGATCTTTTAATTCTATTAACTCTTTAATATGACGCATTCTTGAAACTGTAAGCAATGAAAAGAATGCAGCGTACGCTTAGACGAAGCAGCTCAAAAGCACAGTCTGCTCTGCTCCTTCAGAAATCTGAGAATGGTGGAAACAGAAAGATACTTCCTGACCAGATGTGAAAAGTATCAGGATGTCGACAAGACTGAAGTAACTCAGAAACGCTGTTATCTTTAAAAGAGCATTGGCTCTCTCTCATTAGACTGATGCGTGAATGTGAATCACTCAAGTATTGTCAGGGAACTGGGCTTTTTTTTTGTCCCGTCTTGCAATTTGCTTTTCCACACTACAAAAAATGCCTCAAGCGTCAGGTGTGACTTTGGAAGCTTTCCATAACAGCTGCACGGTTTTAACAGGCTTAATGAAAGAAAAAAAATAAATGCATCAGTTACAAGAATCTTCAAATTTGAGCTTCTGCATGCACAGTTGTAAAATATCCTCCCAAACAGCGTTTGCTCTGAGTGTGCGTGCATGCAGGAAATGTGAAGGGAAATGTCCTATCTCCACCCAGCATGCACCGCTCATTACAATAACCATCTGAAAATCCTTTGGCTTAGTTCTGTTCGTTTTGTCTGTGCCCTGCTGCATACATGAGCTTTTTTATGTAGTTAACCTAGTATTTCTCCATGCATGCTAGTCCTAAAAGTCTCCTGAAAGACATTCAGTATACTGTATTCATTCAGTATGCATTAAAAAGTTAATTTGGTTGAGTTTGAGCTAAGCTGCAAAACAGTGTATTCCTGATCGTCTCATATTTTATTTAATGCTAACAAGATCAGTATACACTGTGTCTGAAGTATCATACTTGTATTAAATAATGAAAGTGTTAAAGGTAATATTACATATATTTGTTATATGTCTTTAAGATTTTTAATGTTCTTCTGCTCACCAAGGCGTCATTTATATGATCACAAATACAGTAAAAACAGTAATATTGTGAAATATTATTAAAATTTAAAATACCTGTTTTCTGTATGAATATATATTAAAATGTAATTTATTTTGGTGATGCTCAGCTGTATTTTCAGCATCATTACTCCAGTCTTCAGTATCACATGATCTTCAGAAATCATTCTAATATACTGATTTACTGCTCAAGGAACACGGAAAACAGGTGTGCTGCTTCATATTATGTGAAAACCTTAATACATTTTGTATTTAAGGATTTTTTAATGATTATAAAGTTCAAAACAACAGCACTTCTTTCAAACCGAAATCTTTGGAACATTATAAATGTCACTTTTCAGTTCAATGCATCATTGCTTAATAACAAATAATAATAAAGAAAACCTTACAGACATTAGTGTACATTGTGAATGCGAACCCTTTAGGTTCACTTCCACTAGTCCAGGCCTTATAATCAATAGTATGAATGGAAAGTGTGCCGAGACTGAGATCTGGTCATAGCTGAAGTGGACTGATATTAGACATTTATGTCAGGAATGGTGTGGTGTTATGTTTTTTTTTCTCTCATTTTGGTTTTGGATTTGTGGAAACACCCTGATTCTCACCTCGAAGCTCCTGTTCCAATGCACTTACAGTTCTGTGTTTGTCTCTTGTAGCTTCGAGCCCTGACATGGTTTTAGTTCTTGATCCTTTGGTCAGAGAGAAAGTCTCTTGTCCTCTGACCCAGCGGATCCAAAGCGATCATGGCTCGCCCTCCTCAGAAGTCATTCCTTCGTACCACGAGCGTTCAGACTCGACTGACAGCAGCTCCCATCAGAGAAAGAGGCTGAACCGTAGCCACGAATCCCATCTGACGGAGCAGAGCTCAGAGGAAGTGAGGGCAGGTGTGAGTTCACTGAAGACACTTGACAATGGCCTGGAGACCAGCGCAGGTTCACAAGCATGCACACTGAATGAGACGAGTCACAGAGCTGAAGACGTCCCGGGACAGAAGGTGAGGAGCAGTGAAAGGTGTCTCATGGGAACACTTGCTCTGTTTGTTCCACCAGGAGGTACTATTTGTCTCTGTTTGAGACTGTGAATGCATCCTTTCCTCCGTGCCATAACAAAGTTCAGATTAATGAGAGAATCATCGGTGGTGTTTGGCTAAGAATCACTATTAACGTTGCTCATATTTAAAGTTAGTGGGGTTTTTCATTCATGGGAAACAGACACCATACCTCAGATCCTGTGGCTGGTTGAAGAGTCTGTGCTTTCACAATTCTTGTAAAATTGTCAATAAATCCTATAGACTTACATTGACATGAGCCAGAATTTAGATTCTGTATTAAACCACTCTGAACAACAAACCAAATCCTACAGTTTAATGTAAATACATTACTATTCAAAAGTTTGGGGTTGTCAAGACTCAAGTTTTTGAAAGAAGTCTCTTCTGCTCAGCAAGGCTGCATGTATTTGATCAAAAACACTGTTAAAACGGTAATATTGTGAAATATTATTTCAATTCAAAATAAAGGTTTTCTATTTTGATATATATTTTAAAATGTAATTTATTTCTGTGATGCGCAGCTGTATTTTCAGCATCATTACTCCAGTCTTCAGTGTCACATGATCTTCAGAAATCATGTGCAGCTCATGAAACATTTCTGATTATTAACAATGTTGAAAACAAATTTTGTAGAAGCCTAGAATTCAGGATTATGAAATTTTTAAAAGTTGTGCTGCTTAATATTTCTGTGTAAACTGTACTACTTTTAAAAATATTTATTTTACATTATAAACGTCTTGACTCTTACTTTCGATCAATTTGATGCATCCTTGCTGAATAGAAGTATTTCATTAAAAATATCGTTTGAATGTTAGTGTAACTCTATAAAAAAACTCTATAAAGCATCTCTTTCAAATGTTTGCTGCTGTAAACAGACATTGCTGCTGCTGTAATCTGTTTTATGGCATGCTGCGAGAAGTTGAGTTTGAATTATTATTTTCTTTCGTAGATCACATCAGCTAGAGACGCTCTCCTGACCTCTCTTACTAATGGCAAGGAGACAGGTGAGCAGTTTCTAATATCACATTAAAATACATGTTGATTAATAAAAGATCAGCTTTTGAAATGCGTAGTTAGTATTATTTTTGATGATATTTCCTCCATTCCAATCTGACTTGTTGCATACCTGGCGATATTGATGGCCAGCAGGAAGTATGTGCGAGCTGATGTCCTCCTGCTTTTGTTTAGAGTACGGAGATGTCATCCCTTCACAGTCAGCAGGCCGTATCCCAAGATCCTCACTCTTTCTTATGACCTAATAGGGCCAATACCACAATCACAAGCGTTTAGGCCCGGGCCGGTGTAATGTTTTAATCAGTCTTTCCTGTCTCCTCCAAAACATCCTACACGAGCCCTAGGACTGAAAAATCCTAAATGAGATGGAATTAATAACCTTAGAATCACAACTGTTTATTCTAGACACAATGAAGTTAGATGGAGAGCAAGACTAAGGGATAGTTAATATTCTGTCATGAACGTCAAACACCATATTTGAAATAATGTTTATATCTGAATAAATATCTAAATTAAATCTGTTCATCATGTTAGAGTCTCTTCTGAAGATTCATATGGATTACTATTATGAAGTCTTTATGAACGTCAAGTTTTGGTGGAATGGATTTCAATGAAATTCGATTGTGTGTTTTGGAGATGAATGGGTTTATGGGTTTGCAACGACATGAGGTTGAGCAAATGATGACAGAATATTCATTTTTGGGTGAACTGTCTCTTTAAATCTCTTGCTTTCCTGCTTTAACCTTGAAGAAAGCTCCAGTACTCTCACATACATCTCCTCTAGAGGTTCAGAAGCGTTGAGATTTGTTAAGACACCAAAGTCTACAATAAATTAATAATTAGCATTTTTCATCAATTTCATCCGAGACAACATGATCTGAGCTGTGCTGTCCACAATAATCTGATAGCTTATACTGTCAAAACATGCTTAATCTTTATTATAATTTTTAATGTAAACTTTATTTTAGGGACTGATTGTCACTGTAAACTAGTTGATTATTAGCGTGCATATTACTAGCAATTTGGCTGTTTATTAGTACTTATAAAGCACATTTAATGTCTTATTCTGCATGATCATATTTTAGATCCCTTAATTCACACCATACCTTAACTTGACTACCTTACTAACTATTAATAAGCAGCTAATTAGGAGTTTATTGAGGCATAAGTCTCAGCTAAGTTAAGAGTGAGAACAGGTCCCCAAATCTAAAGTATGACCTAATGTTTTTTTTTTTTTTTCAGATTTGATTCAAATGAATAATGAATTTTTTGTTTTCAGATTTTAAAAACAAAGCCTCATTCTCTGGGCCCATCATTCGTGTGAACTCTGTTCGTGACAGGATGCGCAAGTTCACCGAACCTGTTACGAACGCACCTAAAACCAGCCGCGGTTCGTCTCATTCCACAAACACAGCGTCTGCAGAGAGGTCCTCGTCCTGTTCTTCCTCCATCCCAAAGAAAGAGAGGAATGTCACTGAGAACATGTTGGCCCAGCCCAGGCTTTTCTCCAGCCAATCACACGCCGCAGTGGGCGGCTCACACGGCTGCACTAAAAATGTCAGGCATGCGTGTAACGGTTCAGAAGAAGTGCAGACTCCTGAGGTAGAAGCATCTTCAGGGACCCACGACATCCGAGGTGAACCCGAGTCCAACATGAAGACCTTCCTCAGCATTGAGATCAGAGATGGACGAAACCCAACTTCACGTTCTTCACTGTCATCATCGCCCTCAGCAGCCATAAACATGAGCCCTCGAATCATCACATCTACTGCTCCACAGAGAAGAGGTAAGCAAATGAATCTACTGATTCATAAATCAAACATGAATTTTATACCCAATTATGCATTCCAGAACAATAGTGGGTGAATTGATGGATTTGCATGATTTACATTTATAATTTTGGATACATTGAATGCAATGCATATTGCTTTGGAAAGAAGCCTCTATCAAATGCATAAATATGTAAATGTACATATAATTAAAAATATATATATATTCTGCTGTTCAATTTCTATTCTACTGTTTATTCAGCAAGCATGCATTAAATTGGTCAAAAAAAAATCACAGTTTCCAGAAAAATATGAAGCGGCACAACTGTTTTCAACATTGATAATAATCAGAAATGTTTGAGCAGTAAATCATCGTATTAGAATGATTTCTGAAGATCATGTGACACTGAAGACTGGAGTGGAGTTTCCGTGGGTCCTTAAAAAGTCTTAAATCAAGTTGTATCAAATTTAAGACCATAAAATTCTTATTTAATTATGATTTCAAGAGGGCTTAAATTTGGGTACAGAAAGACAAGAATCGAGATATAGCTTAATGTGAAGATTAAACTGTCTAGACTGTCTAGACTGTCTAGAAAATTCATTGGTCTCTCTTGATTTGAATCAAGTAAGGTTCATATTACCGTTGTTGTTGTTTATATTTTTTGTTGTTGTCAGTTTTTATTTTTATTTTGTAGTATTTACTCACATTTTGGTACTTGCACATAATCATATGCAGAGCTACTGAACTTTTGAAATATTGTACAGTAGTACACCATTATTTAAGTGTTTATATTACCAGGATTCACATGTAAGATGGCAAATGTAAGAATGTAGTATCACCATACATAATTTCTATTCACAAAATCTCATAATCGACACTGATATGCAAATTTTGCAATGTACAAAATAATGAACTGTATTTCTTATAATCACTCCTATAAAGAGGACATTTTCATATGCTGGGCCTATTAAAACAAATCTGTTGCTCTGCTTTGGATGTCAATAGATCCCCAAATAATTTATAAAATATCCAAACAAACCTTTCTGTTGTATTTTTTGAGCAGAGAATCAGGATCAAGTGAAGGTCCTATGTCCTGTTTCCCAAATTTGAGCAAGTCTTTGAGTCCTATTGGTTAATGTTTAATATCTTGTATTAAATAATGCTTTTGTTACTGGATAGTTGAAGGAAATCAACATTATACATTTTCTCTAATTTCCTAGGGGCAATTTTGTCCTGCTGAGAATCAGAATAGTCCTTTTGAGAAGTACTGTAGCTCTTTAATATCATGTCGAGTCAGAAATTTGTATGAAAACTTTAATTAATGGTTGATTTGGATTGGATTCAAGTAGGGCTGTCACAATTTGATTAAACAATTAATAAAAGAAATCCTCGATTGTGTTTTGCCTGTGGCGATTAACTGCCGAAACACCAGAAGTGGTGCATTTCTAGGCACAAGAGTCCATGAAAAGCATTATTAGAGCTTTTTTTAAGGCTGCTCGAAATATTAAAACCATTTACAAATCATCATAAATCATACTGCTGTTGTTAATTCATGAAGGCCATGATTCAGTGAAATATATATATATATATGCTGCAGGTTCAATATGTGCTTTATTTGTATGAGTGTCAGTTACGTCTCCGTTCACAGTAAATGCTGCTCCGCACAAAGTTATCATTTACATGCACGGTCGCAGCGTCTCAAACTCCATCTCTATAAATCTGTGCCAACACAGGAGAAAATATTATCATCTTTCTAAAAATGCTAACTGTTTGTCATGGCTTCAAAATAAAAGTTTAACCCTCACTCTGAGTTTGGTCTGAGTGAGATTAAGCTACAGGTTACTCGATTACCAAAATAATGTTAGTGACAGCCCGAGTTTTAAGTGATGATTCTGAAAGTATTGTTTCTAAATAGTGGGTTTTTGACCATGGTGGTGAGGTCAGAGGCCTAGAAAGCTGGAAAGGAGTACATTTAATTTAATTTAAATTTAGTCAAGCCGATCCAGATACCGGTGCGATTCACAGATGTTTTTATGGGGAAGGGACTGAAGGAACAAACTGAAGTGCAAGCTGTGCATATTTTCCGTTTGGCAGCCATGTTGGAAATTTCACCCTAAAATCAAATATTTCCCTTCATTCCTTCTCCATGATTCAAGTAGCGTATGACTAAGCCTATTTAATGGTTTTGCATATAACCTATAAAAGAATCCCTTCTCTGGAAACTGTTGTAGTTCCTTTAAAAGGGAGTGGACTTCATTTGAAATCATGGTTGTTCATCCAAGAACATGGGTGAAATAAGAGTGGTCTTTTATTGTGGCCAGCCTAAGGCACACCTGTGCGATAATCATGCTGTCTAATCACTCCTGTGAGGTGGATGGATTATCTCGACATAGGAGAAGTGCTCACTAACATAGATTTAGACAGATTTGTGAACAATATTTGAGAGACTCAAGTCAAGTCACCTTTTTATATATATATATATATATATATATATATATATATATATATATATATATAAGCGCTTTAAACAAAATACATTGCGTCAAAGCAACTGAACAACATTCATTAGGAAAACAGTGTGTCAATGCAAAATGACAGTTAAAGGCAGTTCATCATTGAATTCATTGATGTCATCTCTGTTCAGTTTAAATAGTGTCTGTGCATTTATTTGCAATCAAGTCAACGATATCGCTGTAGATGAAGTGACCCCAACTAAGCAAGCCAGAGGTGACAGCAGCAAGGAACCGAAACTCCATTGGTGACAGAATGGAGAAAAAAACCTTGGGAGAAACCAGGCTCAGTCGGGGGGCCAGTTCTCCTTTGACCAGACGAAACCAGTAGTTCAGTTCCAGGCTGCAGCAAAGTCAGATTGTGCAGAAAAATCATCTGTTTTCTGTGGTCTTGTCCTGGTGGTCGTCTGGACAAAGTCTTTACAGGGGATCTGTATCTGGGGCTCTAGTTGTCCTGGTCTCCACTGTCTTTAGGGATGTAGAGGTCCTTTCTAGGTGCTGATCCAGCATCTGGTCTGGATACGTACTGGATCCGGGTGACTGCAGTGACCCTCTGATCTGGATACAGACTGGATCTGGTGGCTACGGTGACCTCGGAATAAGAGAGTAACAGACTTATATTAGCGTAGATGCCATTCTTCTAATGATGTAGCAAGTACATTGAGTGTTATGGGAAGTGTTCCTGGTTCCGATTTACCTAATTAATGCAGCCTAAAAATGCTTTAACGGATTTGGATATTAGAAGCATATTAGTGTGTTATGTGTAAGCCAGGTTTAAAAGATGAGTCTTTAATCTAGATTTAAACTGCAAGAGTGTGTCTGCCTTCCGAACAATGTTAGGTAGGTTATTCCAGAGTTTAGGCGCCAAACAGGAAAAGGATCTGCCGCCCGCAGTTGATTTTGATATTCTAGGTATTATCAAATTGCCTGAGTTTTGAGAACGTAGCGGACGTAGAGGATTATAATGTAAAAGGAGCTCATTCAAATACTGAGGTTCTAAACAATTCAGGGCTTTATAAGTAATAAGCAATATTTTAAAATCTATATGATGTTTGATAGGGAGCTAGTGCAGTGTTGACAGGACTGGGCTAATATGTTCATACTTCCTGGTTCTAGTAAGAACTCTTGCTGCTGCATTTTGGACTAGCTGTAGTTTGTTTACTAAGCGTGCAGAGCAACCACCCAATAAAGCATTACAATAATCTATGATCCTTGAGGTCATAAATGCATGGATTAACAATTCTGCATTTGACATTGAGAGCATAGGCCGTAATTTAGATATATTTTTGAGATGGAAAAATGCAGTTTTACAAATGCTAGAAATGTGGCTTTCTAAGGAAAGCTTGCAATCAAATAGCACACCTAGGTTCCTAACTGATGACGAAGAATTGACAGAGCAGCCATCGAGTCTTAGACAGTGTTCTAGGTTATTACAAGCAGAGTTTTTAGGTCCTATAATTAACACCTCTGTTTTTTCAGAATTTAGCTGTAAGAAATTACTCGTCATCCAGTTTTTTTATATCGACTATGCATTCCATTAGTTTTTCAAATTGGTGTGTTTCACCGGGCTGCGAAGAAATATAGAGCTGAGGATCATCAGCATAACAGCGAAAGCGAACACCATGTTTCATGATGATATCTCATAACATATAACATATAAAGCGTGAAGAGTAGCGGCCCTAGTATTGAGCCTTGAGGTACTCCATACTGCACTTGTGATCGATATTATACCTCTTCATTCACTACTACGAACTGATGGCGGTCATATAAGTACGATTTAAACCATGCTAATGCACTTTTATTAATGCCAACAAAGTGTTCAAGTCTATGCAAAAGAATATTGTGGTCAATTGTGTCAAACGCAGCACTAAGATCCAATAGAACAAATAGAGAGATACAACCATGATCAGATGATAAGAGCAGGTCATTTGTAACTCTAAGGAGAGCAGTCTCAGTACTATGATACGGTCTAAATCCTGACTGGAAATCCTCACATATACCATTTTTCTCTAAGAAAAAATATAATTGTGAGGATACCATCTTTTCTAGTATCTTGGACAGAAAAGGGAGATTCGAGATTGGTCTATAATTAACTAGTTCTTTGGGGTCAAGTTGTGTTTTTTTTTATGAGAGGCTTAATAACAGCCAGTTTGATGTTTTGGGGATATATCCCAATGACAATGAGGAATTAATAATAGTCAGAAGAGGATCTATGACTTCTGGAAGCACCTCTTTTAGGAGCTTAGATGGTATAGGGTCTAACATACATGTTGTTGGTTTAGATGATTTAACAAGTTTATACAATTCTTCCTCTCCTATAGTAGAGAATGAGTGGAACTGTTCCTCAGGGGGTCTATAGTGCACTGTCTGATGTGATACTGTAGCTGACGACTGAATGGTTACAATTATATCTCCAATAGAATCGATTTTAGAAGTAAAATAGTTCATAAGTCATTACTGCTGTGATGTTGGGAAATGTCAACACTTGTTAAGGCTTTATTTTTCGTTAATTTAGCCACTGTATTAAATAAATATCTGGGGTTGTGTTTGTTTTCTTCTAAAATAGTAGAAAAGTAATCGGATCTAGCAGTTTTTAATGCTTTTCTGTAGGATAGGTTACTTTCCCGCCAAGCAATACGAAATACCTCTAGTTTTGTTTTCCTCCAGCTGCGCTCCATTTTTCGGGCTGCTCTCTTTAGGGTGCGAGTATGCTCATTATACCATGGTGTCATACTGGTTTCCTTAACCTTCCTTAAGCGTAAAGGAGCAACTGTATTTAAAATGCTAGAAAAGAGAGAGTCCATAGTTTCTGTTACATCATCAAGTTGTTTTGGGGTTTTGGATATGCAAAGGAATTCGGATACATCAGGAAGATAACTTAAAAAGCAGTCTTTTGTGGTAGAAGTGATGGTTCTTCCATACTTGTAACAAGAAATAGAATTTACAATTTTGGCTATATGAAGTTTGCACAAAACTAAATAATGATCTGACATATCATCACTGGGCTGCATAATTTCAACACCATCAACATCAATTCCATGTGACATTGTCGAAATCATACTCTAGATTTAATACTGAGTAGGTCCTGAAACCTGTTGTCTAACCCCAATAGAGTTCAGAATGTCAATAAATGCTGACCCCAATGCATCTTTTTCATTATCAACATGGATATTAAAATCACCAACTATTAAAATTTTATCTGCAGCCAGAACTAACTCGGATGTAAAATCACCAAACTCTTTAATAAAGTCTGTATGGTGCCCTGGTGGCCTGTATACAGTAGCCAGTACAAACAAATTAGGGGATTTATCATTAACATTTGTTTCTCTGGATAATGTTATATGAAGCACCATTACTTCAAACGAGTTATACTTGAAGCCGGCCCTCTGAGAAATCCTGAAAACGTTGTTATAAATTGAAGCAACACCTCCCCCTTTGCCTTTTAGACATGGCTCATGTTTATAACAGTAATCTTGGGGGGTGGACTCATTTAAAATAATGCAATCATCAGGTTTTAGCCAGGTTTCTGTCAAACAGAGCACATCTAGATTAAGATCAGTGATCATATTATTTACAAATAAAATTCTCGTAGAAAGGGATCTGATATTCAATAAGCCAAGATTTATAAATTGTTTATCCGTGTTGCATCTGTTTTTAATTTGTTGAACCTCAATTAAATTGTTAATCTTAACTTGGTTTGGATGTTTTTTATTTTTTATTTTCTAGTTCGGGAAACAGGCACAGTCTCTATAGTGTGATATCTAGGTGAAAGAGTCTCTATGTGCTGAGAATTAGCTGACCTCTGTGACGGGAGGCGGCTAGCAGACGGTCGGTTTAGCCAGTCTGTCTGCTTCCTGACCTGGGCCCCAGTTAGTCAAGTATAAACACTAAGACTATTTGCCATATTTCTAGAGAGAAGAGTGGCGCCACCCCAGGAGGGATGAAGACCATCTCTTTTCCAAAGGTCAGGTCTGCCACAAAAAGCTTGTCCAATTGTCTATGAAACCTATGTTATTCTGTGGGCACAAATTAATATTCTGCATGAGGATATTTTACATCCCTTAATCCTAAACTCCCTTACTGACTATTAATACGCAGAAAATTAGGAGTTTATTGAGAGGAAAACTCTAAGTTAGTTGTGAATGTGTTTCTTAATATAAAGTGTTAATGACTAGATTGAGAAAATATTTTCCCACATTGCAGGTATGTTCTCAGATCTGAAGCTTCTTTAAAGTCTTTTTTTTTTAAAGTGTCTTTGTGAAGATTTTACCTTTTTTAAGTACTGTCTAGAATGGTTTATGCTAAGATCCGCTTCTCGTCAATTGAAACGGCAGTGCAAGATTTCGGCTTCCAAACAGTTGGATGTTTCGCATCCGTTTCCAATTTAATGAACTGCACTATTGTCTTAATTTTCACTTGAACTGAAGCAAATCTTTTTATGCACTGATAGTGGGTCATTCAAGCAATATTTATTTCACTTCTGTTGCGTAAATTAAAGCTGTTATCAAACTTTCATGTTTTGTTTTGCTTCCCACAGGGTCTGATTTATTAGTGTAATAATCTAATGAAATGAAGTGCATTTATTTAATACACTGAATTATCCAAAATATACATTGCCATATTTGGTAACACTTTACTTGAAGCCTAATGTTTTAGATATTCATAATGTAATGCCATTGTACGTTATATTTTGTACTGTTTACTGACTAAAGTTAAAATGCATTATATATGCCGATGTTGCATCTGAAATTGTCATGTGTGTAATGCATAATACTTTCTAAAGGTGCAAGTTTGATAACATTATAAATCATGTAATTAAAATACTTTGCATTGTATGTAAAGGCAGCAAGTGAAGTGTTACATTTTTATTTTATATGTAGACCATTTTAAGTTGAATTTCCATCAACAATAGCTCATAAAATAATATAACCGGAGTATTTTGGTTAACTGGCATGTGTGCTTTAGGACCTCTGTCCTATAATAATAATTCACATGCCAGTTCATCCTCTATCACCCGGCTGATGTATAAACACAATCACTGTTCTCCTTGTTTTATCATATGTCTGTCTCTTCTCTGTATCATCAACAGACTGTATTTGTCATCATGCCACAGCTCTGTCAGTTCTTCCTTTTTTGGAAATGCTTTGCTCATCCTTGCCTCTGAAAGGTCTTGCAGTGGAACCGAACTTGAAAGCATCAGGATATTTAATGCTATAGAGGTGCAGTAAAAGAGTGTTTACCGTCTCACTGAACCACATTAGGACCCTGGTCTATTGTGTAATCACTCACGAACTGATGGAGGAGACCGTAAACAGAGGAGGCTGCTTTGTTTCACAGCCACATTCACTCTTTGAGTTCGTCAGCAGCGTGGTCTTGGCCAACGAGGTTTTTATTTGGGAATTTATTGACGTTTTATTGTCTTTAAACAAACCAGATCTCATGAGATAAAACATGATGTTTTAAATGAATAGTGTCAAGTTCTGATGGAGAAACAACATGACTGAAATCATTTGATTGGAAAAAAACAAAGATGCTTTTTGTACACTACTAGTACATTTGAAAGAATGGGTTGTACAGATTTAGATAAGTAAAAAAAGAGAAAGAAAATTCTCTTTTGCTCGCCAAAGCTATATTTTTTGATACAAAAATATATGTAATATTGTGATGTATTTTTATGGTTTATGTGAATATCTGTTAAAATGTCATTTATTTCTGTGATCAAAGCTGATTTTTCAGCATCATTACTCCAGTCTTCATTGTCACAAATCATTCTAATATGGTGATTTTCAGTGTTGGGAAAAGTTACTTTTTAAAGTTATGTGATACAATATTGCTTTACTCCCTAAAAAAGTCACCACTTATGTTACTTAGTTACTTTTTATGGAAAGTAATGTTACAAAAAAATAAAAAACAATGAAGCACAATTGTTAGTTTATCTAAAGTCATTTTTGTTTATTAGTATGGTTGAACTGGATCATCAAAGGTCAGCAGCAAAGACATTAGTTGATAAAATGGGATTAGATACATCTGTGTTATTTAACATTTAATTATAGGTTTGTCATATTCTGAGTATGCATTTCACAGTTTTAATTTATTTTGATGAATACTAAATCTGTTTTTTTTTTTAAGAGTGGGATGAATTAATGCACATTCACCTTTAGTCTAGATCTACATCATGTTCACACCGCGCACACAACGCCTCTGTACTTCAGATTTCTCCCAATATGGGGACAGGAGACTTGTCAGTCAATAAATAGGAAAACAAAGTAACTGATGTTACTTTTTTTTTTTTTAAAAATGCGTTACCCCCAAAAACACTGCAGATTTACTGCTCAAGAAACATTTATGATTATCAGTGTTGAAAACAGTTCATTTTTAATTTTTTAAATTTCAGAATTGTTTAATGCATAGAAAGTTGAAAAGCACAGCATTTGAAATCTAAATCTTTTGTACCATTATAAATGTCTTACTGTCACTTTTGATCAATTGAATGCATCTTTGCTGAAAACAAGTATTTTCTTATAAAAAAACATCAACTTTGAACGGTATTCATCAATGAAAATAAATTGTTCATCACCCTCGACCACTCGGACTGAACAGTGCTGTTTAAATATTTCTTGGGGTGGCATGATGTCTTCAAACATGCATCGTCATTAGACGTTCTGTAGAAGCACAGTCTCCTCTAAATCTAGTATTTGTCTTAACTGTCTCTCATTTGCATGTTTCCTGTGTTTTCTCAGAGCTGACGCTTGGTTTAAGAGCAACACCGTTCAAAGTGTCCAGCTCAAGTCTCTCATCTGGATCCTCACTTAAGGTATTTAACAGAAGCAGCCTGTTTTAACACAAAACAAATCTATGTTAGTATGTTTTGTCGCATAAACAGTAGTCATTTAGTTTTTCGTGATTAAGTTTTCATCTTCTCTTTTGACCCTTATCATTAAACGGATACTTTTTTTTGCTGCTGTGCCTTTAAGACCTTCACCTTCACGCATGTTAGATGAGTAAGAGCGCTTTGCTGTGTTAGCAAGATGCTACTGTCTCAGCGTGAACTTTGACACTTTCAAAGGTCTCGTCTCTCACTACTGAAACACCTGACAAGTGCAAACAATTCACAAGGAAGTGCCTCTTGGACCAAAGATGTAATTTCCTTTGTTCATGAGAAAGAAACCCTACAGTGACCAGTGAATGTCCAAGACATTTAGGCTGAAAAATTCATGTAGTGACAACTACACTATCATTCAAAAGATGGCATAGATGAGATTGTTGTATTTTTGATCAGAAAAATACACTTAAAAACAGTAAAATTGTGAAATATTAAAACAATTTAAAATAAATGTTTTCTATGTGAATATATATTAAAATGTAATTTATTTCTGTGTTCAAAGCTGTATTTTCAGCATCATTACTCCATTCTTCGGTGTCACATGATCTTCAGAAATCATTCTAACAAGAAACGTTTCTTATATTATTATTATCAATTTTGAAAACGGTTTATTTTTTTGTGGAAACTGTGATACAAATTGTTTTCAAGATTCTTTTGAAAGTCTTTACTGTCACTTTTGATCGATTTAATGCACCCTTGCAAAATAGAAGTATTAATTTTTATAAAAGAAAGATGCCAAATGCGTCTCCACTCATCCACACATCTCTCTTCTCTGCTGTGTTTTCTCCCATCATCCCTCTGGTCTCTGTGATCTCATACTTTAGTGTCCAGAGAGAGCAGGGTCGCCAGATCTCCGTAGAAAAACAAACCCAAAACAAGGGACTTGTCTCACCAGAATAAGCCCTAATACGGGCCTGAGTTCTTTAAATAAGTATAAAACAACATGACTGCTCATAAATAAGTGTCTTTAATAAAATACAAGCTTATAAAACGCAGACATGGCCACAATGAATGAGAGCTTACTCTTTAAAAACAGCAGATTTTACGAGTGTAAACTAAACACAGCACCTTGGTCAACAACGGCTGACTTAAAATGGTCTGATATAATACGTCTCCAGCCAATATGGTCAAAAATCACAGACACCAAACCAGTTAAACTCGCTCAGAGCTGAACTGCCAAAACGTTGGATTAATATCATTGTAGTTTTGGGTGTGACTCTGATACAGTGCCACATTTAATTGTGTGTGTGTGTGTGTGAAAGAATGTTTAAATATATTTGTAATTACACATTTGTAAAGATAAAGCTGAGCTTTAGTATGCTTTAAAATATATTAACTTTAAATGTAATATTTAATAACATAACAAAAGTACTTTGCATGTGCTTTAGTATGCTAGTCAACACTTCAAAGTGTTCTGCACTTTGTAAAATTGTATTTAAGCGTGATTAGAAATGTTCATAAAAGTGTCTCTCTTTAAGTACATCTCAGTGGCTTTTAGCTGCAAGTATAGTTTTTAAAGCATTTTTAAGTTTTCGTTTTTATTTCAAAACTACAAGTGTGCATTCAATACAATTTAACACTTCTTTTCAAGGGAGGAAAATCTGTTGCTAAGTAGGTTAATGAGGTCAAATAATGACACTTTAGCAATGCATCACAACAGGTACATAAATAAACGCGTCTTAATTCCCGTCGCGTCTGTAACTCATGTGGGGCAGTGTGGTAATCCCGTTAAAGGATAAGTACTGACGCTTCTTTAGCAGGTTGACGAGGCTATGTCACACAAATGAGGGATTAATACCTCAGAGTGAGAGCGACAGAGAAGAAAGAGAAAGCTTTAAGACCGAACACACACAGCAGGAATCATGATTTGAAGGCAAACTTGTATACGGTGATCTGTGACCGAGGTAAAAAGATTTGAGGAATATATAGTGATTTCTGTGTTGTGTACTAGCACACATGAACCGCTGGAGATTGTGTTTAGCTTTATTACAAATACAATGATTGCTACAATGACAGACTGATTTCTAGCCGTGTAAACAGCTGATTGTAATATGGATGCGTTTGTGTGGTTGCTAAATGCGTGTTGTTTGCCCATTGCTGTAGTCGCTAACATGGCCATTCTTTGATACATCAAGTACGCTGCAAAATAAACATAACTTTTTACAAAACAGTATGAATGCTGTATAACAATTCAGCTGGTAGGTTTTGGAGTAGGTTTGGGGGAGGGGTTAAGATTAGGCAATCAGGTAGCGATTTGAACGAGGGGGGTAATAATTTGGCAGGGGGTCAAAATTGGGCACAGCACCGGCCACCCTTTAATACATGTATAAGAATGCATTGCAGGCATTTCCATTAACTTTTTTGAACGATGATGCTAATTAAATGTTGAATTATAGTTGAACCAATTGGTTACAATGGAAAGTTTAGTAAAGGGCATTTTGTTACGCTGTCTGGTCTCTGTTTCCCTGAGTCTCCACTAGTGGTCTCATTTCCCCATAGGCACCTCACCGTAGGCACTACAATTCCCACAAAGCCTTGTCCCTTCATCAAAGTAATTGCACTCAGGTGTCTTCACTTGATAGTCATTGCCCTGCCTATATAATCCGGTTTGTTTACTATTGTCTTTATGGAGTCCTTACTCTCCGTCACCTAGTTTCCTCGCGTTTCCTAGTCCTTGAGTTCCTGTTCTTGTTCCTGTTTGTTTGTTTGTTTCTGTTTGGATTGATGTTGGTTACTACCCCGGCTTGTTTTTGACTCTGATTTGGATTACCCTTAATAAACCACACTGCACTTGGATCTTCCATCTCCTGTGTTCCCGTACGTGACACATTTGCAAAATTATTTAACTTCTTAACAATATTGTTATTTTTGCTCCTGAGGTTTAATTGAAATGCTTTTTTTCTTTAACACTCCTCCTGTTCTTGGGAGTCTAATGACCAAATAAAAAGCGTCTTAAAGCTATTGTAACATTGCATTGGTTAAAGAGCAGGTCATAAGTTTTTTTTTTTTGGAAAATAATTAACTTGCAGTTTTTTAAGGTAGCAATCCTTAAATGAAAACATCCTGCAAAGTTGTTAATCCAAAGGGTGCATGATAAATAAAGATGTTTAGAAAGATAATCCCCACCTTCCCGCGAAATACGATTTTCTTCGTTGGTTTCTAATCTTCTTAATTTGGACTAACAAGCTCTCCAAACCACAACCTGCAAGTATTACGATTGATACGTTTTGTACATTTTCAGTGCTCAAGATATATTTTTGTGCTAAGATACGAGCGAGCTAGTTAAGACATGTGCTCCTATGATACAGCTCTTCTGATTAAAAGTTAAGACTGAGCATCTTTTGTCTGTTATTCTTCAAACATTACAGTAGACATATTTTGGTCTACAAACTATCCTTTCATCAGTTAGTCATGTTAACTCTTGGCTAACGTACCCACCATTATTGTTATACACTCATGTGGGTTGCCAGATTGAGGAGTACAACAAGAACGAGCACAGTTGACAATAGAAGGTGACAAGTTTTACAGTACAAGTTGATTTATTGCATTTTAACATGCCTCTGGTCATAGAGCTTTATAGATGTTTAGATGTACACTGAGGCTTTTTAGATCAGGTAGAATTTGCGGTCACTAACACAGTTCATTTGCTGGCTTAGATGCCCAAAATACGCTGTGTTTTCTGCTAACTGGCAACCCGTGGGGTGTTGAAATGCTATTGGGTAAACCGTGCAGTAGGCGGAGTCACACAGACCAAAACAAAAACAGATATTCCGACACTGAACACAAAATTAATAGTGAAATAGCTGGCTGTAGCATTGCTTTTCGGAGAAACAAGTTCATGATTTTAGCATGATTCTTCAATATCTGCAAATGTATTTATGGTATTTTTATGCTTTAGTACAGTCAAAAAACAATAATACACACAGCACCATTAATCTATTTTATTTAGTATTTGTATCACAATAGTATTTGTTGAAAATTGAATAACTTCACTGATGCCATGTTCACTGCTAGTCAACATATTTAAATGCTTTCTGTTTGTGTCTGTTTTGTGCCTAAGCTCGCTCGTCCAGGGGGGCCCAAACACAATGAAGAGAGAGATATTATTTTTTGTTTTACTATGGGCTGTCTACAAAAGTAAAAGAACCAAACCACCAGAGGCAAATACATATAACAAAACAATACAGTAAAAAATGACAAACTATTTTCATGTTTTCCACCTTTTTCTATGTACGGCAGAAACATAAATCGGCACCTATATTCAGTAAGCTTCCAACCACAGTCACTGACTATATCTGGACATCCACCACACAGTTCCAACCTGTACTTGTCACTGCCTTTTCCTAGAAGGAAGAAGTAACTTTTCTATTTCATTCATTGGTGCCTGAAAGATGATGTTCCAAGCCAATCAGATAAACTATCCCAAAGTGCTGCTTTTTTTGTTCCTTCCGGCTGTACTTACCTATGTTCTTCACAGGGTTTGTTTTCTGGCAACACTTTTTCAGCTTGCGGTGTTATATTTAGATGCTCTGTTTTAAACTATGTAAAGATATTTTTAGTTGCATGGCTGCAAGTCTGAGGGTCAGGCATTGTTCCTCGAGTGAGATTGGACTGATTGGAATAGCTGTCCGAGCCTCAAATATAACCTGACTCAGTCATGCTACTGAATGATCTGTCATCTGGGTCAAGAAGTTCAGAGGTGGTTTTGATGATTTTCACCCCAAACTTTAGCTCAACTGGTAAAGAACAGCACTAGTAATACCAAGGTCTTGGGTTTGATTCCTAGAAACACATGCACTGATAAAAGTGTAGCTTGAATTGTTTAGATCCCTTAATCCAACCCATACCTAAACTTATCAACTACTTTACTGACTATTAATAAGCAGAAAATTTGGAGTTTAATGAGGCAAAAATCATAGTTAATACTTGGTTTATAGTGAGAATTGGTACTTAAAATAAACTGTGTCCCAGTATGTATTTATTCTTCCTGAATTATTGAAGTTAAATGTCATATTACATGACTACGCCTTACTTTACAGAGCATTTATGACCTACTAGCTGTATTCTGCCTGAAGAACTAATGGTGCAACCAAATACGGTACAGTAGCAAACTAGCTAGTAATTGCTAAACGTCTGGATTCCAACTTTGGTAAGAAATTGCAAACGGCTGGTGCAATCCTACTTTACATCTAGGGTTTAAGATAGTTCAGATATCTTTAAAAAAAGCGAATTATCCATTTGTGCCTTGGATTTGCATGTGGTCACATTGTTCCCCGCTGCCCTGCAGACGTTCTCTGCTAGTGAAAGGTGTGAAGGACAAGAGCTCTAAAAAAAGAGAGCAGGGGGCTTATGAGTGATTGCCTACTGGAATAATGGCCACTGTTGATAAATAGATGACTGTGGCACCTGAGTTAGCGGGGGCTCTGGGGCCTCCAGCTGCCATGGCGACAGAATTCCAAGGCTCCCCATTGGCTGACGCGTTGGACAGCTGATGGGGGTTTGGAGAGGCATATAAAGGGCCAGGATTTGTCTCATCTGGGAGTCGAAGCTAGGTGTATTTTGTGTTGTCTGTAACTATTACAAGGCATTTTGCTCTGATTGCTCTAGCAAACTTTTATTTTTGGAGCTTTTAGAGATTATTTGGCACTTTGAGAAGCAACCAAACATACCATGCCTGGCATCAGTTTGGACCCCACGCCAGATCTAGTCGACCAATTCAGTCCCCAGGACAATCTGGATCAAGAGTGTGCCGAGTCAGGCCTAGAGGCAGTGATCGGGGACCTTCTGTTACAGACGGATGCAGACGATGAAGACGAAAAAGCAACTGATGAACGTTTTTATGAGCTGGAACTCAATCTTCAGCGAGCCATGCAAGAGGTACATTGCGATTTGAAGGTTTTCGGCAAAAGTATACAGGCACGTCTGGAGGAAGCGACATCCCAGGTCATGCCTGTTGTTGAGGCTATCGCCGCCTTACAGCAGGAGAACGCAAGTTTTAGGATCCAGCAGGAGAAGCTTGCAAGGCAAGTAATGGAGCTTTGCAGTGCCCTTGGACTGCCTGAACCGAAACTGATGCAAGAGCAAGACATCGATCCAGCAAACAGCAATCCATCTGATGGTGAAGTCAACCCAGTGCTACACCCTCCTACTTTTGCTGCGGTTTGCTGCACATCATCTGTGTCATCTCCCACCGGCAGAGTCTCGCGTAGCAATAGCATGGTAGTATAAGTACAGCTTTTTTCCCAGATATTTAGTACTTTTGCTAAGGCAAAGAATCAGTTTTGCAATTTTAAAGTGAGCTAAAACAGACTTGCATTTGGACGTGAACCATACCTAGAGACCACTTGGGACGGCCTTTTTGATTTGGGCCAGTTTACCACTAATTGCAATGCCCAAAGAACACCTAGCATTGTGGTTTGCAAAAAATATTTCATTTCAGTAGGTTAACTGTAACTCAGAAAGATGCATATTATAAGCTGTTGCCAAATGAAAAAGCTAGTATTTTGCATATTTATGCTTATGAAAGATAGAAAATAGTTTTTGCTTTGTGAATCTGCTGTCATCATTTGGATGGCTTTGGTTTGGAAAGCATAATTTTCCACTATGCATTATTATTAGTCATCTGCACTCGTGGTGAATAATGTGGACTGGAAAAATCTGCCCAGTCTAAATATAGGGGATTGAGTTAAAGCTTTAAAATACTAAAGATTTTCTTTGATTGAAGCTTGTGCCATACTTTTGCACTTTCTTCACAAGTAGACACGCTTACATACTTAGCATCAACGATCCCATCTGGTATGAGTATTTTATTTTTTACTTATGCTTCAAATAGATTTTATGGCTTAGCGCAGTACATTTGAAAACAAAATTAATCATTTGGCCCATTAATATCTGATTAATTGAAAGTCTTAGTGTCTGACTTTGTTTCCAGGAACAGATTTGATTCAGTCAGATCAGATTTTCCAGGGATCTCTTGATTTAGGGCAAGTTACGCTCTAGATATAGTGCAAGTAGTTCATTGAGCAGGAAAGTTGGTGGTATATTAGTTTTGCATGCATGTGCTAATGTGAATAATAATTTCCTAGATATGGAAACTGTAGTAAGGTTTGTGCACTGCTTTAATTTATCTTGGCGTGTTAAAAGTCGGCTAAAACCTGTCTGAACTAGATTTGTGTAGCAAAGCCTTGTTAATCAGGGATTAGTTAGAGGTAAAAAGAGAGTAACTCGTTGTGGCACAAGATTTGCAGTGTGAATTCAGGTCTATTTCTGCAGAAGTCTATTGCGGGTCTTTGTATGCGTTTGGTGATGTGCATTATTGTGTGTTGATGCAAGACTCTCGTTTAAGGAATAGCACTTCTGCATTATATACCTATTATTATTATTATTATTTTTTTTAGGACTGCCAAAGTTAGCACATTACCTTATGAGATTAATTAAATGCTGTTAAGTTAATTTAACACCCCTAATGCATTAACCTGATTTGAGATAACAATTGCTTTATTGTAGGGTTCAACAGTGCGAACGCTTCACTTGCATTTGCGACTCAATATCAATGTGAACTGTAAAATGTATTTAGGAACATTTGTGTGATTTAAAACAAAGTATTAAATGTCTTAAATGGTGTAACAAAAAGTCATAATTATCATTTTAAGAAGTCAGAGAAGCAGGAATCACTAAACAGCCTAATGTGATTTATTAATCGAAGAAAGGCTGTGATTTCTTTAAGTAAATGTGAGCATTCCAAAGAAAAAATGTGGCACTGTTTTGTATTCCTCAGGAATATTGTGGTTTCAGATCAGTTCATAATTCGAGCCGCACATATATGCCAAATGATTGCTTATGATTTTTTGTTGATTATGACAATGTTTACTTTGTTGTTTATATTGTAATGTGTTGTAAATGGCTATAAGAGTGCATATTTTATTTATCTTCTTTTTTGAATGAGCAACCAACAGCAGTAAAGTATAGACATTTCAAAATAAGAGTCATTGCATATTTTAGACTTTTTTTATGATTAAAAGTAATGCACGGAAGTTTTTTTTTCCTACTGTTTTTTATTGTTTTTTTTGCGCAACAGAGTATCTAACATTTAATAAACCATAAACACTCGTCACAGGAAGAAAACTGAATATTATTTAGCGCATTATTCAATATATTATTTGTTTAACTAGTATCAACACAATAATCTGTTTATGTGTGTGTGTGTGTGATTTATATATAAAATAAAATAACATTAGTACAGTTTAAAGCTGAAATATTTGTAAAAAATCTATTGCACTTTCTGTATTAAAACAATTCAATCTTTTTTTGCTTGTTTTGCTTATACTGTAAATTTCTCATACCCTTTTATTAAGATTTTTTCTTTTTTTCAATGTGCTCCAAAATTCAAGCAAAATGTTTCTTTGGGAAAATGTAAGCGTCAAGCCCTGCATTGAGATCTTTTAAATGAGTGATTTATTCAAACCAAATAGTTTTAAAGTTGTGCATTGTTTTGCCTTTGTCCTAAGCATTTTTTATGGTGGAGACCTATTTTCCCACTGTCTAACCGTCGGAGCCGAGACACACGTCCTTCATTGAAGCAGAGATCAGTGAAGTGGATGAGAGAGGCAGACGAGGCTCTCAGGGACATTCACAGAAATCACTGAGCGCTCATTCCTGTCTAAATGTCAGCGAGCTTCCACGGCTTTTGTGTAAACACAGCTGTAGCCATAAATTAGATTCAGAAACGTTCGCTCCCTTCCAACAGCCCCTTTTTTCCATCTCCTCTTTCTGCTGTAATGCTTTCACTCACTCTCTGCTCTTTCTTGCCCATCTCTCCATCACTAGGTTTATTTCTGGATGGCTATTTTTATGGTCCCTGCTCTTAAATCCTGATGTCAATTGTGCTGCTGTCGATTGTATCCTGCTTTAGAGATTAGCTGTCCAGAGATATAAATGTCATCCATGTAAGATCTTAACAGGCATATGGAGTCAATTTAACGCCTTATATATACGCAAAAAAATGTATGTTTTGCAAAAGAAAATAAAGTTTTGAAAAAGAAAATTAAAGTATTGAGGAAAATAAATGTGCTTTTTGCAAACAAAAATTAAGAATTGCAAAACATAAATGAAACAGCACGAAAGCAATGATTTTGCAATACATATTTTCCATGGTCATATCTATTAATTTATTTGCAAGGCTGCTTTTATTTTGCAAGTCAGTCTAGTTTGAGCTTGCGATACCTTTTTTCCTTTGCACTTCACTTTTTTGCACGTCTCTCTTTGTTGCACTGTTTTGACGTGGGGGCGGAGTCAAGGGATGGGGGCGTGTACAACATGCCTCCCTGGAAGTGACGTCATTGACACGCAAAATAAAAGCAGCATTGCAAATAAATTATTAGATATGACCATGGAAAATATGTATTGCAAAATCATTGCTTTCGCGCTGTTTCATTTATGTTTTGCAATTCTTAATTTTTGTTTGCAAAAAGCTAATTTATTTTCCTCAATACTTTTTAGTTTTCGTTTGCAAAACTTTTTCATTAACTGAAATAATATACCTACATACCAATAAACTAAAATCAGTTTTTTAGTTTTATAATATACCCACAACCCTGTTTTATAATATACCCACAACCCTGTTAAAAACACAGGTGGTAATGAATAAGTCACACTATGAATCGAAGTTCATCACAAGTAGCTTTTTCACATGCTTAGGTAAATATTCACGTTTCATGCACACAAATACAAAACACCATCATGGTAACACAAATGACATGAAATAATATAATAAACACCACTATATCAGCATGAAAACCATATGTACCAATAAAAAAACAAGAAACCACCATAATTAAAATGAAAAACCATCAAATGTGAGCTGGGAAAGTAACAGATGTATACAGTATTTTACTGTAAAATGGCACGAAATGTCACTATATATATATATATATATATATATATATATATATATATATATATATATATATATATATATATATATATATATATATATATATATATATATATATATATATATATATAGCTTTATAGTGTGTCATACATACAAGCATCACGTTGTTGTGTTTTATCCCCACAGATGGAGACGGAGGCCATTTCTCTTGTGGGTGAATCTGTGTGCCAGGCGTCTCGTGACGAACCCGTGCTTCCTAACGGATCATCCATGGCCTCCATCAAAAGTGAGAAGCTGACCTCAGAGAAGCTGCAGGAGATTGAGGACGAGGAGATCCTGGACAAAATGGTACTGCAGTTTTCCTGCTGTTAGATACAGACATCACCCAAAAATAAAAGGCTCATTCTGTATTTGCAGTTGAAATAAACTTTAAATACCAATAAATCATAAAATGTTTGCACATTTGTATTCTGTAGTGTGAAAAGGTACTGTATGCATGGTTAAAAAGGCAGTGCACAAATATGAATTATACAAAATGTATAAAATACATATTAATAAATTGTATTATTAAAAAAAATAATTGGTTCGCAACATTCACTAAACCCGTTATAATTTTTATGAAATAATTTTCAGGTAAGAAATAACAAATACAAGGTACTGATTTTATTGTGCATGATATGTAGTATAGCTATTGTGGTGCAGCTTCACAGTCAACAAGGTGCATGGAAGGAGAAATCAAAAGTATTTTTAACCTGATAGCATTCCACTGAGTGTTTTTGAGTGTTAACTTCGTGACATACAACTCAAAAAAAAATACACTAAATGTGTCACATATCTTAGAAAAGCTGAGATTTTGTGATTCAAATAATGCAAGCCATTAAGATTTAAGAGACAATCAACACAGCAGGCACAACCAGTGTCTTGGTGTCACCTCCAAGGCTTCATGCTGTGATCCCATTGTGTTTCCCAGCTAATCGCTCCCAGCTGCAGGCATCTGTTTACAAAAAAAACAGTTTTTTTTTTTCAGTGTGTTCAGAGTTCCATTGCTCAGTACCAGTAAGAGGTTTGTAAACTTCAGTGTGTCACCTTTCAAAAGAGACCAAAACCACACATATACTCCAAATGATTCAAGAACAGCATACAGTTTATTCAGAGAATGGGATTGAAAAAAATTGCTGTTTATTTCGCTTTCATCGCGTTTGTGCATTATTCATCAATTCAGTATTACAAAGACAATACTTATCAGTACAAAAGAACAGTAGGTTTCTATATTATTATTATTGTTGTTCTTATTAATTTTTCTTTATTTTTTTACAGCTTGATGATTGCAAAGACTTTGATGAAAGGAAAATGATCAGGACTGCAATGAGAGAACTGCGAAAGAAAAAGCGAGGTGATTTATACCTGCCTTTGTTTTCTTGTACAGCACTCGTCTCTCCTTCTCTTCTTTCGTTACTCTCTTTATATACTGAGGGGTGTCATCACATAAAGTCTATGAGTGTCTGTCTTCCTTACTTCCCTTTTGTTGAGTGCTGTTTCGCTCTCTTTGCTTTCAGAGGCTAGGCTGGGATGCACACAGGAGGAAATGGGTAGGGTTTCTGGATTGTGTGTGTGTTTTTGCCCTACTGCTCCTTTGCTAATGCCCAGGGCCTTGGTGAAGGGTCAGTTAGGTTTCGTTTTGCTGTTGACTTGGTTTGTATTTGCAGAGATGGTATCTAGTTTTTAATGTGCCACGTGTGATTGGTGTGATCTGGTCATGTTGTTTGACCATGCATGGAAATGTGTGTTTTGTTACCATATGGTACTGCTTGCTTTGTGTCTGCTTGATAAAATGTTCAAACACATGTTTGTCTATTGGTGTGGGGGTGTGCGATATTGACTGAAAATGAGAAAATCTCGGTATGTTTTGGGGTTTGGTCAATAATTAGATGATATTTTGCTGAGTTTGTGCTGACACTGGACGATTTATGCCTGCCGTGGACAAGCTTTTTTTAAGTGCAGTGATTTCCAGTGGCATTTTTATCTTACAAAGGCAATTTCTTATAACCTTATGAGATGTACTGATCATCTTTCATGATTTCATCTTAAATCAGTTGGCTGTTACCAATCAAATTAGACCAATATCAACAAAATCCATTTGTGCACTGCAGAAGCTGCACATCTCAGTGACATTTTCATGCATTTACACAGACGGTTTAATGCAGCTCTGAGGTGGAATGAATGCATTTACACAGCTGCAGTGTAAATTAGTTACATTGCAGTTACAAGTGCCTACATAATATGAAATTGAATTTCAAATACGAAGCTAAAACAACCAGTATGTGGTGATAAGTTACTGTCTTGAGTCATTGCTTCAACTGATTTGTTCAAACCGTTGATTCATTCAGGAACGAAGCGAATGAGTCACTGAATCACTAACCCGATTTGTTAAAAAACAAAGCATTGCTATCTTTTGCTCAGAGGAACACAAGAGTTCTGTTTTAGCTTTGTTTAAAACTGTTTCCTTTAGTAAAATAGAGCATTGATAATGACAATGATATTGATGATATTATGAACCTTATGTTAACTGTTGTATAAAACGAAAATGCCATTTGTTATCATAAATTGCAGTCGTGCTGATATTCAGGAAAAAACATCATGACCGCTCGCACATTGTTAAAACGGCAACTGAGATATATTTATAGATGATAAATATTGTACACCCCTACTATGGTCTTAACGCTTTCACACAAGTGCCTTGAATGTGATACCGAATCTGAAGCTTCTCTAGAGTTGCAAACATAATGTGTTCAAACTGGTTTCTTGAACACACTCCCTAGTCCCTAGTCAGATCACCCATGTATTGTGCATCCCTGATCCATTCCTCCATCTTCACCTGATTTCTCTGTCCTTCATCCTGACGCTGTCCTCAGACCAGAGAGAGAAGGAGCGAGATCAGCGTCTGCAGGAGCTCAGGCAGCAGCGGGAGGAGAGATCTCAAAAAGCCTGTGTGGGTGCAGACACCAGTGAAGTCGTGGTGAAGAAGATCGAGCGCTCCACTGACGGCTCCGCTGTCGCTCACATCACCAAACGCGTTTCCCATTCAGGTAGCAGAGCTGTAATTCTGCTTGCTTCATTTCATTTTCCCCCTGGCCTATGTTCAAGATTTTTCTTCAGGAATGAAACTTTGGAAATGGGTTAAGACTATCAAATAACACACTTCTTAAAAGTGCTTATTATGAGATATCACCAAAAAATTAATATTAAGCAATTATAACACGTTTTTGTGTTCCAGGTCAATTTTGACCCAGGTATCAACTGATGCTTCACACATGATGAAATGCCAACTTTTATTTATTTTTTTAATCTGTTGGTTAGATTTGTCTCAAAAATACTTTGGTAAAATATATTTAGAGGTTTTCCCATATATCTCACACAATTTTAGGACTGATTTGTGTTGGTAAACATGAATATGCACACACAAGAACTATAAACAGAGAAAAGATGTAACAGACATAACAGATCAACTATATTTTGGCCTGTTTATAAGTACCTATGAAAGTAATTTATTAAACTGGTATTTTTCAGATTATATGTTTTCATTTCATATGATGATATATTCAAATTAAATTTCTCATACTGAAAAAAATGGCTGGCATGTTAATATTAATATCACAATTAATTACAGAAAAATGTGTAATCACTTAGTTATTTTTTTATCTAGTGATGGCTAAAAAAAGTGTATATATATTTGTTAGTGTGTGTGTGTGTGTGTGTGTGTGTGTGTGTGTGTGTGTATATAAAACCTTTTCTTCTGGCTTTGGCTGTAGTTCATATAAAGTTAGAAATTTCAAAAAATCTCTTGATTTAATAAAAAGGGGTATATATATAGTAATAACATGCTAATAACACTGTACCATCCAAAAGTTTTGGATTTTGTGCATTCACTAATCATTAATATGTTTATGATCTGATACAATGTGGCTTTAGTTAAAATATTAAGTTGCACTTTATTTTAAAGTATGTGCACATGCCTGTGCTTAGCCAAGAACGTACTGTAAAATAAAGTGCTATCGTGACTCTCTTACAAGCACACGCTCCACGGAGTCAAAAGTGACCCACAAATGCAAGGAGTTCAGGAAAGAGAAGACATCTCTGATTGGCTGACCGCTTTAAAATGAGTAACAACCCTTGCAGGCTGGGGGTCTAGGTTTGTTAATGCTCCCCGATCCTCCAGCGACAGCCTCTTGTTCTGTATGTAACTTGATCGTGACGCTCTCATTGCTTGTGTGTGCAGATGATACTGGCAGGACGTCCCGTAGCAGCATCATGGAATCCAGCTATGTTCAGAAGACAGACCGTAAGTTTACCGTGTTTGTAGTGTTTAGTCTTAATTTCCACCAGCACACACATCAAACCCTCTTTCCTCTTCATATGTCATCAGAGGGAACAGTGCAATCTAACTCCTACAGTTACTCCAGCACCACGTCCACTAGGAAGGTCGGCAGGTGAGTGCTTAAAAAGAGTGAGTCAAAAATAACTCGTTCTCCTCAGTCCTGCTCTATCTTATGGAAAGCTATTCATCTTGTAATGTATTTTCTCTTCTCTGTTTCAGTGTTTTTGACCGTGAGGACAGCACGTCTCGTACCTCCAGCAGGACATCGGCTCTTGAGCGCAGACAGACGGAGAGAACGGAGCTGATGAGGGCTCAGACATTACCCAAGACATCTGCAGCGCAGGCACGGAGAGCCATGATCGAGAAGCTGGAGAACACAGGAGGCTCTGGAGGGTGAGTCTGCGGTGTTCACACACGGTCAGCTCACAGGAGTACCGCCTGTTCAACAGCATTTCCTTCTGTCTCTGCCTGTAGCAACTCGGCCATTGCTCAAGTAAACAAGGTGCAGCGCTCCACAAGCTTTGGTGTCCCCAACGCCAACTCCATCAAACAGATGCTGCTGGACTGGTGCAGATCCAAGACCCGTTCCTATGAGGTAACCTCAGTCGTCATGTGCTCACCCGTTATGGACCGTTATTTAGCATGTGCTTACAGTTAAAAGTGAATGAGAAATAGGGCTATCAAGCATTTTCAAACATGCATTTCAAAGATGAACACATGCACATCATCCCTTATAATAATGAGAAGCATTTCTAAACCTGTTGTTCAGAACATTAAAGAGAATATTATAACATGCTTTTACTCCACAACACCAGCCGAATGTTTGAAACCACTTATGTGGCTTATTATCACACAATCAGACACGGTCTCGATTAGCAATGGATTATAAATATACATCATTATGATGAAAATACCTGAGATGGCTTGAACACATATAAGTAGTGTTTATTGTCTTTGACTTTCATCCATTCAAAGCTTTTCCATCTGCTTTTTAATTTAGATCCAGAGACAGCCTTTGTGCATATTAGGGATGTATGAATTAAACAGACATTGCATGTGTTTATAGCACTCAGTAATGGCCAAAATTTCTTTTTGAGATGTCTTTCTGAAGATCCTGTGACACTGAAGACTGTAGTAATGATGCTGAAAAATTCAGCTGCGCTTCACAGAAATAAGTTACAGTTTACAATATATTCATTTTTAAACAGTAATAGTATTTCACAATATCACTCTGCTCTCTGTCTCCATACATTGCTTCTGTGTCGTGAAGAATGTGAACATCCAGAACTTCTCCTCCAGCTGGAGTGATGGGATGGCTTTCTGCGCTCTGGTGCATAACTTCTTTCCGGAGGCCTTCGATTACTCCAGCCTCAGTCCAGCAAACCGCAGGCAGAACTTTGAGGTGGCCTTCAGCACAGCAGAGTGAGTCCAGACGCTTATGTCACATGATCAACACAATACACAATGATAGGAAGAGTACAGTTCAGATTTGAGTTGGTGCTCTCTGGGGTGAATTCACTAACAGTTGCTTCTGACTTCGTATAGCACGGTTCAGTGATGCATCCTGTCTTTAAAGGGGTCATATGATGCTTTTTTAAAGATCATTGAAAGTGAAAAAGTGAAAGTGACGTGACATTCAGCCAAGTATGGTGACCCATACTCAGAATTTGTGCTCTGCATTTAACCCATCCGAAGTGCACACACACAGAGCAGTGAACACACACACACACTGTGAGCACACACCCGGAGCAGTGGGCAGCCATTTATGCTGCGGCGCCCGGGGAGCAGTTGGGGGTTCGATGCCTTGCTCAAGGGCACCTAAGTCGTGGTATTGAAGGTGGAGAGAGAACTGTACATGCACTCCCCCCACCCACAATTCCTGCCGGCCCGGGACTCGAACTCACAACCTTTTGATTGGGAGTCCGAGTCTCTAACCATTAGGCCACGACTTCCCCTTTAATGTTTTGTGTATTTGGTGTAAGAGAATATGTTAACATGCTTTAATGTTCAAAAAATACTATTTTTTTTAATTATTTTTCAAATACTGTACATTATTGTAGGTCCTCTATGCCCTGCCTCTCTCAAACACGTCATTCTGTCCCTCCTTCCGACAAGCGGAGTCTGCTCTGATTGGCTAACTGACCCAGTGCATTCTGATTGGCCCAACACCGCAAGCACTCATTGCAAATGTAACGCCCCTTTCTATAATCACGAGCTTCATCTTTCAAAATAAATGTAAAGACAGTTAATAATGTCCTTAGTTTTACCATCAGTTCAAGCCTGAAAGAGTAACAGAGTCATGTGAACATTTGGGCGGCATTACACAAATATTTCCACATAGTGATGTAGACGTGTGGGGGTGTGTTTAAACGAGCCGTTTTAGGGGAGGCGTGGTAGTGTCTTTGTGCAACTTTGATAAAGAACATGAGACTTTAGTCTTTGCAACTTTACAGATCTTTATGCACCAAGAGATTGAGTTACCAAGAGATAACAACAGTAACACTCCAGAGAGAAAGGAAAATCATCATATGACCTCTATAATATGTTGTTTAATGTCTCAATTTACATAAGAATGTCATTCTTTCCTAAGGAAACACACATTTCCTTCTATGCAAATAAGGCATTTCAGAAACGTAGGCCTCATGCAGTGAGTGTGCTGCTGTGACCTCAGATGGAAAGCTGGCCGCAAACAGCTGTTTGTGTACAAGTGTTTGGGCCGATATCCAGGCGTGTCACGCGCACCTGCTTCGTCTTGAGCTGATGAAGTGCCTGGATGTCACAGCGGTGGAACGACGCTGTACTCTCGCAGTAAACAAGGCCAGATTGAGGTGGTCTGCTGTGCAGAGTCCTGTCTGATAATCCCAAAGCTGCACTACAAGTCCACTAGTCCACTACAACCTGCCTCTCACAGCTGGAGGCACATTGTGTCCAGCACTGACTTTTTGCAGGCGTTTTTGTGGCATTGCCTTATTTGCATGATTTCATTTCTGAGTCATATTTTGAACCATGTTGCTGTCAGCAGTACAACTGATTCTTAGTGAATTCACCAGGTTTCTAGTATGGTCACACTCCAGACAAGGTCAGTTTGGCCCAGGAACCTGCCTTCATATACTGTACACTACTGTACCATTCAAGAGTTTGGGTTTTAGTAGGAGTTTCCAAGTGTTTTTTTTTTTTTTTCAAGAAGCCTCTTCTGCTCTCCAAGACTGAAATTATATGACCTAAAATACACTAAGAGTAATACTGTGAAATATTATTAGAATTTTAAATAACTGTTTTCTATGTGTTATATATTTATATATAAATGTATTTTATTCCAGTGCACAAAGCTGAAATTTTCCTTCAGAAATCAATCTAATATGTTGCTCTGATTATCAACGTTGTGCATTTGTGTGGAAACCGTGATGCATTTTTACACGAGTATTTGATGAATAGAAAGTTCAGAACAGCATTTATTTGAAATAAAAATCTTTTGTAATATTAGAATAGATGTCTTTACTCTCATTTTTGATTAATTGAATGCATCCTTGCTAAATAATTAAAACAAATCTTACTAAATCCAAACTTTTGCATGGTGAAGAATCTACATAACATCAATTATCCTTCATAATCCATAAGTCTTGAATACTGATGCATCCGTGTTCTTTTCCTTTCACTTTGAACTGAGCTTATTTAAATACAGCCAAGCCAAGTTCATCAGATCTGCAACTCCAGTCCTCTCAGAATAACCATCTATCTTTTAATAGCTGTCGTTTCCTTTAGTCAGGTACACTTAAATAACTAATGCTTCATTACTAGCTTTTTAAATGATCATTTGCATCTCTCCTCTGCTCCTGTCCTTTTCCCAGTAACAAAACTCTCATGCATTTGAGCTCCTTTCTAAATGAGAAACATCCAGCTTGTTTCCCCAGAATAGTGTCTGCTAACAAGAGCATTACTCAGAGCCAGTATTGTTTGGTGACCTACTTCACCTTTGGTTAGTCTGTGTCCAGGTGATTCCTCATGTCATCCTCTGACTGTGAGCACTGGTTTATCTCACTGTCTATCCCCGGCTCTGGTCATCATTAAAGGCACCATCTGTAATTGCTTGCGAGTCTTTACCACTCTCAGTCTCAGGCAGATCACATGAGCTTGCAGTCCTCATTTCCTATTGTGCCTGCCACATTGCATCACTTTTCACTCGCTCAGTCAACGTGTCACTTCAAATCACCAACTCTCATTAAAAACTAATCTGTTTGCTTCGTGAGATGTTGCGGAGTCTGCAGTAAGCCAACACAGAGATGACAGTTTTTCAGTAAAGTGCATCACCACAAACCTCAAACATTAGCATCTATCTAAATGTATTACTATAAGTTCTTTAACATTAATACTGACTGAAAAATGTCAAATGAAAAACAGGGCCAAACTGCTCCCTTTCCTTTGTGTAGAAGCAAAAGTAGTAGGAAATGGATGCAAAAACAGCACACTTGTAGGTAGAAATAAATGATCACTAAAGCTCTTTTAAACACTTTTTTTCCGAGGCTAGTATATTTTTTCAAATCGTTAATTTATTTATTTTTTTCATGCTAGGAGCGTGTTTTTCTCTCCACCGAGATTAAAAGAATATCCAACTGTGAGTAAAATGCAGCACTCATCACTGTCACTTTTTAGTCAGCTGACCAATCACAGAGGAGGAGGGGCGGGACTAATATCACACCGGCCAATCGTCACACTCTGCTTGTACTACAACTTAATTTTTTTTTCCAAATTTGTTTTTTTTCAGTTTAAAATGTTCTGGATTTTTTTCCCGCTTTTTTTCTCAACTCCTTTTTAATAGATAAATACAATTTTATTAATCAGTCTAATTAATTAAAATCATGAAACATAAATTTTCATTTCAGTTTATTAAAAGTTTTACAAAAATTACGTTTAGGGCCCTATGAAATATTAAAAACATTTCTTACCATATTTTTTATTGTTACCAAATTCTGTTTTAGAATGTCTAATTATTTGAATGCATAAAAAAAATATTTTTTTTCTTAAAGTAGCCTTTTTTCCCCCTAAAATTTTCTGGTTATCAATTGAAGGCATAAAACATTAATTTCATTTATCATTTAATTATTGAAAATTAAGCAAAAATTATTTTTTTGGCAAACAAATGGGATTAACTATTAAAACCTAAACAAGAAATGTTGTGATTTATTGATAAAAAAAAAATGTTTCATTTTAGTAGTAATAGTATGCTATGTACATTCTCCTGAAAAATAATCTTCAAATCAATCCAGACTTTTATTTTGACGGGTTGCTGTGAATACCTTTACAGTTCTGTGTATGTGATGTGATGCTAGTTTTACTCAAATCAAACGGTCAAATGCTCATGAAGTGAGCCCTAATTATATGTAGAATTCTGTTTTCTGTAAAATACGATATAAAATGTTGCATAATGAATGCAAACCAAACATTCAGCTGATGATAATGTAAGCCCCTGTGTTGTATTAAAAACAAATGCCTTTTCCTGGATCTGGCATGAAGGTGTTTTCTACAAGCATTAACAGATGTGTGCCTTTAAAGAGGTCAGTCTCCGCGCTCCAGCATGATCCCGTCACTGACCTTCGACACGCTGTTTTACAGTCAGACAGACATTGCTGTTATTGTGTCCATACTGTATGTTGTTGTTCACATTTGCATAGTGAGATCACAGAATGGATGTTTGTTGTTTGTCTTTGCACATGTATTTGTTATGAATGTAAGGCATGAAAACACATCATCACAGAGTCTAATGTGGGCTTTCTGATTTTGTCTTGTGTGTCTGGTTTCTCTCTCCTCACTGGCTTTGTACATCCCACTCTATCTGTTGTGTCCTCTGTCCTTCCTCTGTCCCCCGTCGGCGTGCGAGTAGGAAGCTGGCAGACTGTCCGCAGCTTCTGGACGTGGAGGATATGGTGCGGATGCGGGAGCCGGACTGGAAGTGCGTGTACACGTACCTCCAGGAGTTCTACAGGGGACTGGTGCAGAAGGGCCTGGTCAAAACCAAAAACTCCTCCTAGGGTCAGAACTCAGAGCAAATGGTGAGAGCCAGATCAGACCTTCAAGGAGAAACCGGCTCGGTCATGATGGTGGATCGAAACTATCCTATAAAAACCTTCGATTAAAAATTTTTTTAAATTCCACTTCCTAACATATACATATATATATACATTTTCAGGCCCCCAAAATATTGCGGTTGTGTACATGAATGACCAAAAATCAATAAAAGGTTTTTGGTTGAAAATGGTGTTTTGTAAACACTCATTCAGCCGTATATAACCACTCAAATCAGCAAACCTCCAGCGGGTTAGAATGCATCGCAGTAATTCATTTCATAAAATGTCAAATGTTAGCAGATGCCACTTGGTTTGATATTTTCAAGTGCCACATAAGTTCACATAGACTCGTTAGATCCAGGTATGGCACACCTAGCATTCAGCTTAAAAGGCAAGGCCTTTGGGTCTCTATCAGCCTGCTGTTTGTCAGTCTCTGATGATCAGCATAACCTAATGTTGTGCATCTGCCAGCTGAAGCGCTTCGTCAGAGAGAGCATATGAAACAGCCATCTGAAGCAGACACTGATGCCCAAACATGGTCCTGCTCACAGATCGAAGCCTGGCCAGTTTAAAGAGCACATCCACACTGAACACAAGCAAACCGTATTCACCGCTTGTTCTTGGCACGTGCTAAATGTTTACTGTCACAGCTTCTAGAGCTTTCTCTTTTAGTAGCAAATTACTCCGAATTTTAGACATATTATCCTCTATTTACAGCGTATGACATCCTGTCGATTACCACAGACAAACAATCATTTCTTACTTTGTTAAAACAAGTTAAATGTTCACAGAAATGTGTCTATGGAGGTTGCATTTTAGAGGCTTGAAAAACTGTAATGTGAGGGTCCTTGGCAAAGTTTAGGCGTATTATAATTAATAAAAAACTTTTTTTGATTTTATTTCAGTTAATGATCATTTCAGCTAATTTAATTACTAAAACTGAAACTAACTAAAACTAAAATGTAATAAACTATTTAGAAAAAAATGACAAAGCACAAAATTACTAAAACTTTACCTAAATTATTAAATATTAAAATAACAATGTGTTACATAGGATGATCTGCTTGCATGAATATAAAATGTTCATTTTATATTTATGCGAGGTACCTAATATAAAAAATGGCTCTATATTTTGGTATAAAATAGCTGTTTTTGTATCATGCTCATTGAATCTTTTATATATATATATATATATATATATATTGAATCTTTTATATATATATATATATATATATATATATATATATATATATATATATATATATATATATATATATATATATATTATTTTTTCTTTTTACAAAATTCTATGCATATTTGTTTTGTATTTTTAAATATGAACATATTTGTTTCCTAATATATATTAAATAGGTATTTTGTGACTTTCCAGACCGTGTCATTCCAGTGCAGCGTCTCGTCTTGAGCACATTACCGTAAACAGTTTTTATTTTTTCAAAATGATTTTCTGTGGTTCTCCACAGCATGCTGTTAGTTCAGTTAACTGTTGTGCTTCACACACAGCAGGTGCTGCTTTATTCTCCAGTATAGAGAGTAAATGCTGTATCAGATGCTGCCCCCTGTTGGTCAGGTATATCAACTGCTCAGAGTAGTGTAGACGCATTGTTTTATCATTCGTCTGTGCTTGTGTCTTTTCTTTAGGGCCTATGCTAACTGCATGCCCCTGGTGGAGGTGGAGGACATGATGATCATGGGTAAGAAACCAGACTCCAAGTGTGTGTTCACATACGTTCAGTCCCTGGTGAAGCACCTGCGCAAGCACGAGATGATGACGGCGCGAGCGCAGCGCACCTCTGACTTCTGATGCTTTCCACAGATCCTCCTGTAACAGCTGTAAAAACTCATTTGGGATTTTTTAATAATGAAAAAGTAGTTTGTTCCCACTTATAACTCCCAAGATGCCCATTCCTTGATTTCACCTGCTTAAAACGAAACATTATTTGATGTTGATTGCCCATATCTATGGTTTTTAAAAGCTTTTAAAGCTGGTTCACGGTACTGTTGCTGTTAATGGAGCTCAGACCTGCATGCTTTCACAAGTTTACTTGAAGTTTTAGTTCGGTTTCGAAAAACAAATGAAGGTTGTATTTTCATCTGTATGCCATATTGTGTTTATTTAAAAACATTGTAAGGAATATTAATCTCACTGCTTGTTTAGTGCGAGACGCAGCTCATGAACTGTTTTTAAACGTGTTTCTAATTGAAAGTTATATGAGTAACCCTAGTCGAGTCATGAGTCCAAGTGAGAAGAGTAGAAGAGTGTTTTAGCAGTAAATTCATCTGAAAAGGTCAATGTTTATATATTTGGTTCTAAAGATTAAGGTTGTAGTTTTTTGTTTTTTTTTAATGACTGCACATAGTTTTATTTTTAAGGAGAAACACCACTACTTTGGTACTTGAAGGTTGCACGAACAGTGAATTATCATTCATTCACACTGACATTGTTTGTACACACTCATTCAGAAACGGTTGTGTATTTCCCTACACCGTGGTTTTGTATAGTACTCATTAAAACCATACATGATACCAAAAATATGTTTGTCATTTATTGCATTTTCTGAAACGGCAAATTAAATCATTTTTAAACAATTCAGATTCTGTTACATTTCAACAGTTAATTGAAATAATTTTTTTCCTACGCTAATTTGTTTGAACAAAACAGTTTATTTCATAAAAGGGTCATCTTTGTTTAACTAGATGTAAATAGATATATCTATATCTATAATTTTTATTAAATTCTTTAGCCGTTTTCTTATACATGTGCATGTGACAACACATCAATTGACTTTTATCTTGTATGAAGTTATAATGTAAACGCCACATAAATCGCCAACAATTAAGCCATTGAACTACTTTTACAAATTATTGTGATTAATAAAGTCGTTATTGAACATTGGCCTTTTATTAAATTGCTGTCACTGTTGATTTATATAAGCAGAAGACCGCATGTGCTCCTGCATCATCATTAACTCTACCATGCACTTCACAACTTTCTAACTTTGAGATATGTGAAGAATAACCATTTTCAAGGCTTCATGATATTTAGGATTTCTTTTATATAATAATATGACTCATTCTGTGTGATATTTCAGCCATTTATTTTCTCGGTGCTATCTTCATGCTCTCACAGTCCGTCTGGAGGCCTGATTTGTGCTCAAGAGAGCAGAGACATCAGTCCACAGCCGGTTCTGAGGCTTTTACAGCTGTGGACATCATTAACGTCCACTTTGAGCACAAATAAGGTTCTGTACAGGACAGTGAGAGCAAACGACCGCAAAAGTTCACTGCCACAAACACAAATGACTGGCACGCTTCTAAAGACATTTTTCAATCAATATCTGAACTCAAATGTTGACAGCAGTAGGGACTTTTTTTAATCAATAACGTGGCCACATCAGAGTTCTCACTGAACTGTAAATCAAGCAGACACCGTCTCTCTCTTAGTCAAGGGGTTACAAGTCTGTGTGCTGGGGATCGGCCTCTGATTGGTCAGCATCAGTCTTCGGGGGCGGGCCGGTGGATTGGCTCTCAAAGGGACTGTCTTTGGCTGGAGCGAAGCGGAAATCCTCGGGCACTTGGTCTTCGGGATTCTCTTTTTTATAAAAGCCCAGCTTTGCCAAGAGTTTGTTGATCTCAGCGCGAGTCATTTCAGATAATGGGATTCTCTGGAAGAGAAATACACAGCTTTATTTATAAGTGTCAGATAAGAGGAGAGAAATGCGTAAGATATAAAGACAGTTACATTACATGAGTACTCAAGATTTTTTTTCTTAAGTCTCCTGAAGCTGCACTGTAACTTCTGTCCAGTCTAGTCGTCTAAAATAAAACCGCATGCATCCAGTGGTTTTGGTTGTGCTTGGACTCTGCCTCTTCCTGGATGAATGTGGTTCAGGGCACTGATGAAGAGCCTTTATTTTCACGACTCTTGCTAATGTTAGAAAAACTAACTACTCACAATAAGAGCCAGATTTATTGAATAGGGCAAATTAGCGTGAGAGTGCAATCCCATTAATGTGATTACTGATTACCCAGATCTACTGACAGCATGCAAATAAAAGATCACAAGCAAACAGCCAGATCATTTCCATAATGACCAACACAATCTACCAGGAGCAGCCCAAATGAGCAGAGCCGGAGATGACCAGGTGCATGTGATCTACTAACACAGGTGCAGAATTAGGGTTTTTTATGCACGTGTTAAAAACCAGCTAAAGAACTACTGCAAATCAAATTGGTAAGTAGCATTGCATAATTTCTTTAAATACTCTCCTCCCATAAATATTGCATCCGAAATGGAAACTCCAACAAATGCATAAGCAATAAAATCTTTCCCAAAAATGTCTGTCTTTCTATTGTTAATCTGTCTTTTCAGTGCTATATGTTGACTGTGTCTTTAGTAAAGACTGAAGGTAGTTTTTAATGGCAAAAGAGGGTTTGTAAATGGTTAAAACCGTATCTATGCATCACATAAGTGGCAACTCCCAGAAGAGACTTTTGTGAGGATTGCACTAGAACAGAGAATCAACCAAGTGCTTGTGGTTTTTCTACACTGGGGCAGAAAGAGATTTATAGTTGAAAATTGCTAAGCGTTGGCACATGTTACTTACATCTAGTTCTTCATAATAGTGGTTGAGAAGGACGAGTTCAGGGTCGGCCCCAGGAATGTGCTTCATCACCAGGTTATGGCTGAACGGTGAACATTAAGGATGTGTTAACACTTAAAGCTGCCTCCTTCCTGACAGACACTAGACACAAGAGTCCTGAAAATTATACCTGTCCTTAGACTCGGTCGACATGTAAATCTATATATTTGCATTCCAGCTGAACAAAGAAATTATTGAAAGGTGAAGGATGTGGATACACCGCAGGATATCGTATGACAATGACCTGAACAGCTGAAAGTTAATCTGTTTAAAAGCTGTAACTCTGTAAAGGTTTTGTTTTTTGATCGAATTACACAACGGTCCCACCTCCACAGAAAGCGTGGTAACCTTAGCTGAAGAGGGACGATGAAGCCTGAGAACTGGAGTAAAGACATGCAGAATACGTATAAGGCTGGAGGGAAGTGGAAAGTGAAACCAGTGTGAGACAAGCGATTGTAAAAAGATCGCTGAATTTGAGAATAAAAGATGTTGTCTTCTAGGTATGTTTTAGGTAGTAGGTTAATCATAAGTTGCATTTACAACCTTAAGGAAAATCACGATTTTGAATGCATAAACACAAATACTGATTAAATGAACATAAAAATTGAATTTTTTTTTTTCATTAGGGTGGCACCTTTATTCTTTGTGATACAGTAAATTTCTTGACATTTCTAGTGCTCTATATATTGACCATTCAGAATATGATGGAAAATCAGTTTATAATATTACAGATGTGAGATTCAAAACTATTTAATGTTTTAAATATAGGTAGACAAATGTATCATAATACACAAAATCATTTTAAAATCAACTTTTAAATTGTAATAATGTGCTAACGGCTTTATGCATTGATATATTAAACAACATTTTGTGATTTTAAAGGATACTAAAGAGGAATGTCCTGGGTCACAAAGGCCTTGACCTGTTACAAATTGAGAGGAGAAAGACGAAAAAAATGCAGTAAACCAGATGAGTTGATGTTAAGTTTTCAGTTATAGTTTTCATTACAGTTGTTTGCCTACGGATCATAATAGTGATGATATTATGAAGTAAATGCACACTTACCTCTCTCAGCCTATTTAGCTGTCATCCACCACAAGTCTGGTGAATGTTGAGAAAGAAGATATGTAGATTAGAAACAATTTAAATACACTTCTAGCTACTAAATGTTGAAAACATTTTGTTATACAACCATTATTTAGGTACTTTAATCTGATTGGACACCAGAGTTCCAAGAGTGCTGATATTTACTACAATGGCACTGGGACATCTCTGCATTCATAATATTGGCTGGTTTTCACTTACACATACATAACTCCAGACCGGCCTTTGTTCTGCATTGCTTGGTGACATGAAAACTTGATGCTTCGGCATACAAAGAAATACAAAATAACTTTTCAGACCAACAACACAATTATGTGTGATATTGTTGTAGTCCAACACTTTAAAAAAAAATTATATTGAGTGACTTACATTTTAGACACAATATTGCAAAAAAAAAAAATAATAATAATAAAATAAATACTGAGAAGTATTTTATTGCTGAATGATTCAGAGACTTTGAACAAATAGTTGAGAAAATTATTCAATGACTCAAAGACAATCACTTGTCGCCACCTACTGGTGTAGGCAGTAATTTGCAAAAAGAGTCACTGGTAAATAAAGGGACTAAAAATCAGTCTGGAACATAAAATTAAAATGTCTCAATGCTTTTGGAGTTTATATCAGCACTCAAACAAATGGAAATCGAAGACATGTTATATAATGTGTAATTGTTTTTCTAAGTATATGCACTGTTTGGGGGGATTCAATTGCTTTTCTTAAAGATCTTCCTCAGTCTAGACTTTTATTTTGACATAAGAGTTTTATACACACTCATAATTTGACATTCAATTTGAACTAAGGAATTCTGCAGCAAAACACTGGTTTCATTTTGGTACACCTGTATCATTCACTTAACTCGAGTGCATTAAAACAGACACAGATACTGAGGTTTATAAACATTAATTAAAAAGCTGAACTAAAAGCCTTTTTTAGCCTTCACCATTGAGGCAGTACAGATTTACTGAATAATGTCTCCCGTCCTCTAGGGATTCACCCACACATGCATGCATCAAACACAACAAACAAATGCATAAATCACACCGCATACATGCATCAATCACACCGCACACAATCTTCACAGCTCAAACAAACGGGTTACACAAGCACAAGCAGCAGGTCAAGTGTTTTCAGGGAGACTCTCTCGTTTCTCAGAGACTGAGTGAGAACGCAGGATTCACTCACCTCCACTCTGGCCCTCGCGAGACCAGTGAGATTTTTCGTGTCCACTTCATATGATAAGATGACGGAGGGCAGCAGGGCAGAGAAGAACAGCGTCCACATGCTGCTGGAGCGGATCTGATCTGATCTGATCTCTTCTGTCTGCTCTCCAGTCTCCACACGGACTCTGCCACGTCACGGCGATCATATTTCCCTCTTTCCTTTTTTTTTTTTTTTTGAAGGGAACATCTATCGCTATCTAGAGGCAGAGAGAGAAATTCCCCATTAAGGTGAAATGGGTATAAACGGGACCAGTGACGGCGCAACACCGGGTCTAGAGGTCTATAGCCCCGTCAGAATTTGTAATAGCCTCGGGTTAGCCCCATTTCGTTATGAAGTAACTCTGACGTCATCAATAGCATTTATTTTCTTAGCACCCCCATATATTGGTCTAGCTATAGTCTATGGTCTAGCCCCCGCATGAGCTATGGATGTGTGACAAACCAGTCATCTATGCCGATGAATACAGACAAAAATATCAAACACACATTTTATTGGCTATAATTGATTTTAAATGTTAAAAAGAATAACCTTATTTTGAAACCTTGTAATAGGTTTAGAAATGTACAAATAAAGAGTGAAACGCATAACTAGTGTAAACAATGTATAGCCTAAATGCATGAATTTTGTGTAGTGAACTAGTGCCTCTGTTTGTGCAGAAGCCAACACAACTCAGAGACTCAAGTCTACTGTGCACCAAAGTGTGAAATACTGAAGAAGACTCATAACCAGTGGCAGTTTCATCTTACATAATCACTCTCACAAATGCACAAACATCTCATCTTATTAAAATGGCTCACTTTCTGTTGCTATATATTGTTTAAAGGACACTTCAGTCATTTGTCAAAATATGTTTTGCTAGAGCTGGCAAAACCCCAGAGAGATCCAAGGGCAAAATACAGATAAACCCATTGCAAATAAACATAGCTAACATGCTTCTGGGTATATGCACACATGACATACGTTGGTCTGCTGGGGTGATATATCACACACGCTGGTTTTGAATAGAAGGAGATTTTCTAAAAAAAAAAAAATGCTGGTATGAAACTGATGGCCTGACAGGTGCATTCATAAAAGAATTCAGTTCAACAACAACTAAACAGGAATTTAAACAACATTTAGCCTCTTCATCAAATGTTGGCTGTAATTACTGAATTATTTCCAGGTGGCTAATAAAACGAGGGGAAAGTGACGGTATAACTCTGTGCATGAAATGGAAGTAGAGACATCTTTTTTGTCAATGTCAATGTCAACTTTGTTGCTATATAGCACCACAAAAATCAACAACTGTTGACCAAGGTGCTGAACAAAATATCAAAGCCTTCAATTACAACATACTTAAAATCACTAAATACACCAATTAAGTGAATGATAAAATGAATATGTTTTTAGCTTTCCCTTGAAATTATGAACCATAGTAGCAGTTCTAATGTACACAGATAAACTTTTCCAGAGTTTCGGTGCTGCAGTGGAAAAAGTACACTCACCTCTTCATTTTAACCTAGCCCTCGGAACATTTAGTAATCTCTGATTAGATGACCTCGGAGACCTGTAAATGGAGAGCAGATCAGACATATATACAGGTTCTAGACCATTCAAACATTTAAAAACCAATAGCAGCACTAAAACAGATTGGGAGCCAGTGCAAATAACTTAAAACTTGAGTAATATGTTCTCTTTTTCGAACACCTGTAAGAAGCCTGGCAGCGGCATTCTGTACTATCTGAAGACGGGCCAGAGATGACTGATTAATGCCCATATAAAGAGAGTTACAGTAGCCTAATCTTGTTGAGACGAAAACATGAATCAGTTTTTCTAAAGTTCTTAAAAGTAAGAAATGGTTTTAACCTGGCTAGGACTGGTTTTAACCATAGAACTAATCTGATTGTCGAATTTGAGAGAACTATCAAAAAACACACCCAAATTATTTTCTAATGGTTTGACAAATGGAGACAGCAGACCAAAATCTAAACAAGAGGAGAGAAAGGCTTCTGAGGATTCAAAAACTGTAATCTCAGTTTTGTTTTCATCGAGATTAAGAAAATTTACGGATATCCATGCCTTCATGTCAGCAAGACAAGCCAACAGAGTATCCATGCCCCTCTTATCAGATTCCAGGGGTAGATAATAAAATGAAATATTATGTTTCTTAAACATTTACCCCAAAGGAAGCATTTACATTGAAAAAAAAATCGTAACCAGGATAGAGCCTTGATGAACGCCGCAAATAAGAGGAGCAGCACCTGTTGTGAATGCTCCAATATTAACAGAAAAGCTTCTGCTATAAAAATAAGACTGAAACCATTTAAAAGCATTTCCTCGAGTGCCTGCACAATACCCCAGTCGTGAAATGGGAACTGCATGGTCAGACACTGCACTCCAACAGCACAGAGTCAGCAGTTAATAAAATATCATTTAAAACCTTTACCAGTGCTGTTTCTGTAGAGTGGTATTTTCTAAAACCTATTGGAATGCTTCAAAAAAAGTACTATTTTCTCCAGAATCTTAGACATAAAAGAAAGAAACTGTAGAAACTGGCCTAAAATTTGACAAAACTGTTGAATCTAAATCAGGTTTTTTAAAAAGTGGAAGAATAATGGCATGCCTTCTGGTATAAACCACCCATTCACAAGGAAATTATTCATAATCATTTGAACATAAGATTCATTCATCTCAAAACTTTCTTTAAAAAACTTAGGGGGAAGAACATGAAGGGCCGATCCTGATGGTTTAAGCTTCTATCTGCCTTTTGCCTTGCACTGCTTTATTTAACTTTATTTTAAATTTTATTATGTCTTTTTTTAACATTCCCTTATTGTATAGTTGTATCTATATTTTATATTTTGATCTAGATTTTTAGGCTTTAATGTTAATGTTATCTGTGTGCACCGGGGGTCTGAGAGTAACGCAATTTCGATTCTCTGTACTGTACATGTGGAAGAATTGACAATAAAGCAGACTTGAACTTGAACTTGACTTATGATATCTTGCAAAAAAGGCAAAGTTACAGGTTCAGACTGGTTCAGAATAATAGTTGTATTGTTATGTACATCAGAGCAGTGGATTATTGAAAAAGAAACTTGGCAGTTCTATCGATCAGTTGTTGATTGGATAGAGACAAATCTGAATATGATTTTGTAGTGGATTGTAAAAAAGGGGTGTGGTTTAAGCAGACTAAATGATTACAAGTCCGGCATACATCACCAGAGAAGAGTCTGTCATTTCACTGGAAGAGTGAGACTTTTAGATGAAAATGATTCAAAGCATTTGATTGAGAAGCTGAAGGAGTGAATTAAGTCATCTAAACTAATCTGTATCGTCAATAGCGAGACTGTAAATTTTTAATGAATCTTCTAAGTGCAAATTTTGTCATTGGGTAGGAACACCAGAAAATGCTTGCTTAAAATGATATATTCATTCTGAAAGCAAAATTTTAAATAATCTAGTCTACAGGAGCAAAGGAAGCAAAGTCTCCTCTTGGCTTATATCAGAATCTGACATTTTTCTTAAATTTTTTGGCACATACCGGTGTTTTGTTTTGTTTTGCTCTCTCCTCTGTGCTTCCGCGTTCATCACTTCTCACCGGAGCTTACACTATGTTCTACGTCCTACAGCATCTGCTGGAACGCCACTCTCTCATGTACACGCGTATGACAGTTAGCAGAAGCTAGAGATTATGGTTTATATAGTTTTAAATATGGGTATTTTTCTTACAAAAACACATTGATACGCTTCAGGAGGCCTTTGTTTACCTCCGGAGCTGTGTGGAGCACTTTTTATGATGGATTGATGCGCTTTATTGGACTTCAAAATCTTAACACCCATTCACTGCCATCATAAAGCTTGAAAGGCCAGGCCTTTTTTTTTTTTTTATATAACTCTGATTGTACTCGTCTGAAAGAAGAAAATCATATACACCTAGGATGTCTGAAGGGTGAGTAAAACCTGGGCTAATTTTCATTTTTGGGTGGACTATCCCTTTATCTGCACTCGGTCTTTCTTTAAATTGATAAAACAGTGTTGAGAGAACAGAAAAAATGACGCGCGCTGGTTGTCATTTACACTGAAACACAGCCTGAAACCAATGATAAATGATAAACCTAAACCTTTAACCTTTTGGCTGCAAATAAATAATGCAAAAAAAAAAAAAAAGCTGTATAGTGGAGCTTCAGTGGAAGCCCATGTGACAAGCGTTACGTCCGCGGTCATAATGCAATAATAGTGGATGTAGCGAGCAGCAGCTCTGGAGGACAGCACGCTCAAACCAGTTCACGTCGAAGAGCATCCGAAGATGACATGCATCTGCCCCCAGCGACCCATTTCCTCCTCTCACTAAAGCTCAAGGTCCTTCGCCGTTAATGTCACCGGAAGACACACAGTGGATTGGGTGAACGCGCGTTCACGTTTATCAGCTCGGACAATATCGTCGCATAATGATGCGCTTCTTTTGATGTCTGCGAAGCTGTCTGAACACGAAAATATTTGTCAGTAAGTCTGGTTTCCTGACTACATACCAGCAGCTCTCTTCAGTCTGTCTTGATAGAGGAAATTGGGTAAGAAATAGACTGATGCACACACTGCAATGACTTACTGTAATATATAATAAAGCAAACGTGTAGTGATTGCTCAAACATGATATGATTTATAAATTGTACATAATTTAATAGTATATGTAATCTTATTATTATTACAATGTGTCTCTGTCATTGCTTCAGTGGTGTTAAACTGAATTGTTTACGTGTTGTTGTTTTTTCTGCCAGGTTTTTATTCATTTTTACAATATGTTTTTATATAAGTATAAATGTTTGGAATCTGTGTGTTAGTGTGCATTTGAAAGAGAGACGTGCATGTGCATTTGTGTGATAGTGGCATTATTCAGAGGTTGAACAGCCATCGCAAACAACCTTGCAGTTTAATTTGCACAATCAAATATCGAAAGATTCCAAAGCTTCTTCGTCCGTCCTCTGTTGAAACACACACAGACACAGAAGCAGGTCATAATGCACATTACTGTAAGGTCACCTTCAGCATTTTCTCAGTCTCCAGCCTCAGGTGTGTAACCATGATTCAAAAGTATTGCAATATTTACACTGCTTATATACAACCACTAATAAAACAACAATGCACCATGTGTAGTTAATAAATCTATTCAAATGCATACACAATGATTCACTGTTGGAATTTTGCATGCATCCATTCAGGTGGGTCTATGTGTGTGTGTATATATGCATATTCAAATACATACACAATGACTCATTGCATTCAGGGTCATTGCTAGGTGGAGTCTATATTTTTGTCTCTTTTCTTTTCCTGCTGATCACATGTTTAGCATTTTTCCACACTGATAAGCAAATACATCCAGACGTGTGCTTGACTGTTACAGTCTTGTCAATACAGAAAAAAACAGAGCACAGCGAGATGAAGAGCATGTCGACTGTGCAGAAACAAAATATTTGAAAATCTGGGTGTTGTCTCAATATTCTTGCATTTAGTCGGCTTAAGTGTTGTTTTTTCATCGTCACACACCCTCAGTACACATATAGGATCAGACTAATGGGCTTGGATAATTGTGTTTGTGTTGTTGAGAGTAGTGTGGGGTTTTAGTGATTTTAACCCTGTAAAGCCTGCCATATGAAATAAAAGTATGATTTTATTTTATTTTATTAATAGAACAGACTATTTGATACATCAGGCATATATGGCTTCTATAAAACACCACAGTTTTCTTCAGAGGCCAAAACTGAGCAAAATGTTGCATTTGTGGTTATGACCAAGAAGTACAATGAAGTTCTGATAGTAATGTAAATCAATGAGATCTTCATAACAGACTTCTTACACAAAATGCATAAAATATATTAGTTGTCCCTCCATTTCTTTTCTTAAGAAGATTACATTTAAATCCTCAGCTTTGTGATACAATGCAATACAATACAGCGATGACTGAAAGAAGAAATACATCTTCCTCAAAAGCCTGATAGATGGTATTTGACGCTCACATTTGAACAGGTTCTTTCAGGTTTTGATCATGCTGATAATCATACAGAGGTGTTTTTCATGGTGTTTAGCACACTGCAGTCACTTCCCCGAATGTTAACTGTATGCATTTCGTAATTTTGGGCATTTGGTGTATCATGGAGCGTTTCGAAATGAATGACGAACTATAAGCAGTGTCTCCTGCGGGGAGGGACCTTTCACAGCTGTGTCTGTGTCTAGTCTAGTTTTTTTGTCCAGCCTGTCAGCTGTCATTTCAGACAGAGTCATTTCAAACTAGAATAGACTTCCCTGAAGCTAGAGATGAAACCCATCACCTTGGAAGAACTTCAGTATACGTTTAACAATTCATCCAACTGAACAAATATTAACCGAGTGTTTAGTCTACATTGTTTGTAATGTAATCACATACTGAATACTTTACTGCAATTATTAAAAAATGTGTTTTTTTGGCACAGCAGTGCTGAACAGAAAAATCCTTCAAACCAAAAAAACCTTCATTCTAATATTGTGCACAGTATTTCTGTTGAAGACGTCTTCAAAGAACATTCTAAAATTACACAACTCCGTGTTATTATTATTACAACCCACACTGCTCTTGTGGGTTTGCTTCCTGTTCCTGTTTTAATGGACAAAAATTAAACAAAAGGATTTCAGATATATAAAATAAAGCTATGCAATGTAAAGAAGTGCTTTTAATTGTATTAAATGAGCACAAAAAAGACTGCATGAAATAAAAGACCATTTAAACACTCCTATGATTTTTAAAATGTACTTTTTTTGTATTAATGTCAAATGAAAAGTTTTGAAGAACAATTTAAATCATCATGTTTAAATAATCTTTGTTGTGTTTTAATAAAGTATACTTATTTTGATTGGTATTTGATATTGCATTTAAAATTTATATATTTTTAATGTACTAAATTGCAACCAATTTAAATCAAGTAGTCTAAACTTATTTACTGAGCGCTTTTTTTTTGTTTGGTATTATGTGCACACTATAAGCTTATTTCAAAGACAAAAATAAGAACAAAATTGCATGTGGACTTTGACTGCAGCTAAATGTCACAGTGTCTGGGTTGTGTCCCTGGGTTTCCCCTAGATGTCCCCCTTTCCCACGGTGTCTGTCACCTTATTAACTGTCTATTCCCTTATTTGGTCACCTTCCTCCTTGTTTGAGTTAATTGATTATTCCCCACCTGTCTCCAGTTCCCTCATTCACCTTCTGTGTATTTATACCCGGTCTGTCTGTGTATGTGTCACGGAGTCCTTGTTGAATGTTTAATTCATGTCCGGCAGCTTTTGTCCTTGCCTTGTGTTCGTGTCTTGTTTATGTTTGGATTGATGTTTTGGTCTCGACCCCTGCCTGGACTGTTTACTCTATTTGGATTACCCTTTAATAAAAGACTTACCTGCAATTGGTTCCCTCTCCCGTGGTTCTTTGTAACACCGATCGTGACACTAAATGCATATCATATAAATGTAATTTATAACTGTAATACAGTGCATTTTAATTTCATTGTAATTAGCATGCAATTAAATGTCTGGAAACATTACATTCAGTTTGTACACGGTATTATTTCTCTACTCTTTTGAAATGTTTGCTAAAGTGCGCTTTTTTTAACAAGGTGTTGCTGTTTACATAATTTCATTCAAATCATTCAGATTTTGCATATGGAAATGAAGGGAGCAGGCAGCCTTTATTTTTGACATGCCCCTTTCGTTTTTAAATGCCTCACTGTGAGGAGAAGTTATCAAGTTAAACAAGGTCAAAAAGCACACGCTGATTCATCGACCGGTGTGCTACTTTTTGCTAGATAAGGATGGATCCAGAGCAGCAGATTCAAAGCCAGTGCCAGACTAAAGATCTGGCATCATCTGCACAACCAGAAGGACCAGCAGATCCATCCTCCACATCTTCTCCAGCTCCAGCCAGGCCACGCCGGCCCCAGAGGAGCCCACGAGTGGAAGGATCTTTTGACGTATCGGAGCTCAAACCTCCAGAGTGTCCTGAAGCGCAGCAGTTGAGCAGCTCCAGTCAGCCGTCAGAGCTCAGTGTTGATCATGGACCTGAACACAAGCTTTTAGGACACGCCGCCGTGTCCCGGAGCCACATTGCAATGAGGGCCGCCTCTCTTCCTCAGACCCCGTCTTACAGACCCCCACTGTCTGATGCCCCCCTGCAGCCGCAGAGAGCCCTGTCTGTCGCTGGGACCGCCGACACTCAGACGCAGCTGCTGGAGGATTTCAGGTACCGTTTTAACTTTGTGTTGTATTGTGGTTTCAGTTTCATATGGCAAGTGCAGTTTCTGGCCAAGAGTGGAAATATTACTTTGAAAATGCTGCACAATTATGGATGTTAATCGTTCAAGTTATTCTGTGTGCTTAAGATGCTTTTGTTTCTTTGTACGTGTTATCTTAAGGGGTTTTCCATTGTTTTTATTTTAGTTTTATAATACCATTCATGTTTTTTACTTTTTCTTTTTATAATTTAAAGAAACCAATTCGATGTATTGTTGGCATTTGAGGCTTAACACTATAAAAAAAACCTAAGTTTTTCAGTTAAACAGCATTAATGACTTTATGAACTACTTTACTTCTAAGATCAATACTATTATAGGAGTTTTTTCAGCTTGTTTTGAGTTGAATACATCACTAATTTGCATCACTAATCAATATTAGGTAACACTTTATTTTAAGGACCAATTCTTGCTGTTAATTAGTTGCTTATCAACATGCATATTCTAGAATGTTGGCTGATTAAAGCACATATTAAAGTCTTATTCTGCATGACCGTACTAACTATTACTAAGCAGCAAATTAGGAGTTTGTTCAGGGAAAACTCTTAGTTAATAGTCAACATGTGTTCCCTATTCTAAAGTGTGACCAAATATTTTACTAAACATTTATTGAGTTTTTGTTAGAGTTTTATCACAGATAAAACCGATATATTTGAAACTATTTAAAAGCAGTTTGAGATTCCGTGGAACAAATTCAGTTGCCATGGTAACAACAGCAGACTGGTGCTGTGATTGGTGGAGCTCTGTGTAGGATTATGGGTAGTGTAGTTATTCCAAAAAAAAAAAAACATCATTAAAAAGCAATTTGTACTTTTTAAAACAATAAATTACATTTTTGACATTAACATGAATTATGTTGAATTTTGAATTTGCTTAAATGAATATTTTCTTTTCCAAATGTGGACCCTGAATGAATAAAATACACACTACTGTTCGAGTGTTTGGGGTTGGTAAGATTTGTCAATGTTTTTATGCATTTATTTGATCAGAAACAGTTAAAAAAGTAATATTGTAAAATATTATTGACATTTCAAATGACTGTTTTCTGTTTTAATATAGTGTCAAATGTAATTTATTCTTGTGATGCTCCGCTGTATTTTCATCATCATTACTCCAGTCTTCAGTGTCACATGATCTTCAGAAATCAGAATAATATGATGATTTACTGCTCTGTTAAATGATTCTTTGATGAATGTAAAGAAAAAACTGTATTTATGTGTAATAGAAATCTTCTATAATATTATAAAAAAATTGAATGTCACTATTGATCAATATAATTAAATATAATAAATAAATATAATATATTATTATGTTTATCAGTCCTGAAAACAGTTTAATATTTTTGTGCAAACGGTGATACATTTTTTCAGGATTCTTTGATTAATAGAACACATTGGAATGGAAATCTTTTGTGACATTATAAGTGAATTATATAAAAAACAAAAAACAAATTGACCCCAGACTGTTGACCAGTGTTTTTCTCCATTAACCTGCAGCAGTCCAGTGAGCTTAATCAAATTTGAAATACATTTGAGATGGTGCAAAGATAAGTGCTTTTCTCCATCAGCTTATAAACAAGACTTGCTTGTGTAAGTGTGTGTGTGTGTGTGTGTGTGTTGCTTCTCCTATTTCAGACTTTTAAAATCATATGCAACACAATAAAAATGGTTGAATGAATTCTGCACCAACATTAAAGATATTTAACAATGTTGAACATCATGCAGTTAGTGCATAGTCAATTTCTTTATATAATAGTCTATATAAAACACTATTTCAGTAATAGTACACATCATTTTAACTTACCTCAGTGAAGTGAGAGATCAAGGCAAGATTAGATCTGAAGCACATACACACCCTCACGCACTTATTAACCTTTTGAGATATTTAGGAATATAAAGAGATGAAAGTAATAATTCACCCAAAAATTAAAGTCTGCTGAAAATGTGCTCACCCTCAGGCTATTCAAGATCAGGATGAGTTTGTTTCTTCATCAGATTTGTAGAAATGTAGCATTGCATCAGTGTCTCATCAATGGATGCTCTGCAGTGAATGGGTGCCGTCAGAATGAGAGTCCAAACAGATGATAAAAACATCAATTTAATTCACACCACTCCAGCCCATAAGTAAATGTCATGTAAAGTAAATTTAAAAGAAAAAATTGGATTCAGGACTCAGTTTAAATAACAGTTTAAAGTTAGAAACGTCTTAATGATGGATTTGTTTCTTACAAACATGCAGATTTTGTCATCTCAAGACATTAACTGATGGACTGGAGTGCTGTGGATTATTGTGATGTTTTTATCAGCTGTTTAGACTCTCATTCTGATGACACCCATTCACTGCAGAGCATCCATTGATGAGCCACTGATGCAATGCTACATTTCTACAAATCTGGGGAAGTAAACAAACTCCTCTACATCTTGGATGACTTGAGGATTAGGAAATCCTTTTTGGGGGGTAAACTATTCTCTTTGAAAAAAAAGAAGAGTTTAAATAGTAGAGAAATGATGGTGCAATTATTGAAAAATATACTGAATATTTATATATTGCTAACATTGTTTGGGTTTTCAGTGAGATGATTTGCTAATATATTTAACTGCGAAGTGATGTGATGTGACACGACAAAACTAGGTTGCTTTTCGTGACTGTGCAGTGTTGTGTGTAAATGCCCTGATGATGTTCTCACTCCCTTTTCATTTCTTTACCTTGTTTATTCACTAATATGCCGCAAGGCTACTTGTTTGCATACCATCTTTCATGCTGTTTGTTAATTGAACGGATGAATTCTAGGCCAAACCCACAATCTGTCAGCGTCAACAGTCACAGCTTCATTCTTTCAGTGTCCCAATTAAAAGATATCCAACATTTACAAGAGAAAACACTCACATTTGCCTTGGTACAGTTGCATACTAAATCTGCTGGATACTGTGCCTTCTAATAACCAACAGCAGAGACTCAGAACCGCTGTTGTCTAATGTCTCATTCTGCCAACAGAGTGCACATTATCTCGTGGAACGTGGGCTCAGCCATGCCTCCTGAAGACATCACTTCATTACTGGGGCTCAATGTTGGCGATGGGAACACAGACATGTATATTATAGGGTGAGATTTCCATTGAGAGCCTTCGCTTTTCTAAATGAAAGGTGCTCAGCATGAAAAGTGATTACTGATGCATTTCTGTTGAGTTATGTTCAAGGTTACTGTAGAATTTTTAAGAAATTATATTTTTTCTTTGCCACCATAAGGCGTTACACTCCTCTAGTATTCGTAGTAGTAGTCAAAAGTTATGGTTTTCATTCAATCCTGTTACTAATGGTTTTTGGTTGGATGTCACAGGGTTGAAGTTCAGTGTTTAACTGGACAGTAATGGCCTTAATTAATAATTTCAGTGCACCACACAACATGTTAGTATTTATTTTTAAAATACCAAGAATCTCTGTGATTTTCTTGAGCTTGGCGAGATCAGTGTACTTGTAACCATGTTAAAGTAGCATTTTTGTAGGTTAATATATTGTAAATGTTTTTTTTATTTAGTATTTACTAAACTGAATTTACAGCATCATTACTCCAGTCTTCAGTGTCACATGATCCATCAGAAATCATTATAATATGCTAATTTACAGCTCTGTTAAACGATTCTTAAACGAATGTAAAAAAAAAAAAAAAAAAAAAAAAACCTTCTCAGGTTACATATGTAACCACGGTTCCTTGAGTAGGGAACGAGACACTGCATCCTCTAGGGGACGCTATCGGAACACCTCGTTGTGACCCGTGTCTGAAGCATACATTGAAAAAACACCATCTTGTTGGCTGGCTACAGCCTCTGACGTCACTACCGGCATGACTATAAACAGGCACCGGGAGAACACGTCATTCTCTTCTTCGTCTGAAACTTGCGTCCAAAGCATGGCAAGGAGCTAGAGGACACAGTGTCTCGTTCCCTACTCAGGGAACCATGGTTACATTCGTAACCTGAGACGTTCCCTTTCAAGGGAACTTCGAACTGTGTCCTCTAGGGGCGCTATGGGGAACCGTATACCCACGCTGCCATGCTGAGGGGAGTGCAGGCCAGAATCATGGCGAGCACTAAGTACCAACTCTACCATTTCCACAGGAGTTGCCCCTGGGATGTTTAGACGGCTGTCTGTGACAGTACCCCTTACGGCCAAAGGCCTAAGCTACATACCCAACTTAATTTTTAGGGCCTTGGCCCGGGGTAGAGCTGAAGGCTTGGAATCAGGAAGATTCCTTTAAAGGGATACGGCTAAGAACCTAGCATTTTCTACCAAGTCTTGCCGGTCACACAGGGGCTACCACTAGCTTAAGCATAAGCTTGCTGAAAGAGCTGTCTTAACCGTTCTCTAGTAGCAACACCCTGTTTAGATAGGTATCTGAGGATACATAGGTGGAGTGGCGCCCAAGATGAACGGGGCTTTTACCAACTCAAGAAAGGCCATGGAGCAACCGCGCGAAGCCCTCACCATATAGGATTTTAGAAAGAACGCAGAATACTAGCGTGCAAACTTACCACAGTGTGGATTTCAGAAAGTGTGCAAACACTTCACGTGCACACTTACCATAGCATGGATTTTCAAATACTGTTCAAAGGAGGGGCTCTCGTGGCACTCTGGTAGAGCAGCTCATAGATGGAATGTTGCATCTCAAAACAGTATGATTGAGGGTCATCAACTCGATCTATGGAAACAATACTGGAGTGCTCTGGGGAAAAAACAGAGAACTCCGTCTCATATGAGAGGAGAACTCCGAGCTCAGAGTAGAGCGCTCATAGGCGACCCTTTTTGGAAAAAGGGGAGCGCTGCTAAACTACCACAAGGATCACCCAAACAGCCCCTAATGTTGAGGGAAGCGATGCTTGAAGTGTATAAATAAATACACACTGGCTGAATGGAGCCCAAGGAACCAAGGTCTAATCATCTCAAGAAAGGGAACGAGGTGGAGCGCATAACCCTTACTGTACAGGATTTCAGAAAGTGCACAGAGTTTTGAGTGCACACTTACCACTTACGTGGATTTTAGAAAGTGTGCAAAGTGTTCACGTGCACACTGACCACCATGTGGTTTTGAGAAAGTACACAAAGCTTAGCGTGTATACTTAAAGGTTCCTAAGCATCGCAGAGGCGCTGAATCGCACGGGAGAGGCAAGCTCAATTTTACAAACCTCGGGCGAGGGGAGCATCACCTGAGGCAGCATATACAAGAAGACTTCTGTAACTGCCAACTCCACTTCCCGCTAGATGCAAGAGCACCAATAAGCGGCCAGGAGACCCCTCGGGGTGACCTGGCCAGACATCCATGAAATTCCCTGCAGTGCTGTGCCAGGCCTGATGATCAAGGAGGCTTCCGCAGAAACCTGTGATTTCAATCGCCTAGTACCAAAACATGAAGCTGGATGGCTGGTGCTGGCGAGTGTTTAGTAAACACTGTAATTGAGAACTGCAAAGGAAACTCACAGAGTTTATTAGTAGACACATAACCACCAGCAATTTAATACACATAAGTATATATAGAGAGGGTTACATACTCACCCACCCTCCGGCGCTGGAGCCCTGCTCAAGGGGCACCTCCTTTTAGTCTGGTCCATCAGTCAGGTGGTTGCTATGAACATAAAACCAGCCAAAAACATTATAGGTCCAGCACTGTTATGCAAGAGGTTTCCACCTAACCTCGATCAGGTAGAGAGCTGGTGGTTACAGGGGAATTAGGAAGGGGGTGATAAAAGCAGAAGTTAAGCAGAGTAGATTCCTCGGTATCACTCTGATTCAGACGAGAACGCTGCCTCGTCTGGATCACATCCCTTACGTTCTGCTTACCTCCTCGTGACCCATGATTCCTCTAACCCCTACCCGCAGGTGGGGGAGGAGCGCGAGTTGCGATACTAGCCTTCTGTGCCCGTCTTCGATCCTCAGATCGAGAAAGGCCAGGACCCCTATGTTGTTCTGGCTCTGACCTGGACCTTCGTGGAACGAAGGATCTGAAAGCAGCAGAACGCGTCTTCGTCTCCCTGAACTTCTCGATCACCGTCTCAACGGAAATACCGATAAGTTTGGAAGGCAAAACCTGAGTATTGAGAAGAAAGCCTTTTCTTTTTCTTCCCGATGTCTGCCTGGTTCATCCACAGATGTCTCTCCCATGGCGGTGGCGGCCTACTTGGTAGCATACTTGGTAACAAAGCCACAGCCTGACCTGCTACTGCATATGCCTTGCCATTTAAGCCAGATGAATTTCTGAAGGGGCTTAGATGGCAAAGAAGGAGCTTAAGAGAGGATGTCTCCCCCACAGAAAGAAATTCTTCTTCACCATCCTTAAATATCTCCTGCTTTTCCTGGGTAAAAACCCAGCAGAGCACTAACCTCAGTATCAGAAAGTATGGATATGGCTGCCTTTTTTCCCCCTTTTTTTTCCGGAAGAGAGACGAACGAGAGAGAAAAAACCTGCACGCTTCAAACAGAACAGTCAGTGAAGACGAAGAAGAGAATGACGTGTTCTCCCGTTGCCTGTTTATAGTTGCGCCGGTAGTGACGTCAGAGGCTGTAGACGGCCAAGAAATTGGTGTTTTTTTTCAATGTATGCTTCAGACATGGGTGACGACGAGGTGTTCCCCATAGTGCCCCTGAGAGGATGCAGTTTGAAGTTCCCTTGAAAGGGAACAGTATTTATGTGTAATAGAAATCTTTTGTAATATTATAAAATAGTTTAATGTCACTTTTGATCAGTTGAATGCATCCTTGCTAAATTAAAGTAATAATTTCTTTAAAAAGAGACAAAATGTTACTGAGAATACTTCATGTAATGGATTGAAATTGCATGATTCATTTTAGAAAAGCACAATAGTTTAATTTTAATAACAGCAACATATCAGCTGCATGCGACTTCATGAACTTTGTCCAGTGTCCTGCTAATAACTGAATCAGCTGAATCTCAGATCCACAGCCTTGAGCAAAGCCATGGTTGTGTGTACAGCAAGAGTTGATCAGAAGAGACGAGGTTAGTGTGTTATAACACTGTAATGTGAAGGTCATAATGTAGCACATGACCTACATAAGCACAGTAGAGACACTGAAACATCTAGCCTCTGCCTCGAGCTCTGTTCTACCTCTCCTTTCTGAGATGTTCAGTCCTTGAATGTCAGCTTCATCTCCTGTCTGTGTTTTCTTGTTCCCGCTCTCAGCTTACAGGAAGTGAACTCTATGATCAACAAAAGACTGAAAGATGTTCTTTTCACTGACCAGTGGAGCGAGGTCTGCATGGATGCTCTCAGCCCCTTTGGATATGTACTGGTCAGTAATGTTCCCTTTAAACACACACACACACACACACACACACACACACACACACACACACACACACACACACACACATCCATGATGTTGTCATTAGAGCCCCAGGGGACATTATGTAATAGTGGCTGCGGATGAAAATCTCTTTGCTGGTATTTGTCTCTGTCATGCGGCTCATGTTTCGAGACTCCGACATCATTTTATCCAGCTTTTTTTTCTTTGTGGAAAAATAATCCCATATAAACACAGCATGGCATACTACACATCATGTTGCATGCAGTATTTAGTGTGTATAGAAAATATAAGAAGATGGTCAAAGTTAGAGACGAATCCCAGAAGACTAAAGCTGGAATTAAAGCAAAGGTTGGTTCAACAAAACGTGTGTGTTTTATCTTTCACTTGGATGTTTGATTATTTTTAAAGGGGGCTGATTCTTTTCTATACAAACTGTGTGTCTGTATATATATATATGTTGTGTGTGTGTGTGTATGTGTGTGTGAGAGATAATTGAAATCACTTCTGTTTAATCACACTGGAAATTACAGATACTGTATTACAGTTTTCGTTAATGTTTGTCCTGTTATTTTATGTTGTATATATAGTTAAGTGTATGTGTATAGGTTTTAATGAATTAATTTACTAGTTTCAGTTTATTTATTTTGGGTTATTTTAGCACTTCAAGATAAAGTAAGCAACAATGAGAAAAGTTGGCTCGGTAATTTAAGTTTTTTATATTTTATTTTATTTTATTTTATTTCAGATAACATTTATTTTGTATCAAGTAATGGAAATGTTTTTTTTATGGTTTTAGTTTATAATAACCTGATTGTAGAATAACTTCTGATTATCAATATTTTTATGGTCTTTTTTTCTGCTTGTTTATTTTACTTTTTTGATTTATTAGCTTTATTTTTTGTTTTAGTTTTACTTTTAGTAAGTGTAGTGCTTAAACTTGTTTTATTTCAGTTAAACAGTTTTAAAACGTTTCAATTTTTCAATTTGTTTTTATTCTAATATTCATACTTTTATTTCGGCTTTATTTCAATTAATAAAAACAGTCCCTAATGGTTCTAGTTTTCTTTCTTCCTCTGAATTTGAGAGCAAGCGATAGGTTAAGGACATTTTAAGACAATAAATTATCTGGATGCAGGAAATATGTCCATTTCTTCTAATTCACTTCCATTCCTCTCATCTGCTGTGTGTGTGTTTGTGTGTGTAGGTCACCTCTCAGAGAATGCAGGGAATGCTGCTGCTGGTCTTCTCCAAGTACTTTCACCTGCCGTTCCTGAGAGGCATTCAGACACAGACCACTCGCACCGGCCTCGGCGGGATCTGGGTACGTTATCTCTCCACGGCCGCTTTTCCAGGTGCAAGCTCACACTTCCCCTTTCTGATGCAAACGTGCAGTTCTCTATCAGAATCTTCCTCAGCTGATATGTCTGCCAGTTTATGCTGAGCATTGAGTCCTCGTCTGCAGATATGAAAGGTTACAGGAAGCTGTTAACGAGGTTCTGTCAAATATCTCATGCAGTGCGTTACTGAAATATTAATAACACGCTGATCACCTAATATAATATATAATGATACACTCCGCTCTCACAACTGGAATTAGAGTGTCAAATTTAAAAACAAAGTCAATGATTAAAATACAGAAGCCAGATAGTTTTCCCCCTGTGTATTAATAAGTTATAAAGTAACCTCCATGTCACATTCATCTGAATTCATAGTGTTAAACTTCTATAAGGTCTGATGAAAACTGCTTAATATTTAAAGCTGGTAAATAATAATTTGATTAATAACACTTTACCTGAAGCCTTTTTGTATATAAAATGTATTATAAAAGTATTTAGATGCATTTAAACTGCCTTGTAATGCACCTTATAAAGCATTGCATGATCTAATAAGTAACGTCTCGGTTACGTATAGTAACCCTCATCTGTGAAGGAGGTAACGGAGACACCACATCAGTGACCGACGCAAAATGGGATATCACTTCGATAGACCAATCTACTTCGAGTGTTAACTAAACGAGCCAATGCACATTGGCATGCAATTATTGCATCCAGCTGCCGCTGATCACTGCGTGAGTGTAAGAAGGCAGCAGGTGCAATGCATACCAGGTTTTCGCTGATGAGCCGAGCCGGAGACCTGGCAGCTCAGCGGCGGTACAGCAACCATGGCGACGGGGAGTAGCGTCTCCATTCCCTCCTTCAGGGAACGAGGGTTCCCTATCTGTCTGTCACTACGAGTTATGTCGAACGACATTTGGGGTCTCACTTGGGAGGCCAATCATCTCTGAGTTTAAGAGAAAACGCCAATGAAAATTGGCTTGTGGATTTAACTTACCTGAGCCACTCCCCGTGCCAACGGGTATAAATAGGGCGACAGGTGCATCTACTCATTAGATTTTTGCTTCGGAGCCGAGCGGTTGTATGAAAGCTTTTATACTCCACAAAGCCATTCATCTGCTGTATCGGGAAGCTGTTCTGGTTGGCGGTATGGCGCAAACAGTGGTGTCCCTTTCAGTGATTCCCCTGGGCGCTCCAACTAAGAGAGCAGATTTCCTAAAAGAGCAAATCACGCACGATTCGCGTCTTTTTAAAGACGCCGTTTCGTCCGTGTCCTTCTGGATGCGGTCGTTTCCTGTTCTCTGACAATGGCCACGAGCGTTGTCTTCCGTGTCTGGGCATTCAGCACACTGAAGGCGCGTTCATGGATGGTTCATGCACGCACTGCGTGTGTGACCATGGCAACGCTGCGATCGCGTCTCTCCTTTCTTAAAGGGAAACGAGCAGACCCCTCTGTCACTACCCGTTCCAGTTTCTCTCCCACAAGCAGAGGACCGCCGGCTAGTGCTCTGGGAGATTTGAAGGTGACAGTGAGAGCTTCTCCGCCAGGCCACGCCCCACTGACCTCTTCCGCCTTCCGCAGTGTTTGTCCAGTGCGGCTGCTGGGTGATTTTGCTGGGCTGTCTTATGGCAGTCCCAACGGGTCATTCAGTTTGCTGCCGGGGATCAGATGTCGATTGCAGCATCGGGGATGGGCTATTGACCTCTATGGATGAAGATTCGGCGGGGTGCTGTGAGCATCAGGATGGAGGTGAATGCACCGCCCAGCCCTGAGTGCTCATGGCTGTTCGATTGGTTCTCGGTGTAGAGCGCGACTCACAACTGCATTTTGCTCTGGTTCCTTTCTTCCCGGATGTGCATGGGGAAGTGATATAGTCGTGGATGGCCCCTTTTTACGGCCGGAAGCAGCTCATTTCGTTCCTCCTTCCTCACTACCCTCAATGGCGGGGCAGCTAGGGGTGCGCCGACATTCACCAGCAGGAGAGTGCGATTGCGGTGCACTTGTGTCCGCAAAACGCTGCCACTGGGAGGAATAGTCAGCGCCTCTCACCCAAGGCCTGTAAGCTGTCGGCTGCTCTCGCTGCCAAAACTTACAGTGCTGCAGGCCAAGCTGCCTCTGCCCTGCATGCCATGGCTATCCTTCAAACTCACCAAGCCAAGGCTTTAACAAATGCACGAGGGTAGAACCAACCTGAGGTTGATGCAGGGGCATGCGCACGGCGACTGACCTCACCCTTTCAGGTGACGGAAGTCACGATGCAGTCCCTCGGGAAAGGCGATGTCCACTCTGATGGTCCAGTAGTGCCGTTTCTGGTTCTGGTCTGTATGAGAGATGTTGACAAAGCTTTCTCGACACTCCCATCTCCCAGGCTGTCCTGTGTGGCGACGCTGTCAGGGGCTGTGCCCAGCAGCTCCTGACAGAACAACAGGCTTTTCAGGCAATTCAGTTCGCACGGCGACCTCCCAAGTTCAATGGCATGCTTGAGACTCCGGTGGCAGTCTGGGACGCCTCTGTCTTGCGCGAGGAGATTGCTGTCCTGCTGGTAAAGGATGCAATCGAGCCGGTCCCTCCAGCCAAGATGAGGACAGGCTTTTACAGCCCTTACTTCATCGTACCCAAGAAAATCGGTGGCCTTCGACCTATCCTGGATCTGGGAGTCTTAAATTGGTCCCTGCACAAGCTCCCGTTCAAGATGTTGACACAGAAACACATTTTCTAATGCTTTCAGCCCCAGGACTGGTTTGCAGCGATCGACCTGAAAGACGCGTACTTTCATGCCTCGATCCTCCCTCGCCACAGGGTCAGGCATGGCAGTATAAGGTCCTCCCCTTCGGGCTCTCCCTGTCCCCCCGTGTCTTCACGAAGGTCAGGAAGGGCTCCCTTGCATCCTTGCCCAGCGGTGGTAGACACTGTCACTCAGGCTAGAGACCCCTCTACGAAGCAGGCCTATGCTCTGAAGTGGAGTCTGTTCACGAATTGGTGTTCTTCTCACCGAGAAGACCCCCGGAGATGCCTGGTCAGAGTCGTGCTTTCTTTCCTGCAAGAAAGGTTGGAGCGTGGGCTTTCAGCCTCCACCCTGAAAGTGTATGTGGCTGTCATTGCACTCCATCACAATGCAGTGGACGGCCGGTCCCTGGGGAGGCATGACCTGATCTTTAGGTTCCTGAGGGGTGCCAGAAGGTTACATCCTCCTTGGACACCCCTGATTCCCTCCTGGGACCTCTCTATTGTCCTGGCAGGACTTCAGAGGGGTCCCTTTGAGCCGCTGGATTCAGTTGAGCTTAAGTTCCTGTCTCTCAAGACAGCGCTCCTGGTCGCGCTCACTTCCATCAAAAGGGTCGGGGACCTCCAAGCATTTTCGGTAAGTGAAGGGTGCCTTGTATTCGGGCCGGCCTACTCTCACTTTGTCCGGCTGGGATACGTGCCCAAGGTTCCCACCACTCCCTTCCGAGACCAGGTGGTGAACCTGCAAACGCTGCCCCTGGAGGAGGCATATCCAGCCTTGGCATTGCTGTGTCACGTCAGAGCACTTTGCATATACGTGGACCGCACCCAGAGCTTCAGAAGCTCTGAGCAGCTCCTGGTCTGCTTTGGAGGTCAGCAGAAGGGGAAGGCTGTCTCCAAGCAGAGGTTGGCCCACTGGATAGTGGATGCCATTGCCATTTCGTTCATTTTAGCAAAATGTAATTAAAATGTTACGTGTTACTTCCCCAACACATCTAGTACTTACGCAAACGATGATCACACTACAAACAATACAAAACTAAAATGCTATAAAATACAGAAAAGATTAATTAATTCTTTACCTGGGTCTTCTGTGATTAGCTCACCTCATCTCTTGTCTGACAAGTCTCTGAGTTCAAGTCATTCCTTAATCAAGTGACAGACCCATAGGCTGAACCATGCAGTTCGTGCCGGAAAGAGAATTGATTAGTTCATCTCATGAGTCATTCGGGTCGAGTCATTCCTTAATCACGTGACAGACCCATACGCTATTTCTGACATTTCTGTCACTGTGTTTATGTTACGTTTTTTCAGGATCTGTGGTGTGTTATTATTTTATAAATAAATAAAACCCTGTTATAAATAAAATATTGATTAATTTGTCTTTTTGACTGTCTATCAGTAAATAAACACTAGGCTAAATAATAATATAATAATCCAAGCCTACAATACAAAGTATTTATAGCCTAGTTTATTCATTTTTAATCCGATTTTGAGCTTGCTGGTATAATAATTGCTTTTCCTAGGCAAACTTGACATTTTGGTCTAATATATGTACAAGAAGATTGCTCAAAAAGGACATAATGACATAAATAAAAAGCAAATAACATTTTGAATCCTAAACAAGTAACACTACAGTTCTATAGTCTAATCTGAAGGGTGAACTCAAAAGACAAATCATACAACAGGGTCATTTTTGAAGATTAGAATCCACTGTAAAAAAAAAAAAAAAACACAGAAAAAGCATCTCTTCATCAAAGTGATTTCGCCATCATATTGTCACACACCTGGACTCATTTTGTGTGTTTTTGCCCCTGTGACCCAGTTTCTGTCTTCCGTGTGTGGTTTGATTAGTTCCCAGGTGTGTCTAGGCGCTCTGCACCTTTTATCACGCCAGCCTGAACTCCAGGTGCAGAGCGTTGTCGCCCGAAGATGGTCCTCGGGAGGATTTCGCCGCATTTATAGAGTGGAATCTGGTGAGAAATGGGTCACCTCTCACGGTCGGCCCAATGGAGGATCTCGCCAGGTCCACTCTGGACCCAGAGCCCAGCCTACAATCTCCCCACGGTACGAGGCATAAGCCCGAGCCCACCGATGACGGAGAGCCAGAGAGCAACCCGTCAGACCAGGTGCGAGAGCCGGCGACACTGCCCACCACGAGGGAGCAAAATATGGAGCGCCAAATGGGTCAAAATGAGGGGGTTTCCTATTCACCTATGTCAGATCCTCTGTTAAGCCCAGGACGGGCTCCTGATCTTCCGTTAAGCCCAGGACGGGCTCCTGATCTTCCGTTAAGCCCAGGACGGGCTCCTGATCCTCCTGTAAGCCCAGGACGGGCTCCTGATCCTCTGTTAAGCCCAGGAAGGGCTCCTGATTCCCCGTTAAGCCCAGGACGGGCTCCTGTTCCCCCGTTAAGCCCAGGACGGGCTCCTGATCTTCCGTTAAGCCCAGGAAGGGCTCCTGATCTTCTGTTAAGCCCAGGACGGGCTCCTGATCCTCCTTTAAGCCCAGGACGGGCTCCTGATCCCCCGTTAAGCCGAGGACGGGCTCCTGATCCTCCGTTAAGCCCAGGACGGGCTCCTGATCCTCCGTTAAGCCCAGGAAGGGCTCCAGCCCCAGAGCTTACTCCAATGCCTGCTCCTCCAAAATTCCCACCCACTCCTGCCTCCTCCTCCGCTGTCGTATGGCTGCCCCTCTGCTCGCCCTCAGCCTACCATCATTGTGGTGCGAGCTCAGCGGGACCGCCATCCTCCAGCGACGCCTTGGTCGGCGTCTCCCTCACCTCCGCCTCCAGCCTCTGAGGCCTGGACTCCGCCTCGGACCATTGACCCGTCGGCTCCACCATGGCTCCTAGCTCCTTCCTCTCCGCCGTGGCCCGGCAGTCCGCAGGCTCTGCCTGGCTCCCTCGTCCCTCCGGCTCCGCCTTGGTCTGGCGTCGTCCATCCTATGCCTCGGGACTCCACTCCTCCGGCTTCGCCTCATCCCTCCGTCCCTCCGGCTCCGTCAGGCTCCTTCATCCCCTCGGCTACACCTCAGTCCTCGGTCACTCTGGGCTCACCGCGGCCTTCCGGATCCACATCGCCGCGTCAGTCACCAGAGCCATCAGTTCCACCTAGGACCTCCGGCTCCTCCCCGTCACCCTGGCTCTTCGGCTCTCCGTCTCCGCCTCGGGCTCCTCCTCCACTTGCTCCGTTGCCGTTGGTCGAGTCCCTGGAGTCGGTGACCATTCCTCCTCCATGGCTCCTTCCACCGTCGGCCCCACCTTGGGCCGTTATGGCTGTGGCCTGGGTCCTGCTGGGTACCTCCTGCTTCAGATCCTTCCTGTCTCCTCCCTGGCTCCTCCCTCCGTCATCTCCTCCCTGGCTCCTTCCTCTGTGGTCCCTGTCTGCTGGCCCCCTCCTGGGAGGCTGTCCTCCACCGGAACCTCCTCCCAAGTTCCCACCCACGCCTCCCTTTGTTGTTTCTACGGTGCGAGGACGCACCTACCGGGAGGGGGGAGTACTGTCACACACCTGGACTCATTTTGTGTGTTTTTGCCCCTGTGACCCAGTTTCTGTCTTCCGTGTGTGGTTTGATTAGTTCCCAGGTGTGTCTAGTCATTTCCGCATGTGTTCCATGTCCCTGTTAATTTAGTCATGCCATCCACCTGTGTTTCCCCATTATCCCTTGTACAAAAGCCTTGTCCTTTCAGTTCTGTTTGGTCGGGTCGACTCGTCTACTTGTTACTTGTCAACTTGTCTACTTGTCCACTTGTTACCTGTTACTTGCCACTTGCCACTTGCCACCTGTTATTTGCTACTTACCTTGCCTATGTTTGATTTAATAAATCCTTGTTTCGTTTATCCCTCGGCTCCGTGTTCATTCCAGCAGCGTAAGCCGTGACACATATGGACAACATTTAAAGCAGAATTATTATAAAAAAATATATAAAATAAGTACTATGCACCCATTTGTAAGGAAGGTTGTAAATTAACTAATTCCTCTAGCCAATGCTGTCACGTCACGTAACAAAAGAACGAACAACCCGAAGACCCGAAAGATGAACTAATCAATTCTCTTTCCGGCTCAAAACTGCATTCTTTTACTGTCTATGGTTTTAGTGAATGGGTCAGTCACATGATTAAGGAATGACCCGACCCGAAGACTCATGAGATAAACTAATCAATTCTCTTTCCGGCTCAGATTGCATTGGGTTTAACGTATGGGGCTGTCACGTGATTAAGGAACGAGTCAAAAACCCGATTGACCCGAACTATGAACTAATCAATTCTCTTTCCGGCTCAGACGGCATTGGGTTTAGCGTATGGGTCTGTCACGTGATTAAGGAACGAGTCAAAAAACACTAGGCTAAATAATAATATAATAATCCAAGCCTACAATACAAAGTATTTATAGCCTAGTTTGTTCATTTTTAATCCAATTTTGAGCTTGCTGGTATAATAATTGCTTTTCCTAGGCATACTTGACATTTTGGTCTAATATATGTACAAGAAGATTGCTCAAAAAGGACATAATGACATAAATTAAAAGCAAATAACATTTTGAATCCTAAACAAGTAACACTACAGTTCTATAGTCTAATCTGAAGGGTGAACTCAAAAGACAAATCATACAACAGGGTCATTTTTGAAGATTAGAATCCACTGTAAAAAAAAAAAAAACACAGAAAAAACATCTCTTCATCAAAGTGATTTCGCCATCATATGGACAACATTTAAAGCAGAATTATTATACGAATGTACGATTGACCCGAACTATGAACTAATCAATTCTGTTTCCGGCTCAGACTGCATTGGGTTTAGCGTATGGGTCTGTCACGTGAATAAGGAACGAGTCAAAAACCCGATTGACCCGAACTATGAACTAATCAATTCTCTTTCCGGCTCAAGACTGCATTGACTGACACAGGTGAATTACTACTAGCGGAACAGAACCTATAGAATATTGCGCATGCATGACTGAACGAATCATCCCCAGAGACGACTCGTTCTTCCCGAGTCACATTAAAGATTTGTTCAAAATGAACGAATCGTTCAAGAACGACACATCACTAGCAGATTCGGCGATTCTAAAAGCACAAACTGATGTGATATTATTAAGTGTCTAATAAACGCAGACTTGCTCATTGAATGATTCTGATATTCTTGTAAAGATTAAAAGTTATTGGTATGATCACTCCTACCAGTGATCTGAAGTAAGTAGGATAAACAAAAAAAATAAAATAAAGTAAGTCTGTGTTGGCGCGGGTTTGGAACATGCGTTAAAAGATGGTGCGCCGCAAGACAACAGTCACAAACCAACGAGCTACCGATCTACACCGAATTAGCTCCAGATCTCTGGATTCAAGACAGGACTCTCTGCGTCACATCGTGCAGCTGTTTAATCAAGGAAATGTGATCGTGTTAACTTGTAACCTGTGTTTACCTATTATGAAAATAAACCATAGCAGAACCCTGACTACATTTTATGGTTTGTGATATTAAAGAACATTTCATGACGTCTCAGACAACTGTAAATTTGTGGCTACTGTGGTTTAATTATAAAAGCTATCGTTAACTCATATTTACCATAGTAAAATAATTTTCATTGCCTCTTTATTTTTATATACTGTAAAAACTTCAACTACATTGAAGTGTTTTTGGGGAAAAAAAATGAATAAAGGTTGAAATATTATATTAGAAGTTGTACTTATATTTTTTTGTAAAGTTATCCAAAGGATTAATTAGCTAATCAAAAAAGAACATTAGATTAATAATTTATTTTAATAAAAATAATCGTTAGAGTAGTTGACTAATCGAAAAATAATCGTTAGATTAGTCGACAGAAAAAATAATCGTTAGTTGCAGATCTAGTCTACAGTACGGACACTCTGGAGCAGTTTAAGCAAGACGACACTAACCGGGGGCTCTCAGTGCCACTACCTGTTTGAGGTGAGAACACAGGAGGATACCGGCTCTACACGAAGGCTATAGAACCTAACGAACGTGTTAGGGGTCGCCCAGCCCGCAGCTCTACAAATATATTTCAGCGAGGTACCATGAGCCAGCACCCAGGAGTATGCAACACTTCTAGTTGAGTGAGCAACCAGAACGGGCAGGGCACACCCTGAGCCTGATAAGCCAGGGTAATGGCATCCACAATCCAGTGGGCCATCCTCTGCTTAGAGACGGCTCTCCCCTTCTGCTGACCTCCATAACAGACATAGAGCTGGTCTGAGATCCTTAAGCTTTGTGTCCGGTCTACGTAGCATCTCAATGCTCGGACGGGACAGAGCAAAGCCAGGGCTGGGTCTGCCTCCTCCAGGGGCAGTGCTTGCAGGTTCACCACTTGGTCTTTGAAGGGTGTAGTGTGAATCTTGGGCACATAGCCAGGCCGGGGCCTCAGAATTACCTGGGAGTCAGCCGGCCCAAACTAGGCACGAATCGTCAACCGAAAACGCATGCAGGTCCCCTACCCTCTTGATGGAGGCCAGTGCAAGCAGGAGCAGAGTTTTCAATGAAAGAAACTTGAGCTCCACTGAATGCAAAGGCCCGAATGAGCCCTGCTGTAGCGATTTAAGCACTAGAGTCAGGTCCCAAGAGGGTATAGAGGGGGGCCGGGAAAGATTTAACCTCCTGGCCCCTTTGAGGAACCTGACGATGAGGTCATGCTTACCCAAAGACTTCCCATTCACGGGGTCATGGTACGCAGCAATAGCAGCAACCTGGACTTTGATAGTGGAGGGAGACAGCCTTCGCTCCAGCCCTTGCTGCAAAAAAAGCACGACCGCAATCGGCATTTTCGGGGGTCTTCTCGGAGAGAAGAACACCACTCGACGAACAAGTTCCACTTCAAGGCGTAAGCGTGTCTCGTAGATGGTGCTCTTGCCGAAGTGATGGTGTTCACTACTTCTTGGGGTAGGTAACCTAGAAACTCTGCGTCCCATCCAGGGACCAGACATGGAGTTTCCAAAGGTCTGGACGCGGGTGCCAAACGGTGCCCCATGTCTGAGTCAGTAGATCCTTCCTCAGAGGAATAGGCCAAGGAGTGGCTGTCATGAGGAGCACTAGCTCGGGGAACCAGGTCCGAGTGGGCCAATACGGCATACAGTTTTAATGAAACTGTATTATTTAATTCTATTAAACTTTTCCTGTAAATGAACTCAGACACAAATTAAAATGTTTGAATACATAGCAAAATATCATAGAAATTTCACAAACACACTAATAAAGAAAAACATTACACAAAAGGACATCCGTTAGGTTTAAGATAATGTTTTAAAACTTATGAACACTTGTGGTTGTGAAACGTGATGGAGTATGTTCATAGTTTATGTGATTCTCTATACTTGTGGTTACTGTCATTCACTATAAATCACCAGTTTGTAAAACCTCATTGCAATTTAAAACAAATAATAGATAAGTATTATATGGCATTATAACTGTGGTTACTATAAATCATTAGATCATACAATGCATTATAATGTGCATTATAAGGCATAATGAATGCATTGAAACTACTTTTATAATGTATTATATTTAAAGGCTTTAAATAAAGTGTTACCAAGTTGTTTTATTTTTTATTTGATTTTATTATTTTAAGTAATTATTATGTCTTCACTATTATTAGCTTCATGGAAAAAAAGTCTTATCAAGAAACAGTTTAGAACTGTTTAGAGATGATCAGGACTTCATGAGTAAAATGCTGTGATCTCTGCAGGGAAATAAAGGAGGCATCAGTGCTCGCATGAACGTGTTCGGCCACTCGATCTGTTTCTTGAACTGTCATCTGCCTGCACACATGGAGAACTCAGACCAGCGCATGGAGGACTTCGAAAGCATCCTGCAGCAGCAGCAGTTTGAAGTACAAGCTGCTACGGGTGTCCTGGATCACGAGTGAGACACACGCACGCACGCACGCACGCACGCACGCACGCACGCACACACACACACACACACACACACACACACACACACACACACACACACACACACACACACTCTCTCACACACACACACACTCACTCTCTCTCACCAAATTGTGGGGTCCACCCTTTCTAGTGGATCTACGCACTTAAAATTTTTCTCATATGCGTTTTTGAGTCGCTTGTGGGGTTCTGGTTTAAACATTTAGCACTTGTGAGGTCCGCTTTCACAGATACACATACATTTCTAGTTTTTACATCTTAGCAGGGACACAATGACTAATTGGAAACCATTTACATTGCTTGGCTTTTAATATAATATTAAATAATTAGAGATGCACGATATCGGTATCGGGCCAATACTGAGCTCCTGTACTCGTACTCGCTAAATGCTCTGATACCAAAGCCGATATCACACACAGCATGTGATAAGAGCCATATTCATACAAAGAAACACTGACAACAGTACAGACCATACATCAATGGAAATATTTTATATTTGTATAAATCTCAGTTTGACCCTTATGACTGGTTTTGGGGTCCAGGGTCACGTACAGTCATGCCCAAAAATATGGACACCCTTGGTAAAGCTAACCATGTCTAATTCAGTTCATGCTTTTCTTGTCATTAAATTAATTTACTATGGATTAATTTACTACAAAACACCATCATTGGAAATTTTACTTTTTTGTGGATTTGCATCTCATTCATATGTTATTGTACCATGGGCTCATGCTCTACTGACGGTTCTGTCTATATTTATAATTTTACATAAATCCAATTTTACAAATGTATTTTAAATTGACAATTTGTAAGATCTTCTGTGTTTTCTCATGAGATTATGTTAGTAGAGTTTGCTATGATTATATGTGACCCTGGAGCACGAAAGCAGTCTTGAGTCTCTGGGGTATATTTGTAGATATTTCCAAAAATACATTGTATGAGTCAAAATTATTGATTTTTCTTTTATGCCAAAAATCACCTCGCTGAAATTTCTTACCATAAATATATCAAAACCTTATTTTTGATTAGTAATATGCATTGCTAAGAACTTAATTTGGACAACTTTAAAAGTTTAAAAGATTTTTTTGCTCCCTCAGATTCCAGATTTTCAAATAGTTGCATCTCAGACAAATATTGTCCTCCTAACAAACCAGACATCAATGGAGAGATTATTTATTCAGCTTTGAGAAGATGCATAAATCTCAATTTCGAGAGATTGACCCTCATGACTAGTTTTGTGGTCCAGCGTCACATATGACCAATCCATGAATTTGTTTGGTCATATGACCTGGAAACTGACATTGAAATCTGTAAATATAAATGTTTTCAGTGTGGTTTTCTGGTTTGGAGACCTGAACTTCCGAATCGAGGACCTGGACATGCAAGTTGTGAAAGCAGCCATTGACAGTAACAAACTGTCCACATTATGGGAAAAAGACCAGGTGAGTCTGTCCAAGATAATTTTTTTCTCATTATGTCAATATTATAAAAATAGGAAATGCCTTTGAAGAAGGAGCAACTGTTTTGTACAAGGCATTCAGCTATCTTTTAGTTTAGGCCAACACAATGCAATATGCAAATATGTTTGTTTAATCTATATAGATTTCCCTGTGCTGGTATAGTGACACTAAACGTAGATTATTCCTCTTTTTTCCTGCAGCTGAATATAGCTAAAGACAGTGAGACTGTGCTCGAAGGCTTTCACGAGGGGCCGCTTAAATTCCCTCCCACGTATAAGTTTGATGTGGGCACAGACACGTATGATACCAGGTGAAAGAACATTTCATACAGTTAGATCCATGCATTTTTCATTTGAATCAAATCATGCTTCTAAAGAGTTTCAGCTGGACTTAAACATAGTTAAAGACTTGTAAAGGGTTAATTCTTTAGTGCACTCACGTCAAGCAATATATTGTATACTATGTATCAAATTCAAGTCTTATTTTTATTTAATCACAAAAAGTATCAGAGAGTCCTTTATACTGTAAGTACTAACAAAGAGCCAGTATGATAGTAATATGCATGCTAATAAGCAACTAGTTAATAGTGAGAATTGGTCCTTAAGTGTTACCATTGTTGCATTGTTACTTAAGAGATAGTTTGTCTTTCTAAGTGGTAAGAAGCGTAAGCCAGCGTGGACCGATCGCATACTCTGGCGTTTGAGGCCGATGGTTCAGGTCAGCACCAGCGTGTCGAAGCGCAGCTCCTTCTCAGGTCTAAGCAGCAGAACCTGTGTGTCGCAGCATTTTTACCGCAGCCACATGGAGTACACCATCAGTGACCACAAGCCCGTCTCCTCTATGTTCACTCTGCAGGTCAGCACACAAACATGCTTCTGATTGAAATGACTTGTTCTTTTTTTGGGTGATCTGAAATATCGAGAGATTGTTTACGGTGGTCAGAAGAGAGAAAGAAGTTTGCCCTCAGCTATCCAAGATGTAGATGAGTTAGTTTCTTCATCAGATTTGGAGAAATGTAGCATTGCATCACTTGCTCAGCAGTGGAAGTGAATGGGTGCCGTCAGTCCAAACAGCTGATAAAAGCATCACAATAATCCAATTTTAACTGGAGGAAGCGTTATTATTCAAGCTTTATTAAGATCTCTTACGGGCAATTTAGATGCTCTCATTCTGATGGCACCCATTCACTGCAGAGGATCCATCACTGAGTAATTTCTTCAAATCTGATGTAGAGACAAACTCATCTACATCTTGGATGGTGTGAGGGTGAGTACAACTTTCATTTTTAGGTAAACTAATGAAGTTAAAGCCATGCTGCACAGACTGTAGGTTCATCGATTTTTGCACTTATTGAGAGTAACTTTAATGGTGGGTTTGTGTTTAATGTGATGGCCCTAGCAGTTCCCATATAAGGCGGACATGCCTTTGGTAACACTCTCTGTGGAGGACGAATGGAGAGAGGTATCAGATGCAGTGGCCAAATTCAAGGTGGCACCCAACTTTCCCCGAAGCTCTTGGGACTGGATTGGACTTTACAAGGTTATTTCAATCATCTCATCAGTTCTGAGCATCTAAATGTCAGAGTACGATGGTAAATGTAGACATATAGATATAATTTGTGTCACTGGAGTTGTACAAAAATGTATTTTCACAGGTTGGGTTTAAACATCATAAAGACTATGTGACTTACGTTTGGGCCAAGCAGGAAGAGTCTGATTTCCTGAGACAGGAGCACGAAGTAAGGGCACTTCATACATTTAGTCACTTAGAAAGACTTTGACTTGTGTATGTAAGTCACCTAGTGAATTTTAATGAGGAGTTTTTGATTTGGACCCTCCAGGTGATTTTTACCGAGGAGGAATTGCCAAAGGATTCAGGGGACTTCATACTGGGTTATTACAGCAACAATATGAGCTCCATTGTGGGCGTCACCGAGCCATTCCAGGTACACTATCTCTTTAGCTTTTAACTCCAGCATGCACCATAAAACTCTTCTCACTGAAACTATTCAATGTATTTTCGTAAAACTGAAATACAGCTAAAATAAAATATAAAAATTAGATAAAAAATTAGGTTGAAATTGTAAAAATTGTAAATGACAGATCAAATAAGATGAAGCGCATAAATGCAAGAATACCTTTTTTATTATTATTAGTAAATGTTAATTTAAGATGAACACATACACAACTTAGGAACATGAGGAAAGTTTCTTTGTTAATATTTCAATCATCATTGCATTGCATTGCATATGCTTTGCATTTAAAATAAAAATATAGGTAAGACACGTTATTGGGAGATACAGTGACAAATTATATTTATATCATTTTACGCACTCTGAATATCACCTCACCATATAAACATCAGCATCGGCAGCAAAGTTTGTGCCTCTGAATGTGTTTTTTCCTCCTCAATCTGAGCTCTATATTCTCTCTATATCATACTATATGAGCCGTAAAAGCCTGATATGATCTTTTTGAGATTTGTTTTCGTTCTAAATTTCATCTTCAATTATTTGTTCCATTTATTAGATGTTCAAGACTATTATTTTATATGTCATGCTTTACAGGGTTAAGTTGATGGTCACTTTATTTTACATATGAATGTTCTGAAAACTGAACTGAAAATATCCAAATGAATGCTAATTCAAAATATGAGTAAATACTATAAATAATACTAAAATAACACATCTTTATTTATATTAAGTGATTGTGTCTTTAATATCACCTTAGATCCAACTGCCAGCGTCCAGCGCAGCCGGTCTGAGTCCGTCTGACAGCTCGGACTTCACGTCTGATGATGAGCTGAAGAAGAGCGACTCCTGTGACTCCAGCCCTGAGACTGAAGAGCAGCAGAGCAGCAGCTGGAGCTCCAGACGAGCCCGAGAGCTGACGGCTGACCCCCACGAACCGCACACCAAACTCACCTCTGCACCGTCCAGCTCCAGCAGGTCCTCAGACGCCCCCGTCGCTGCGGAGGACAGCTCCAACTCAGCAAAAGATGCAGCCGAGCCAGAGGAACCTTAGCTAAGCACAGCACCGGGTTTCAGGGTTTCTGCTGGGTCTGTGATGTCGATGTACATGTGATGTTGTCTTGTATGTTGCGGGACAGAAATAAGCGTTCCCTTCAACAAACACAAAAAGAGGGCAGACTAAATTGTTTGTGCCTGTTCTGTGTAGTCATTCTATTCATATTCTTCTTCTCCTGATCCTCTCAAACTGCACAAAAACTAAGAAATAATCTTAGGTATACATGTTAATTGATTCATATGGGTTTCTTCCATCTGGTTCTTATTGGATTTATTGGAGCAGATCCTCTTAAGTTTTCCAGTGCTCTGTTGTGAACACTAGTTGAGCTGTAAGCTATGTTTCTATCCAAATTTGCTAAATTTAACTTATATGCAAAATTGGTATATCGCATAAAACATTCATGAATAAAGCACTGTTTCCATCCAGCGTGACAAAGAAAACAAAATCGTCACTTCCTGATGAAGTGGCACCGAATATCACTAAGAAAAAGGTAATTTTCTGCAATTCGAGAAGCCTCTGCTTTCTTTTTTTTTTATATGATAAATTGTGCCTCAGAGCATGCAGACAGAATGCAATGAATGCAGTCATGCATTTGAAGGCAGATGTCTGCTGTTTGGAAATGCAATTGTGAAACAGTTCTGAGGATAGACTTTTTTGTGCAAGGTCACATGACTTTTTTGATGCACATCAGTGTATCTAATCTGCAAATGTATCTCTGTCGTATTTTATATATACAAAAATGTATCTAATTCAACAGAGCACGTACGTTTTTATGCACATTTTTGGAATTTATGCACATCTTGGCGTTTTTAATGAGATATCCCAAAATGTGCATAAAAATAGTTGGATGGAAACATAGCTGTAGATTCAGTCCAGACTCCTAGATTTGATGCTGTCTGGAAAGATATCTCTCCTTAGCACATCAACGCACCCCTCAAAAAAAGAGAAATCCCAGAATGCACTCTAAAAATATTTAGAAAAATCTGAAAAATAGCTCTATTTCAGGCAATAATTATGTGTGCTACATAAACGTTCTACATCAGAGTAACCTGACCCTGTCTGAGGGAATCAAATGCATGCATTAGTCAGGTTGCTCTTGTGAAGTGGTGCATTAACAGACTTACATTTCACTTAGGATGCTGCCTTGTTAGGTAGAGAGTAGAGAGCGAGGCAGTTCCCTAGGATTTGGAGCAGAGCTCATGATTTTAAAGTGTCCTGCCATAGAAGACGTCTGCTAAAGGTGACATGCTGTTGTCAGCACAGTGAATGGTGTTTGATAATATTCACATGCTCTGAAAATGCAAATATGTACACTCCTCAGGTTCACAAATGAAGGGATGACTCTTAGCTAACGCAGCACAGTTTGTATATTATTCATGTGGATTACCGTCTTAACCAACTCTTAGCGTTTTACGATATAATAGGACAGTGAAGATATCTGTTGCTCCCAAAGTAGTGACTGCTGTGCCGTCATGTTCCTGTGGTAAATGTTCTCGAAAATAATTTCAAAGTTATGACCTGCATCATGTATTTCAGAGCAAAACAGGAAAGTCAGCGAAAAGAAATCCAGGACGTTATCGACTGGTGCTTTGTGAAATAAACGTATATCAGACACATTACATTTTTATGGAAGAATATAAAGACAATTTTTTTTTATGTAACGTTCATGAACCCTGCACTATAAGGGTCACTTCACACAAAATACGTTTTTGTGTTTAAAAACTCAGAGAAGCTGCACAAGGTCAAAAACATCTGTGCATGTTTACATACAAAAACATTGGAAAAGAAACGCAGTGGGATGCTAAAATGCATTCTGTGTGAACAGCCCTCTTTTGGAACTTTCTACAAACTTTTTAATAAAATTTGATGGAAGAATACAAACAAAAAATGTTTTTTAATGTTGCATTCAAGCAGTGACTTTTGCACTATAAGGGCTGGTTCAAATAATGTGGTTCTGCTTTTTAAAACAGTGGCATGAAAAATAAAAACACAAGGTCTGGAGACATGAATAACTTCTAACTTCAGTGCTATGTGTTTAGAATGCTAAAAAAATATGTGAGATGCAGCAAAAAGATGCATTGGTCAGAAATGTCAGTCTAGGGCAGGTTTATGTAGAAAAAACATTGGAAAAGAAGTGCAGAGGAATGCAAAACGCATTCTGTGTGAACAGCCTCTTAAAGTGCATTCATGCTTAAATCGAAGGAGCTGCCAAATTGCTGTGCTGTTAGATGCTAGGCGTTCCTGTATTATCCAATCTTAACAGACATAGCAACATAATGTTGCTGCATATTTGCATAAAGTTAAACTGTGTTCAACTTTGTTGCGTAGACAGCGTTTTCGCCAAGACTTTGTCAGTGCAACACTGTCAGTTTGAACCCCTTTATAAACCAGAATTGTGCTTTGAGAAAGCAAACAGCATCAGTTTCATGACCTCATGTTGACTGTAAACAGTGATTGCATGGTTTCTATCTGATCTCTAGTCTGATTTGTGTCTAGTATTGTATCATGACTGTACTTGTGGTAGCAATCCTAGCGTATGTGTTGTCTAGGGCTTTCTGGGATTGATCCTACATGGTAAGATCTCTCGCCCCCTTCTCTTCTCTCATTCCTCATCTTGTCTTTTGTCTCCAGTTCAACCCCTTTGGGTCACAGTATCTGTTTTGACGTCGTCTACAGGGCTCTACTAAGTGCTCCGATATCGTAGTCTATTGGATTAGTAGTTCGTAACCCATAGAAAATTTCGTACAATGACTACTTAGCCTTAGGACACGTGGCGTGCCGTCTCACTGTTTACATGGTTAGCTGAGTGAGAGTGTAAGCGTGTTTTCTGCATGAACATGTCATGGGTAATCACAGTATCGTGTGGCCTGCCACCTTTCAATATTGTAGAGAATATTGTCAAGAAGCGTCACTTCTAGAGAGAATATGGGCGATGGGAGACATTCAAAACAGTTGTCCTTTGACATTCAACACTTTTTTTAACAACTCTTTGTAGTTTGCTGTTGGAGTATGTTTGGAAATCACAATCAGGCATTCTGGAACAAGATGCTTTTTATTAGAAAAACTATAAATTAAAAGTCTCTAGCTAGAAAACCGCATTTTTGACCAAACTGGAAGCAGCTTAATTCTTGATATTTGTAATGTGTTTTAGGTATGTAATCTCTATTTTCTGTAGGACCCACACTGCACACTTCTCAAGGCTGATCCTGTTTTAACATGGTTCATGTAAAGCACAGAAAGCCTGCCGCATGTCATGTTTATTAGTGGTGTTTGCTAATGCAATGATCACTTCTATTAACTGCTCATTTATAGGGTTGGTATTTTGAACAAACCCTTGGCTTTGGTACAGAACTCTATTCACTCTCTTTGAAAATGAATGGCACCACATTAGGATATGTGCTATTTATTAACATTTGTTTATGATCAGACTTATTGATTTTCCCTATCAATGGTAATAGAGCATCATATCAATGGCCAAGCATCCACTAAACAGTGAGTTTTGCACAGCGATGTTTTATTCAAACCTAGTTTCATTAGCAACGGTGAAAGTTGCCAAAAGAAAACAAAACCAGGATCAGGCCTGTTGATACTCGTTATATTTTTATACTCAATTAACCATATGAAATTTTAAAGCTAATATGAATAAGATGCAGTATTGGAAAATTAATTTTCGTTTTAAAGCCAAATAAATGTTTGGCAAGTGCGAGTGTATGATACTTTAAATCATTTTGGTTGGATCATTTATTTGTATGATTATTTTATTCTGAAAAATTATTACATAAGCATGCAAAGGGAATGTTATTGGATGAAAATATTATTATTATTAGATGAAATGCGGGTATATAGATCCAGTATGTAGAAGAGATGACAATCAGTGCCAAAACAGAGAAGAGACTTTATTTAAGATTATATTTATTTTCTTATTCATGATGTTATGTGCATATTAGATTCTGCTGGTCAGCGTGTTTAGAAATCATCATAAAGAAGGTGATTTATTATTATATTGAAAATATGAATTTATATACTTTTTTCAGGTCTGCATCTTTATGGTTCATTAACGCAAATGCTACTGGCCGTTTGCTTCATATTCACCTTGATTACAATTAAACACTTGTATTGAGCAGAATGCATTGATTTGGTAGGCTTGCGATTCGTTTTTCTCGGTTGGTGTTGTATAATGTGTCTTTCCTTAGACCACTGTCAAACATCGGTGTCAAAATGAAAATAAATCCTTTTGAAAGTGGAATATTTGTAATACTGTTTCATAAAGAAAATGTATAACCTACGCTACAGTTCAAAATTCATCAAAAATGTAGCTTTGGTGAGGATAAGATACTTAATTTAAAAACATCTTAAAGAATATACCAACCTTGTCTTGAAATTCACCCATGTATATGATTGGAAAATTAATATGCAACTCATTTTAGACTGATTGTCATGGATCAACATTTTGAGACAACGTTAGAATGCTGATTTTTGAAAATTCTGCTCTTTCCACATTAAAACAGAAAGAACCTTACATGACTCGAGGTGTTAGCAGAGATCTGATTTAAAGCATTTCACCATGAGGAAGCCACTCCTGCATTCACTACAAGCAAGTATCAGGCATTTAGCAGACACTTTTATCCACAGCAACTTACAGTTCACTAATTACAGTCACTTAAGAGCCTTTCACACAATGCTCAACTCTTTATTTGAAGTTCAAACCTTTCTGGAAGCATCCTTTGTGACATATTACACCATGAAGGGTTTGAGGATGAAGACAATGAACAAAGACGGTGCAGGACCTGGAAAACTTTTCTGAAGAAGAACATGCAGTTTAACTGTCCAGGACAAACAAGTGACTCGAGAACAACAACGCATGAATCTAAGGTAAAGTTCATGTTTTCCACAGCATAAGGGACACCTTACTAGGACCCGGATTGGACCCCTTTTTTACCTTTAGGACTGCCTTAATTCTTCATGACATGGGAATCAACAAAGTGCTGGAAACATTCCTCAGAGATTGTGGTCCATTCTGACACAATAGAAGTTAGTCATCTCATACATTTTTAAAGTCAGACACAAAAAGGAAGATTGGCCCAATTTAAATCAGGAAAAAAAGACTCATTACCTCTTGGCTAACTGCTTGCTGGTCAAACTACTTCTTGAGACAGACTTAACATAGTGGCTCCTGGTGACTATAGGAGGCCAATATAGTGAACTCATTGTCATGTTCAAGAAACCAGTTTGAGATGGTGTGTTATCCTGCTGATAACAGCCATTACAAGATGGGTACACTGTGGTAATGAAAGGATAAATGTGGTCAGTAACAATACTCAAGAAGGCTGAGGCATTTAAACGATGCTCAGTTGGTACTAAGTGTGCAATTAAAATATCCCCTCACCATTACACCAGCAGCAGCCTTCTGCAAACCTCGGTTGTAACAAGTGGTTATTTGAGTTACTGTTTCCATATGGTTGCCTCCCCTCACATAAAATACAGAATTGTGCCCTTTTTGAAGGTAAAATGAAGCGTCTCGTATCAAATCAATACAGGATGCGATTTGTCCCGTTTTACATAGGCTTTTGCAGTGTGGAGAATACTAATAGCAAATAAAGAAAAATAAATATCACAATAAGTAGTCTCAATAACGGAGTCTTGAGATCATGCACCGTAAAGTTGATGTCCACTCGTTTAATGCAAGAGGTTCTCCAAATATAAGACTGAATGGGGAAAAAGTTATCAATTTGGATCTTTCCAGGCACTATATAATGCGAACTGCAAAGTTTGCCGAAAAGCATTTGGTATTAATTTGGTGCAGTTTGGTATTAAGATTATAAATGTTTTATTTAATAACTTAGCAGGGCTGGACTGGGACAAAAAATCGGCCCGGGCATTTTTGCCCAGACCGGGCCACTATATGATCATAAACACCACCCATCTTTGCACGCCCTTAATTATATGCATACCAACTCCTATTCATTAAAACCACTAATGCCATGTAATGAGTGAGTATAGGAAAGAGTGAGAGTTAACAGATGAAATAAGTCAAAAGTTTATATTTATTAATACAGTTGAACTATACTCCACAGCGGTGAATCCTAAAACAAGCTATAAGCGGCTCTGACATAGCAATACCAGTGTTTCTTACAGGATTTTTGTTAAAACTATGGTGGTGTGTCCTCGGTCCTTCTAGGGGGGTTCGGGGGCATGCCCCCCCGTGAGAAAATTTTGTGCATTTTAATGTTAAATTAATTAATCTGGTGCACTTTGAGAGTTCAAAATTAAAAGCTCCAACCCATATTCAGTGTGCAAATTAAACAAAGAAAAATACAAACCTCTTTTAGTTACAGTGTCTATTTACATTACACCTATACATAATAATAGTTATAATATTAATCCAATGACAGTAATAGCCATATTTTGTAAAACAAATGCACAAAAAAATAAAGGAAACTTTCTTAATTAGTTGTACCAATTTCTATACTTGAAAGAGATAAGCACATGATCTTTTATTTTGACGCAAACTGCATCAAGCTTTTATTTTGGCGGAAAACATGTACTCTTATTAAATTTCTAGTGAATTGCGGTAATTGTCAACTATGCAGATGTGGAAATAATCTACACTCATGACATGGCCTAAGTGTTTTGAAAGTAGTTATGCTTACCGCAGGCTCTACACTTTCTCATCTCTCTCCTGATCCTCCGTCCTCACTATCATCATCTGCCACAGGAGCTGATGAAGGTCAGAAAACATATATTTTGACACAGTTTACATTGTCTGCTTTAAGGGCCTGGTTCTATTTTTTCACGCTATCTGCACATTCCTTGCGTTTCTTCTCCATCTTTTTTTACAGATACACACTGACACTGCTGCCGCTCGCTCACTCGTTTAAAGTTGTGATTGGGCCAGCCCAGTGTCAATCAAGAAAAGAGCCAATGGGCCGCTGATCTACGTGTTTCATGGGCTGGTCTGTCAGAAAAAAAACTAACACTACAAATTTTATGGGCCGTAAAAAAAAAAAAAAAAAGTATGAGTATGAGATATCGGCCCTAAAAGGACGTCGGCCCACCGGGCAAATGCCCGTTATGCCCAATGGCCAGTCCAGCCATGTAACTTAGTAAAGCATAGGCTACATAATAAATAATCATTTAATTTCAAAAATTAAAATAAGATACTTTAGTTATAAATTGGACAGTTTACATAATGCAGTCCTGATTAGAAATGCATGCAACTGCAAAAAAAGCAGTCTTAAGTCTCTGGGGTACATTTGTAGCAATAGCCAAAAATACATTGTATGGGTCAAAATTATTGATTTTTCTTTTATGCCAAAAATCATTAGGATATTAAAATAAAGATCATGTTCAATGAAGATATTGTGTACATTTCTACCATAAATATAATTATGAATCAAAACATAATTTTTGATCAGTAATATGCATTGCAAAAGACTTCGTTTGGACAACTTTAAAGATGTTTTTCTCAATATTTAGATCTTTTTTTATTATTATTAATTGTTAAAAATACAAAAATTTGCTCCCTTCAGATTCCAGATTTTCAAATGGTTGCATCAATGGAAAGCATTTTTAGTCAGCTTTTAGAAGATGCATACACCTTATTTTAAAAAAATCAACCCTTATGCACGTTTTGTGCTCCAGGATCAGATATATGAGTAAACTCCTGATAGACTGAAGCCTGACTTGTTCACGTTTGTGTAGCTGCACGAACCACTGCTATGTAAGTTAACTCTTTCTATCAGCTCAAAGCAGTTTAGTCATTCTCCTCTGGGAGATTTGGGCATTTTCATAACAGGGTTTGCCTCATACAACATTACTGAAGAAAACTTCCCTATGTGTTATGTAATGCTAATTCACAGGGAGACTGATAAGAAAAACAACATGAACAGTTATCACAGAAGCGTCTGTACAAGTGTGTGATTGTCACCTGTTTCTGATGCAACACTTGCTGGACTGAAAGATGTGGGGTAAATCAGTGCCATTGTGCAGAGATTTGTGTCTATAAATTGCTGTCTCATTCTGACCGTGTCAAGAACACACACACACACACACACACACACACACCCTGGTTTGGAAATCTGTCTTTTCATGAGTCATATTCAATAAAAAACCCTGAATCATCATCATCGTTTAAGATTGCATTTGAGTCTGAATTGCTGCTGTGATATGACACAGCAGATTTTCAAAGTAAAATGTGTGTTGTGTGTCTGTGCTGCTAAAGTCTTCACATAAAGTCTGATTCATCAGAGATCTTACTAGTGATGGGTGGTGGAGTGGTGAACTAAAATGTAATTCTCAAATCCCAGACCTGTGTGAATTTCAAGATTATTCTGGGTCACATTTCTCCCCAAAACAAAGATGAAGAAAATATAGCCTGCTGGAATGCAACAAATCTCACTTTAATCTCCGCAATGACAATATATTGTTATTATTCAAATGACAAAGTTCTATTAAACATATAGATTTCATCATGGTAGTTTTAAATAAAATGTTATTTTACCTGTATTATTATCCTCTAAAAAGCAATATATGCATGGACTATGTAACTATTAATGACATAAGCATTGCACTTTGGTATCATCAGGTGTCTGATGAGGTGTCATGCCTTTTCATTTAGTTGCTAAACTTGGCTATTGGTTTATAATATTTCATTCAAAATGATCATTTTGAAAAATCAACATGAATTCTCATCCTCAGCTTTTTCAATATTGATTTCAGTTCGTTCGTTTGGCTTCAAAAGATTTTGAACACAACACAAAAGTCATGTGAACTACTGATTCTTTCCCCTTTATGGTAACTATAACTTGTATTAAATAGAAAAGATGTGCTTTAACAAAATATCTCACTATTTGATTTAAAAAAAAAATGTTTTTAAAATAAGAGATTTATGCTCACCAAGGCTGCGTTTAGTCAAATTCAGTGATGTTCTGAAAATATCATTATAATTTAAATGATTAAATTATAATTATAAAATAATTTTTATGGGAATATATATTAAAGTGTAATTTATTTAGCTGATTTGCTGTTCGAGACAATGCTCGTCCTCCTTTTGGACATTTTGATAAACGAGACAATGCTTAAAGGGATAGTTCACCCAAAAATGGAAATTAGTCATTAATAACTCACCCTCATGTCGTTCCAAATCTGTAAGACCTCCGTTCATCTTCGGAACACAGTTTAAGATATTTTAGATTTAGTCTGAGAGCTCTCAGTCCCTCCATTGAAGCTGTGTGTACGGTCTATTGTCCATGTCCAGAAAGGTAAGAAAAACATCATCAAAGTAGTCCATGTGACATCAGAGGGTCAGGTAGAATATTTTGAAGCATCGAAAATACATTTTGGTCCAAAAATAACAAAAACTACGACTTTATCCAGCATTATCTTATCTTATTTGTGATATCCGGTTCGTGAATGAATCATTCGATGTAACCGGATCTTTTTGAACCAGTTCACCAAATCGAACTGAATCGTTTTAAACGGTTCGCGTCTCCAATACGCATTAATCCACAAATGACTTAAGCTGTTAACTTTTTTAATCTGGCTGACACTCCCTCTGAGTTCAAACAAACCAATATCCCGGAGTAATTCATTTACTCAAACAGTACACTGACTGAACTGCTGTGAAGAGAGAACTGAAGATGAACACCGAGCCGAGCCAGATAACGAACAAAACATTGACTCGTTCACAAGTCAAGAACCGTTTCTGTCAGACGAGTCCGATTCGAGAACCGAGGAGCTGATGATACTGCGCATGTGTGATTCAGTGTGAAGCAGAATGACACACAGAGCGTCTGAACCGAACTGATTCTTTTGGTGATTGATTCTGAACTGATTCTGTGCTAATGTTATGAGCCCAGGTAAACCGAAGGCTTGAATCAAAAAAGTCGTAGTTTTTGCTGTTTTTGGACCAAAATGTATTTTCGAATGCTTCAACAAATTCTAACTGACCATCTGATGTCACATGGACTACTTTGATGACATAATTTTCCTTGTTGGGTAAACTATCCCTAAGTAAGAAGCAAACATACAATTAACCTTTCCTCAAATCACATCAGTATAATCTGCATAAAACCTAACAAGTAATGGTTATTGATGTTATTAAGTCTTGATTGTTGCGCAAGAGTTATGTTTACAGGGATTATATTCATATAAGCTAATAATTAGGCTACATGAGACTTCAAATAATAAAATCCCCATGGTACATGTCCAAAAACATTGTAATCATACTATTTTTATTAATATAGTACTGTATATTTAGTGTTTGTAAAACCATAACAAGCAGTGATGATGTTTTTAAGTCTTCGTTATTATTACACAAGTGTCTGTTCATATAGATTTAATAGCCTATATATCATCGTTATGGGATTTTATAATATGATCAATAATTTAAAAAATGACTTTATCACGCTAAGTTTTTTTTTTTGTTTGTTTTGTTAGTTTAGTATTTGTGTGTGTGTGTTTGTGTGTGTGTGTAAATTCGTACCTTATTAATAATGTTTTCAGGTCTTTGTTAAAAACGCCCCACAGATTTCAGTGAACCCCCCCCCCCCCCCCAACACGTGGATGGTTTCGCCCGAGAGCACGAATGACGCGAGGCGGACCGTTCCATAAATACTCTCGCGCTCCGCAGAGGGGAAACACTTCTCCTGCAAGTCCCAAACAAGTTCATTGTAGTACCGCAAAAGAGAAACTAAAAACGATGAACGGAGATATTAACGGTTTCTACAACTCACTTATTGAGGAGGACTGCTTCTTGTTTACGTCGGAGTCCGTTGGAGAGGGGCATCCAGGTAAAACATCCAAAATAAACTTTGGGTGACTTTACTGTAGATGCAACTTTCGCTGTTACATAACAGTAGCTGCATTGTAACGCACTGTACCGTTGCATTATTATTCCAGTAGCTTATTTTCTTTGTAACCACATTTATTTTGTATTTGCTTTTGCTAGCACTCTTTTCAATAAATAAAGTTCAATGCTCAGATATCTATCTCCATGTACCCCGATGATGCGCAGTGGATTTGAAAACGATTGTTCTTGGTTTTTTGTGGCTGTGTGCCAAAACCTAATGAGCGGCCTAGACAGCATTCAGAGTGCTAAAGTAGTGTGCAGGTGATCTCAGATACATGCACAGCTGTATCTGAGACAATACAAACTCTTCTGATGGCCAAAAGTAGACGGATCAGCAGGTTTTGAGACGCAGCCTCGCGCTACACGTGGGATCAAACACGCGACTGAGCGAAGACTCCGCCCACTTCCAGAAACAACACAAAAAAAAGAATTAAATAAGTCACGCTAATACGATACTTTTTATTTATTTAGAGTTTTGGTTATTATAGTTGAACATTAAAAAAGGTACAAAAAATTGGCACCATATTAGCTACACAGAATATTATAGAAAATGTTTAGATTTGCAAACAAACAAATTTATTTTATTAATTTTTTTATTTTTGTTTTTTACACAAACTAGTACAGTTTCAAATGCATGTACACAAAGCCAATAGAAAAAAAACACAAGCTCAGTGCATTTGCTGAACTCTCACACAGCTAATGCAGTGTGGCTTTTGACAAATATATAGCCGTACTCATTTCTATTCCTCATTGTACAGATAAGATATGTGACCAGATAAGTGACGCTGTGTTGGACGCTCACCTGAAGCAAGACCCAGAGGCAAAAGTGGCTTGTGGTATGTTGACGTCAATTACTGGGGATTTGCTTAAATGTTTTGCATGTGTCCTTTCAGATTTAATGTCCTCCTAAAATCATGAATATGAGTGTTTTGCAATCTTGTTTGTTTTTTCTAGAAACTGTAGCCAAGACGGGAATGGTTTTGCTGGCAGGAGAGGTGACGTCTCGTGCTGTTGTTGACTATCAGAAGGTGGTTCGTGACACCATAAAACACATCGGCTATGACGACTCATCCAAGGGTTGGTGTGATGAAGCATTTTATTATACATACAGCAGCGTTTACCATTCAGAAGTTTGGATTCAGTGACATTTCTTTTAAGTTTTTGAGAGAAATCTCATCTGCTGCTCACCAAGGCAGCATTCATTTGATCAAAAATACAGTAAAAACGGTAAATGTGAAATATTATTACAATTAAAAATTTATGTTAAAATATAATTTATTTCTGTGATGTGCAGGTGTATTTTCAGCATCATTACTTCAGTCTTCAGTGTCACATGATCTTCAGAAATCATGCTAATATTTCCCGCTCAGGAAACATTTCTGATTATTATCAGTGTTGAAAAGTTGTGCTGCACAATATTGTTGGTGGAAACTGTGATGCATTTTGCTTTTTGTGATTCTTTGATCAATAAAAATGTCAAAGTAACAGCATTTATTTGAAACATTATAAATCTCTTTACTGTTACATTTTAATGAACCCGTTCTGAATAAAAGTAATTATTTCTTTAAAAAATGTAATAACCCCAAACTTTTGAATACTTTTTTAAATGGATGTGTAGAGATTTACTACTACAGCTCAAAATGTCATTTAAATAGGAAGCTGAATGGCCCATAATCTGTTCCACATCTGAACCCGTAGGGTTTGATTATAAGACCTGTAATGTTCTGGTGGCTCTGGAGCAGCAGTCTCCAGACATCGCCCAGGGTGTTCATTTGGACCGCAGTGAAGAGGACGTTGGTGCCGGCGACCAGGTGATTTAATGCCGTTCAAGAACTGTAAATGTAACTCTTTTAATAACATTTCAGTATTCATATTTTCTGCTGTGTGCTCCGTTCAGGGTCTGATGTTCGGTTATGCCACGGATGAGACAGAGGAATGCATGCCTCTCACTATTGTGCTCGCACACAAACTTAACGCCAAGATGGCTGAACTGCGCCGCAGCGGCACCCTGCCCTGGCTCCGGCCCGACTCTAAGACTCAGGTCTGCTGGACCGCATTTAGAAACACAGTAATGTGTGAAATTGAGCATTCGTAGCTAGGAGTGTTTGCATGCAGGTTCTTGTGTAGACTGCGTTTCCTGACGTTTGCTTTGAAAACAGGTTACTGTGCAGTACAGACCGGAGCGAGGCGCCATGCTGCCGGTGCGCGTCCACACCATCGTCATCTCTGTGCAGCACGATGAAGACATCTGCCTTGATGAGATGCGTGATGCACTTAAAGATAAAATCATCAAAGCTGTGGTGCCCTCTGTTTATCTGGACGACGATACCATTTATCACTTACAGCCGAGTGGACGCTTCGTCATCGGAGGCCCTCAGGTAGAGACCTGTTTTGGTTTGGTTTTTGGCAGCCATTCTAGATTTCCTTAAAATTCTTCAGTGTTACATCAATGAATCAGATATTGTGTTTATGTCACTTTGACCTGCATTTGATTTCGTTCTGTTCTGAGGAGTAGAGAAGCGGTTACCAAATATAACCGAGATGTTCCCTTTCAGTCTGTCACTTCGACGTAGTGTCGAAGTTCTGACACTAGGGGTCCCTATACTAAACTGCTGAACTGCATTACACAACTGCATTTCTGCTCCGAGAAACAGAACAGGTGAGCAAATGCCACACTGGCCTTCTCATACCCAGATGCCCGGGATATGGCCAACGATGGAAATCTTGCTTCCCAATTTCATTGGATTTTCTCAATCACCCCTACTGTCAGCATCGACACACTGTCGAAGTGACCGATTGAAAGGGAACATTTTATCAGCCATAAATATTTTTTTTTATGTTAACTACAAATAGCAATCAATACTACTTAAACTAGGCACAAAATGTTAGATATTATTCATGCTTAAATTCAGTTATTTGCACCTCTGTGTACACTGAAAAATGTTTTGCTTTGAAGCAATTTTAACTCAGAAATTGCTAAGAAATTTCAGAAATAATAAAAAAGGCAAGTAACGCACAGAATTAAACATTTAGAAAGGCACTAGAAAGATTCCTAGAAATAGCATTTTCATGTAACTCTTACTCCAAAAATCTTTGTTTTATTGACAAATTTGCTAAATCATGTTTTACAGTGAAGAAAAGCATCCAAATTGTTCTTATTTTGTGTCTTTGCAGTTCATTACTAAAAAATAAAAATTTGGGTCAAATTGACTCCAAACACAATCCAAAAATACAGTAGAAATAAATTAGTTTTTAGTATCTGACGAGCTACAATACATGACCTGGATCTTCAGTGTTCGGCAGATTGCATGGAAGCCAATGAGGGCTCAATTTGACTACAAACAGACTTCTCAGATTTTCATCACGTATGATTCTCCATTCTCTTAGGGTGATGCCGGCCTGACTGGTCGTAAGATTATTGTCGATACCTATGGAGGCTGGGGAGCCCATGGTGGAGGAGCTTTCTCTGGAAAGGACTACACGAAAGTGGACCGTTCTGCGGCGTACGCTGCCCGCTGGGTGGCCAAATCTCTAGTGAAGGCTAGACTCTGCCGGCGAGTTCTTGTGCAGGTAAGCTGGCCACATATTTTGCATTCTGCTGAGAAAGTATAAATCTTTGAATTTGAAGTTCATACATGTATCGCCTTCTCCAGGTTTCTTATGCCATCGGAGTGGCTCATCCTCTTTCCATTTCTATCTTCCACTATGGCACATCTCAGAAGAGCGAGAAGGAGCTGCTTAAAATCGTCAAGAAAAACTTTGATCTTCGTCCAGGAGTCATTGTGAGGTAGCAGCTGATCTCTTAACACATCACCCTGTGATCGAAGCTTTTCATATTTCTTCGTTTTTCAGTTTGACACAGATTTTCTTCTGCTTCTTTCTTTGCATCCCCTGATTCCATCAGAAGACGATAATAGATCTAGCAACCTTTGCCAAATAATTATTCAAGATTCAGTACAGTACAAAAATAGATGAAAATTAAATAAAAATAAAGGCACGGAAACATACAAGAAGATTTTTTATTTAACTTAATTAAAATAACTCAACTGTAGTTTAATTGAGATTAATTCAAATGCACAATGAAAAATTTTTGCTGTTGATTTGGCAAATTAATTCTTCAAATATATAGTGAACTACACTACTTCCCTCAAGTATTAAACATTCAGAAACTGAAAAGTAAATGTAAAACTAAAACAAATTATTTATTGTCATAGTTTCCTCTGCATGATGATCTCATAAAGTAATTAAAACAGTTTGTGTATGTTAATACCAAATATTTATTTTGATATTCTTTTAAATGCACGCTATTCTATTTTAACGAGTCAATAATCCACGGCCGATGTGTTCTAGGGAGCTGGAGCTGAAGAAGCCAATTTATCAGAAGACCGCTGTTTACGGCCACTTCGGCCGTGAATCTTTCCCTTGGGAAGTGCCCAAAAAGCTGGACTATTAAACCTTTTGTCAAGGTTGTTCCTCTCTAGACCTGTTGGCGTATTCTACATAGAAACACACATGGTTTACGAAGAGAAGTCTGGGTATTCTGGTACAAGTCTTGCTGGTCCCATTTCTCCACTATATCGCATCACCCATTTCACTTCTTAGTCTTTTTTGAGTTTTAAACGTGATTGGCCGTTCCATTTATTTTGGCCAATTCTAATGCATTATTAGACACTTATTTGTCTGTGTTCTTTCACATTCTATTCTTTCCTTAAACAGAGGGATAGCAATTTTGGCTGGTGTTGTACAGAGAAACTAGCCTCGTTTACATGCATTCTCTCTCGCTCTCTTTCGATTTCTTTTGCTTCCAACAGTTTTTATTTATTTTTATCAATAAAATGTTTCCTAGTATGGCTTTGGATGTCATTGTGTTCTTTTTTCTCCCTGTTTGTATATTAGGTTTAGGTTTGAATTATATGCAATAAAACAGTATTTACTTTGACAAATTTAATATGACCATAAATGAACTGGCAGGTCTGGGAACTCGTGAGTTATAATTCATATTTACTGATGTTATATGCGTTATGTTCTCTATATGATCCTTGTTTGATATGACAATCCCACTTAAAAACATTTAATGCATCTTTACCTATTAAATACATAATGCACATCCATCCAGTTGTTATCTCAGAATAAACCCCGACAGGGTGATCAGGACCCGACGCAAAGCAGAGATAACATCTTACTTACAGAGATAACCATACTTATTACACGGCTAAAAAGATTTGTTTTTGCCATATATGCTAAAATGAATGCTGAAGTCTTCCATTGTAACACGCAGTGCTTTTTTGGACTGCGCGTGCGCACTGGCTGATCTCGCCTAATAAATCTTTTTATAATGCTATTGGAGCAAAAGTAACATTTGTTGTTATCAGATTTCTTTGGTGATTTCAAATATGAAATGTAATCCTAAACTTAGTGAACAGTTTTGGAGAATTTGATGTTTCCCCATTCAAAGATATAGGAACTGCATTAGATGCGAGAGGTGTTTCAAAGATGACCACCGAGTGACATGACTGTCTTAAAGAGACTTTGGTAGAGCTGTGTAATAAATACTAGTAATTATTATTAGATATTGGTACTTTTTACGATAGTGCCCCCCCTCCCACACACACACACATTGTAAAGTGCTTTGAGTGTCTAGAAAAGCACTACATAAATGCAACAAATTATAGTTGCATGCATGCAGAATCATATTCATATTTTGCTCTTCACTAACCCAGTTTAGAGTTACACTGTACCAGTGAGACACCATGAAACGTATGTGTGTTCATCTTACGTCTAGAGTGCTTATTTTCCAAATTTAAATATTATTTACTAAACATGCCTCATTGCCAAAGGAACACCCTGAGTGTGTATCACTTGCTTATATTTGTATCTTGCATCATATCAGTGGCTTGTACAATATTGATATGTACTGACTGATATGAAGTAATATCTTATATCTTTTACTAAAAATAAATGTTAACCACATTAAAGGTTAGATCATAAACAGTCACACAACCTGTGAGGCCTACAGTACCATTGGGAAGATATCCATTATCCATTATTAGGCCATTATTGCATCATCCACACAGTTATCAAGCCATGGGACAAAAGAGAAGCCAGAACATGCTACGTTACATGCAACAAAAATAATTTGTTAGTAACTGATTAATGGTTTAAGTGAACTGAAAAGTCTTCATGCAGGAACCTCTATCAATCAGACTGAGCTCAAATCAAGTGAAATATCGGTAAGATTTAAAAGGGTGGTGTAAACCTGAAATAATCAGATTTAAAAATATGTTGCACACATGTGCAACTCTATTGGGGTTAGACAACACGTTTCAGGACCTACTCAGTGTCGAAATCATACTCTAGATTTAATACTGTCACATGGAATTGATGTTGATAGTGTTGAAATTATGCAGCCCAGTGATGATATCTCAGATCATTATTTAGTTTTGTGCAAACTTCATATAGCCAAAATTGTAAATTCTATTTCTTGTTACAAGTATGGAAGAACCATCACTTCTACCACAAAACACTGCTTTTTAAGTTATCTTCCTGATGTATCCGAATTCCTTAGCATATCCAGAACCTCAGAACAACTTGATGATGTAACAGAAACTATGGACTCTCTTTTCAAGTATTTTAAATACAGTTGCTCCTTTACACTTGAGGAAGGTTAAGGAAACCAGTCTGGCACCATGGAGCATACTCGCACCCTAAAGAGAGCAGCCCGGAAAATGGAGCGCAGCTGGAGGAAAACAAAACTAGAGGTATTTCGTATTGCTTGGCGGTAAAGTAACCTATCCTACAGAAAAGCATTAAAAACTGCTAGATCCGATTACTTTTCTTCTCTTTTAGAGGAAAACAATCATAACCCCAGATATTTATTTAATACAGTGGCTAAATTAACGAAAAATAAAGCCTCAACAAGTGTTGACATTTCCCAACATCACAGCAGTAATGACTTTATGAACTACTTTACTTCTAAAATCGATAATATTAGTGATAAAATTGCAACCATTCAGCCGTCAGCTACAGTATCGCATCAGACAGTGCACTATAGACCCCCTGAGGAACAGTTCCACTCATTCTCTACTATAGGAGAGGAAGAATTGTATAAACTTGTTAAATCATCTAAACCAACAACATGTATGTTAGACCCTATACCATCTAAGCTCGTAAAAGAGGTGCTTCCAGAAGTCATAGATCCTCTTCTGACTATTATTAATTCCTCATTGTCATTGGGATATGTCCCCAAAACCTTCAAACTGGCTGTTATTAAGCCCCTCATCAAAAAACCACAACTTGACCCCAAAGAACTAGTTAATTATAGACCAATCTAGAATCTCCCTTTTCTGTCCAAGATACTAGAAAAGGTAGTATAGAAAGGTAGTAGAGAAAAATGGTATCTGTGAGGATTTCCAGTTAGACCGTATCATAGTACTGAGACTGCTCTCCTTAGAGTTACAAATGATCTGCTCTTATCATCTGATCATGGTTGTATCTCTCTATTTGTTCTATTGGATCTTAGTGCTGCGTTTGACACAATTGACCACAACATTCTTTTGCATAGACTTGAACACTTTGTTGGCATCAGTGGAAGTGCATTAGCATGGTTTAAATCGTACTTATATGACCGCCATCAGTTCGTAGCAGTGAATGAAGATGTATCCTATCGATCACAAGTGCAGTATGGAGTTCCTCAAGGCTCAGTACTAGGGCCACTACTCTTCACGCTTTATATGTTACCCTTGGGAGATATCATCAGGAAACATGGTGTTAGCTTTCACTGTTATGCTGATGATACTCAGCTCTATATTTCTTCGCGCCCCGGTGAAACACACCAATTTGAAAAACTAGTGGAATGCATAGTCGATATGAAAAACTGGATGACGAGTAATTTCTTACTGCTAAATTCTGAAAAAACAGAGGTGTTAATTATAGGTCCTAAAAACTCTGCTTGTAATAACCTAGAACACTGTCTAAGACTTGATGGTTGCTCTGTCAATTCTTTGTCATCAGTTAGGAACCTAGGTGTGCTATTTGATTGCAATCTTTCCTTAGAAAGCCACGTTTCTAGCATTTGTAAAACTGCATTTTCCCATCTCAAAAATATATCTAAATTACGGCCTATGCTCTCAGTGTCAAATGCAGAAATGTTAATCCATGCATTTATGACCTCAAGGTTAGATTATTGTAATGCTTTATTGGGTGGTTGTTCTGCACGCTTAGTAAACAAACTACAGCTAGTCCAAAATGCAGCAGCAAGAGTTCTTACTAGAACTAGGAAGTATGACCATATTAGCCCGGTCCTGTCAACACTGCACTGGCTCCCTATCAAACATCGTATAGATTTAAAAAAAATAAGCTCCTTTTACATTATAATCCTCCATGTCTGCTACGTTCTCAAAACTCAGGCAATTTGATAATACCTTGAATATCAAAATCAACTGCGGGCGGCAGATCCTTTTCCTATTTGGCGCCTAAACTCTGGAATAACCTACCTAACATTGTTCGGGAGGCAGACACACTCTTGCAGTTTAAATCTAGATTAAAGACCCATCTCTTTGACCTGGCTTACACATAACATACTAATATGCTTTTAATATCCAATCCATTAAAGGATTTTTAGGCTGCATTAATTAGGTAAACCGGAACCGGGAACACTTCCAATAACACCCGATGTACTTAGTACATCATTAGAAGAATGGCATCTACGCTAATATTAGTCTGTTTCTCTCTTGTTCCGAGGTCACCGTAGCCACCAGATCCAGTCTGTGTCCAGATCAGAGGGCCACTGCAGTCACTCGGATCCAGTACGTATCCAGACCAGATGGTGGATCAGCACCTAGAAAGGACCTTTACATCCCTGAAAGACAGCAGAGACCAGGACAACTAGAGCCCCAGATACAGATCCCCTGTAAAGACCTTGTCTCAGAGGACCACCAGGACAAGACCACAGGAAACAGATGATTCTTCTGCACAATCTGACTTTGCTGCAGCCTGGAATTGAACTACTGGTTTCGTCTGGTCAGAGGAGAACTGGCCCCCCAACTGAGCCTGGTTTCTCCCAAGGTTTTTTTCTCCATTCTGTCACCGATGGAGTTTCAGTTCCTTGCCGCTGTCGCCTTTGGCTTGCTTAGTTGGGGACACTTCATCTACAGCGATATCGTTGACTTGATTGCAAATAAAAAGACACTATTTAAACTGAACAGAGATGACATCACTGAATTTAATGATGAACTGCCTTTAACTGTCATTTTGCATTATTTACACATTGTTTCCTAATGAATGTTGTTCAGTTGCTTTGACGCAATGTATTTTGTTTAAAGCGCTATATATAAATAAAGGTGACTTGACTTGACATGTGCAGTGCCTTGATGCTTACCAGAGTCTATTTATAATAAGACCTTTGATGCCTGCATATGTTTTATGAACATGCATATGTCTATTTACGTCTTATGAACTGATTGAGGAGATTGAATATTTTCTAGTATTTGTGAAACAGCTATTATAACATTAGCGTCAGATTTATTTTCAGATATGACAAAATGAGTGCAGCGACTAGGTACTGTGCATGCACTGATATTTGTTTGAAATACATGTAAATAAATTTGTGAATTTGACTGCAAAAGTTAGGGTTCAGATAAAGCAGAATCTGAAAGCAGATTGGAATCATTCAGAATGGCAAAAAATTAGTGCATGTATACTGTAAACACAAAGCAATCATAAGGCATAAACATTCTGACCTTTTTTTTTTTACTTTACATCTCTGCTGCAATGATCAATAATCACCAATCATCGCTCACCAGCCCTTTACATCTAGGGTTGGGGATAGTTACTTTTAAAAGTAATGCTTTACAATATTGCATTACTCCTTAAAAAAGTAAGTAATTGCGTTACTTAGTTACTTTTTATGGAATGTAATGAGTTACATTACTTTTGCCTTACTTTTTCAATATCAGCAGGGCTTGATTGTTTTTATTATAAGAAGTTCTATTTATAGCAAATGTAAAAGCCCTTTCACACGAAAAAGTGTAATGAATATACCTCAGGCTGAAGGAAAAGTAAATTCACGTCTGTAAAACACAGGAGAAAAAGGTTCAACATTCTTCAGCAATAAAAAAACATGAAGCACAATTGTTAGTTTATCTAAAGTCATTTTTGTTTATTAGTTTGGTTGAACTGGATCATCAAAGGTCACCGGCAAAGACATTGGTTGATAAAATGGGATTAGATACATCTGTGTTATTTAACATATTTAATTATCATACAGGTTTGGGTCATATTCTGAGTTTGCACATTGCACGGTAATGCACATTCACCTTTAGTCTAGATCTACATCATGTTCACACAGCGCACACAACGCTTCTGTACTTCAGATTTCTCAAAAAATGGGGACAGGTGACTTATCAGTCAATAAATGGGAAATCCAAGAAAACCTTTTTGAAAAAGTAACTCAGATATTTTCTGGTAAATTAAAAAGTAATTAGTTACTTTACTAGTTGAAAAAAGTAATCTGATTACGTTACTCGCGTTACTTGTAATGTGTCACCCAAATCACTGTTTACATCTAGTACAAATAACATACAGGTTTTCCATGCTATGTTAGACTAGTGGTCCCAAAGGCTGTTTGGACGCTAAAGTCTCACTTTAAGTTTCATTGCATGATATTGTCAAACCACGTGACAAATACAAATAAATTATACTAAAGGATTTTTACAGGCTGGAACCTGTATAAGTGCACTATAAACACATACAGCTGCATGGCATCTTCATTTGAACATTGTAAGATTTGTGTCTGGAAACAAACTGGCGTTTCAGTATTGTAGAAGAGGAAGTCCAGCTGCGCCCTCTGCTGGACGTTATTATTATTTGTTCTTTTAACAATCATACAGGATGAGCCTGATCATGCCCTGATCACGTGAATGGACAGCCAATCAGAACAGTGCACAGAACTTTTTAGTTTGTTTAGTTCGATCATAGAGAGGTGGTTCGTGTGTTGTTTCCTCCTAATTCCTGCTAGAGTTGTGTGCGTCAATGATTAAAAGTAAGTGTTTGTTCATTCTGTTTATTGCTGTAGCCTACTGCTGATTAAGATTATTTGCCGAGTTGTTTATATACAAGATTAAGCAGATGCGCGGAAGACCCGCGGCTCCGCACCAGCGAATGTTAGTGTAAACATAAGCGATTTAAATCTAATATGTATATTCAAAATCGTCTAATGTGAACCTGTTAATGCTATTATGTGATATTTCTGCCTAATTCAAATAATAGTTAGTTGTGAGAGTGATTAATCTGTTAAATCTATACTTAATATCTTCCTATGAATACATAGGCCGTGTATTTGGTATTTGGTTTATTAAGCTTACAAGTTTAAGGATTCCCATTATTTAGATACTGTATAACAGTGCTGTGTACAGCTTTACATATGTTAATTTACATGTGGTAATGTTATCCTGTTTATTCTAGACTCATTTAATTTATGTGATTTTATTTCTCCTTTCCTTTGTTTAGACCACACACACACACATGAAAACAACACTTTTGCACATGCTAAAGACCATACCAATGTAACCAGTAAACTTGAAGAACATTAAAGTCATTTAAATGGGGTTCCTGTCTCCGTGTCCTTACCGACACACCATGGCGATGACCACATCTACCTAAGAACCAGTCAAGCTTCATTACATTAATGGTCCTTCGAGCCGGATCCAGGTCGTTACCATGGCAACCCCAAAGTCTGAAATGTCGAAGTCTGCCCCTCCCTCATCCCGACGTCCACGCAGAGTAATCCAGAGACCTGTCTACCTAGATGACTATGTGGTCGACTATGCTGGGAACCCATCAGGGCAGGCTGTTAGACCAAAAGAGAATGCAATGGTGACTTCAACCCCTATCTCCTCTCAGCACCCATTCGGAACAGCTGGTTCATCAGAAGACTTCATGCTGCAGATAATGGAGATTACAAAGCAACAGAGTGAGACTGCTAGGCGTCAAACAGAACTCTTGGAGAAAGTCCTGCTACACAGTACTCCTCAAGCATCTGCCCACTCCTCACGAGCATCATCCCGGCATCAGACACCTAGAACCCAGATCCTGAAATCAGTGGAGAAGGGGCAGTTAAAATCTGATGCTAGCCCTGATGATGTCAGTTCAGACCGTCATCCTTGGCCACAGCCTGCCAAAACCCAACCCCCTTTCATTGAGGAGCTTTCACAAGTACTGAGGAAAACCCAAATCAGAGACACTCATTTCCAGTCACCACCTCCTGTAAGCAGAGAGACTACCCTGTCTGAACATCGGTATAACTCACCATGCCGCAGCCCCTCGTCAGACCCAACCAGAACCCAAGTGTGCCACAGAGAAGAACCCTGGATTAAACCATTGCCTCCTCTCCCTGAACAGAGACCGAGCCAAAATACCCAGCTTCCTTTATATCAAGTAGCACCCCCAGAGGCTTATCCAGCGCACAGTCAGTTTGCATCAGAAACTGAGCCAATACCAAGAACTTTGTACCCAGTTACAACATCTCAGCTTAGGGCTGATGCTGTACCATACAGCCCCCATCCCTCCTGGCTTTCAACAGTAGAAGGCCCTACTTTCCCAGATTTCACTAAAGAGGACAGAGCCCAGTACGTGGAACTTAGGATCACTTTAGACAACCTGCTCCACCCACAGTTACCAGAACATTATAAGTACTCCATCCTTCTTAAGCATGTGAAGGTGCCAAATGCTCACAGGCTGGTGTTGGCACATGCAGAGTCAGTCATGCCCTACACTAATGCAGTACAAGCCCTTGACAGAAGGTATGGTCGGCCCTACCAGTTCGTGCTGAAGGAAATAGAGATTTTGGAGAGCCTGCCACCTATCCGTGTCGGTGACGAGCAGGCATTCGATGACTTTTCTCTCAGAGTACAAGCAATAGTCGGCATGCTCAAAGCCCTAAAGGCGGATGGTATTGAAGAACTGCACAGTGGGTCAAATGTGAAACGCCTTCTGAACCGTCTTCCTCGTTCACAACAAACCCAATTCAGGAGGCATCACCTCAAGAGGAATCCAGATAAGACTAAGTTCTCCCTCCTCGAATTTGCAGATTGGCTGCAGCTAGAAGCCAACTGCATGGAATTTGACCCAACTGATGGGACAAAAGCCACAAAGCGAGATCAAAGGGCAGCAATTTGGGGACAAAGCAAACAAACTACCATACTGCATGGTGTGGAACAAAGACGGGTCATGGAACCACTAACCAAACCCAAGGCTGTTCATCCCAAAGTACTTACTAAGCCCAAAGCCATCTGTCCATACTGTAGTGCAGAACATTACCTCAGCCAGTGTACAGTATTTACAGCATTAACCAAAGAGCGAATGGTTGGCTGGATCAAAGACAATAAACGGTGCTGGAAATGTGCACGCTCCCACATGGCCAAAGACTGTGACCTAAAGAGGCCTTGCCACCTTTGCCAAGCCAAACACCTCTCCATACTCCATGACATCAACCAAAGGAAAGGTGACGTTACCAGTGAGAGCAATAGCCTATATAACTCCACCACAGAAACTCTTTACTTAGACCAACCTCGTTGCGGTGGAAAAGTGTTCCTGAAAGTGGTTAAGGTTACCATCCATCACCAGCACAGAGCTTTGGACACATTTGCTGTACTTGATGATGGTTCAGAGCGTACAATTTTGCTCGCCACAGCTGCACAACACCTCGGCTTAAAGGGCAGACCAGAGCGACTGAATTTACGGACAGTGCATCAAGACATCAAGACACTGCATGGCACTTCCGTGAACTTCAGCTTATCCACCCCAAGCAACCCTGCGAAAAGGTTCAACATTCAGGGGGCATTTACAGCTGATCAATTTGGACTAGCAGAATACACCTACCCAGTAAGTACCCTGCAGGAAAGGTACAGACACCTCAGAGGGATACCAATACCACCTCTGGTCAAAGCTTGTCCCCTACTGCTTATTGGTTCAGATCACGCTGAGTTCATCACCCCAATTGAACCAGTGCGATTGGGTCCACCTGGGGGTCCAGCCGCTGTCAGAACTCGTCTTGACTGGACCTTGCAAGGCCCCTCCAAACATCTGCAGGATCAACTCCCAGTCTCGCAGTGTTTGTTCACGTCTAACTGCCCCCAGTCTGCAGAATTATTTAGTCAAGTTGAAAGGTTATGGCAGATGGACACCCTGCCTTATCGCAGTGAAAAGATGGTCATAAGATCACAACAAGACCAAGAGGCAGTGAACATGCTGGAGGCACAGACAGTGCGAGTGCAAGTAGATGGAGTTGAACGATATGCCACCCCACTTTTGAGAGTTAAAACTATGCCTCTTTTACATGCTCCAAAGGATGCTGTGATGGGCCACCTCCGTAACATGGAACGTCGGTTAGCTAAGGACCCATCATTAGCTAACAAGTACCAAGAAGAGATCCAAAAACTGGAAGAAGCGGGTTACGCCACTAAAATTCCACCTCAAGAAGCAGCCCTGTCTACAGAATCATGGTATCTGCCCCACCACATTGTGACCCACAACGGGAAACACAGAGTGGTGTTCAACTGCTCATACACCTACAATGGGGAAAATCTAAACAAGCAGCTGTTACCTGGACCTACTCTGGGCCCCTCTCTCCTTGGAGTGTTAATCCGCTTTAGAGAACATCGAGTAGCCATCAGTGGAGATATAAAAGGGATGTTCCACCAGGTCCGTCTGCTCCCCAAAGATAAACCCCTTCTAAGGTTCTTGTGGCGGGACCTAAAGCCTGGGAACCCACCTGACGTGTACGAGTGGCAGGTCCTTCCATTCGGCACAACCTGTAGCCCCTGTTGTGCGACATTTGCAGTACAGCGACATGTTTTCACCCAATGCCAGCAGGGTGATAAGATACGACAGTCGATTGAACGCTGCTTTTATGTTGACAACTGTTTACAGAGCACTGCATCCTCAGTTGAAGCCCGTGAGCTAATCGATGGATTAAGGTCCCTACTGGCTTCAGGCGGGTTTGAAATCCGTCAGTGGGCAAGCAACGAGGCCTCAGTGATTAGCCATCTCCCCAAAGAGGCTAGATCAGAGAACACTGAGTTGTGGATTTCTCGCAGTCAATCAGATCCTCAAGAAATGACCCTGGGACTAAACTGGCATTGCGTACCAGACACCCTCCATTACCGCCATCGTCCGCTATCCTACTATGAGATAACAATGAGGAACATCTACCGGGTCCTCGCCAGCCAGTACGACCCCCTGGGTTACATAGTACCTTTCACAACCAGGGCTAAAATCATAGTAAGACAATTGTGGGAGAAAGAACGAGAATGGGATGACCCCCTTCTTCCTTCTGAGCTGCTGCAGGCCTGGCAAAAATGGGAATCAGAACTGGAACACTTACCACTAATCAGTATACCTCGGTGTTATGTGTCAGCCGCATTAGATGTCCCAGAGGTGGAACGAGAACTTCACATCTTCTGCGACGCCTCAGAGGCAGCCTATGGGTCAGTAGCATACCTCCGTACTGAATGCCAAGTTCAAGTTGAGCTAGCATTCATCCATGCCAGATCAAGAGTATCTCCAAAAAGGCAACAATCAATGCCTAGGCTTGAACTCTGCGCAGCTCTCACTGGAGCACAGTTAGCCAAGTTACTCCATAATGAGCTCTCACTGGAGATCAGGAACACATTTTTGTGGAGCGACTCAACAACAGTTCTCACCTGGCTGAAATCAGAGTCCTGCAGATTCAAAGTTTTTGTAGGAACCAGAGTAACTGAGATACAAGAACTTACTGAAGGGTATTGCTGGCGCTATGTAGATTCAGAAAATAACGCTGCAGACGACATTACACGTGGCAAAACCTTGCTTGAATTATCCCAACCCAATCGATGGTGTAAAGGGCCGGACTTCCTCTACCTACCACCTGAATCATGGCCAGAAAGTCCTGCCATTGGACTGAATGAGGACCCTTCTGAGCTCCGTAAAACAAAGTTTTGTGGCCTCACTTTGACTGATCCTGGATCACCACTGCCAGATGCTACCCAGTTCTCAACCTTTGAGGAACTCCTTGAAGCTACCTGCAGATCCTTACACGGGGCGGCAGGAAAAATAGGTGATCCAGGAGCACCGGAGTATCAGCAAGCTGAAACTAGTTTATTGAGGCAGGCCCAATTAGACAGTTTCCCCACAGAATATCAGGCTCTTACAACTGATAAGCCGCTCCCTTCATCCAGCCGTTTGCTCACTTTGTCACCAGAGTTGGATTAAACGACTACACTCATCCGTGTAGGAGGCCGGCTACGCCAAGCTACCCACTTGAGTTACAGTACTCTACATCCCATAGTCTTGGACCCAAAACATCCTATTACCCGACTCCTCATAAAACAATATGATACCAAACTCTGCCATCCTGGTCCAGAAAGGGTCTTTGCAGAAATGCGAAGATATTATTGGATCCTCAGAGGGAGAGAAGCAATACGGCGCCATCAACATTCCTGTGTCGAATGCCAAAGGTGGAGAGCTAGACCTAACATTCCAAAGATGGCAGAACTTCCTCCCGCCAGACTCCGTCTAAGAAAACCAGCCTTCTATTCCACAGGAGTAGATTGCTTTGGCCCATTCCTTATAAAACGAGGAAGGAGCAATGAAAAGAGGTGGGGAATAATTTTTAAGTGCATGACTACCCGCTGTGTCCACTTAGATCTACTGAGTAACATGGATACAGACTCCTTTCTGCTGGCTCTTAGGCGTATGGTTGCTCGACGTGGAACTCCTTCTGAAATCCTTTCAGATCAGGGCACCAATTTTCGAGGAGGTGAAAAAGAGCTACAGTCAGCTTTCGCTTCCATGAGTCCACATCTTCAAACCCAATTAGCTAAACAGAAGATACAGTTCCATTACAATCCTCCAAATGCCCCACATTTCGGAGGTATGTGGGAGCGAGAAGTCCGCTCAGTTAAAACTGCCCTACATACCATAGTGGGGTCTCAGATCCTTACAGAGGAGGTCCTTCGAACACTCCTTACGGAGGTTGAGGCTATACTCAATGCAAAACCACTGGGGTATGTCTCTTCTGATGTAGCGGATCCAGATCCGGTGACACCAAACTACCTGCTGATGGGGCGGCCAGATGCATCACTACCGCAAGTGATTTATCCAGAATCTGAAATCCTTAGTCGGAAAAGATGGCGACACTCACAAGTATTGGCAGATCAGTTTTGGACAAGTTTTATTAAGAATTACTTGCCCACCCTACAACCACGTCAAAAATGGATGAGTGACTGTAGCAACCTCACACCTGGGACTGTTGTGATGATAATAGACCAACAACTTCCTCGAGCTTTATGGCCTGTCGGCAAAGTAATAACCACATACCCTGGATCGGATGGCCGTGTACGCTCCGCAAAGATTGAAGTAAAAACCAAACACTACCATCGACCAGTGTCTCGTCTCATCACACTGCCCCCCATCCCAGAGAACGACACTACAACAGACTAACAAGGAAGAAGGAAAGTACATTTGCACAGTAAATGTAGGGGCGGCTGTAGAAGAGGAAGTCCAGCTGCGCCCTCTGCTGGACGTTATTATTATTTGTTCTTTTAACAATCATACAGGATGAGCCTGATCATGCCCTGATCACGTGAATGGACAGCCAATCAGAACAGTGCACAGAGCTTTTTAGTTCGATCATAGAGAGGTGGTTCGTGTGTTGTTTCCTCCTAATTCCTGCTAGAGTTGTGTGCGTCAATGATTAAAAGTAAGTGTTTGTTCATTCTGTTTATTGCTGTAGCCTACTGCTGATTAAGATTATTTGCCGAGTTGTTTATATACAAGATTAAGCAGATGCGCGGAAGACCCGCGGCTCCGCACCAGCGAATGTTAGTGTAAACATAAGCGATTTAAATCTAATATGTATATTCAAAATCGTCTAATGTGAACCTGTTAATGCTATTATGTGATATTTCTGCCTAATTCAAATAATAGTTAGTTGTGAGAGTGATTAATCTGTTAAATCTATACTTAATATTTTCCTATGAATACATAGGCCGTGTATTTGGTATTTGGTTTATTAAGCTTACAAGTTTAAGGATTCCCATTATTTAGATACTGTATAACAGTGCTGTGTACAGCTTTACATATGTTAATTTACATGTGGTAATGTTATCCTGTTTATTCTAGACTCATTTAATTTATGTGATTTTATTTCTCCTTTCCTTTGTTTAGACCACACACACACACATGAAAACAACACTTGTGCACATGCTAAAGACCATACCAATGTAACCAGTAAACTTGAAGAACATTAAAGTCATTTAAATGGGTTCCTGTCTCCGTGTCCTTACCGACACACCATGGCGATGACCACATCTACCTAAGAACCAGTCAAGCTTCATTACAAGTATGCTTTTGAAAACTGTGAAGTATGAAGGAATAAACAAATAGATAATATTGCATAAATGAATAAGAACATAAGTAAATACATTTTATTAATTAATTCTAGAATGTTCCCTCCCTCATCTGTAACATGGAGCGGTGGGCTGTATAATGAGTGAAGAACAAGCTCATTAGAGAGCACTGAGACACAGATCAGGTCTATCAAAGTGTATTTGGGTAAAGTCTCTAAAACTAATGTATTCGGACATACTTTACCCAAACAAACTTTTTAGAGACCTATAATAATGATTTGTATTTTAGAGCTGTCGGGACGGATTTCTCAGGAAATTGCATTCATGTCATGCACCATTTACCCGTGAGGCGCCATGAAGATTTAAGGGAGGTGTGCAAGACAAATATTTAGAGCCCCTTCTGTCTGAAGAATGTGTTTTTTCTTAGTCTGCGTAATATCATGGTATGGCTGCAAACGTCCTTGATTATTACAGTTCATACTGGCCTAGAAAATCTTAACTTTTCATTTTCCGTCAGTCTTAGCACACAATGTAACTACAGAAGAGTCAAGTTTCAAAGAGGAAAAATATAGAAAATCTTTGGTCATTTTTGAGCGAGATGAACAGTCTAATCAGATTCAATGATCTATGCTAAGCTAAGCTAAAAGTGCTGTCTATTTTCAAAAATAGTGGCGTGTTCAAGCAGATGATGCAAGGCAGATTAATCCAGCAGTGTGTGAAAGCAGGTGGTCCTCTACAAGACCTGATAAACCCTTCCAATCTCTCCCGTCGAAAACACTCACAGATTCTTTGCCATGTTTTCCAATTATGGATATTTATGTCATATTAGATGATGGATCTGAACGGACAATCATCTTACAACCAGCAGTTCAACACCAGTTGTGCTTGGAGAGTAAACCCGAGAGTTTAATATTGAGAACTGTACACCAAGATGTTAAAACTTTGAGGGTGCAGCAGTAAGTTTCACCATATCTCCTGAATGCACTGCAGAGAAATCCTTCCTTCATACGACATGCTATCACTGCTGAACATCTTGCCTTGTCTGAACATGCAGACCTGTGTAACGCACACAAAAAAGTCTGTAACTTTTAACTTGAATGTGCTATTTGTGTTTAAGTTTACCTGTGACTAAATGATGTAACTTTTAGGTTACTGGAGAAAACTTTTCTTTTTCTTTTTTCTCAGTATAATACACTGCCATTCAAAAGTTTGGGATCAATACAAATAATTATCATATGCTGATTTATAATCCATGTTTGAAACAGTTGTGCTGCTTAATATTTTTTGGGACCTGTGGTATTTTTTAGGATTCTTAAAAAATAAAAAAATAAAACAGTGTTCAAAATTGATATTTTTTTTTACATTAATACTTTTATTCAGCAAGAATGTGTAAAATGGATAAAAAGTGATAGTAAAGACTTTTATTTTTATAAATTTTATAAATTTAATAAACATTTTATTTTTTTCTGTTTGATATTACATTAAAGAAAAAAATATCACAGGTTTCAAATAAAAAAAATAAAGCAATAAAACAGTTTCAACACTGTTAATAAATCATCATATTTTCATGATTTGTGAAGATCATGTGACACTGAAGAATGGAGGAATGATGCTGAAAATACAACTGCACATCACAGAAATAAAGTATATTATAAAGTATATAAAAATAGGAAACCGATATTAGAAATTGCAATAATGTTTTTATTTTTTTTCTTTATTGTCCATTAAATAAATACATCCCTGATGAGAATAAGAGACTAAGGTCAATTATTAATTAGGTTTATAATATAGGCCTAACATAATATAATGTCAACACAAACTGAAGCATCTAAACTGAGACCGCCAAGTTAAATATTAATAAAAAACGTGAACGTGAATTCTAAACATCCCTATGAAATAGTTTGCACAAAAGACTGCCATATCAACATATCATAGACTCAATGTGAGATTTATAAAAAGAAAAAAAAACTTTGAATGGAATTGATGGGTTTGCAATATACCTTTTATTGAGAGGTGTGTTTAACAAAGCCGTTTAACATAACGTAACAACGTAACCAAACATGATTATTTTGCCTATTGTGCCTTTAGTTTAATTTAAACTCCCTTCCTGTGGTGACATCAATGAATGAAACTCAGAGGCAGTTGAAGAAAAATGTAAACCGTACACACTGCCATCATCTGTCTGTATTCATCCTGCAAACTAAACAAGAACACGGTTTTTCAATAATAAAAAATCTACCTTTACAATGAAGAGGTGAAGAAAAGAGACAGAGGGAGAAAAAAAAAAAGACACATATTGGTCATTTTTTGTTTCCACAACATCATGAGCACCAACAGAGGAAAGGTGACATTTATATCAGTACATCAACATGAATATTTACGAACATAAAAGGACATGAGAGAGATCCAACTGCAAGGATATAAACATCAGAGCCACGAGGACCTCGTCAGCATCCTTTAAACTTAGTTTGACCCCCCTCAGCTATTTCCACCAGCATCTACATCACAGGTCGCTTGATTCCTTCAAACCTTCGCTTAGACTAAAACAGACCGGACGCATTCAAAGTTTGCTTTAATTTCTTTGGGGATTTAGCCTGAACCATATATAAAAACACTCTTTTCTGGAAGTCTATCAGTCACCTGCGAGCTCTCAACATCTGTCCAGCGTCTTTCCTAAGTGTGAAGTGACAAGGATTTCAGTTTCCAGTTGAAAGAACAATTCAGATCCGGTTTTCTGTAACACAAACTGTTAGATCAACGAGTGTCATTTCTCTTGAGGTTGGAAAGGCTACACCTCACATGTTAGGATACATGGCATCTCCGAGACATCTGTGAATGCTTTGTGCCGTCTTACAGAAGTGCAGCTCAGCGGTGTCTCAGTGTCTTCTTCTCCACTTTTATCAAAGCTCCTCTCTCTTTCTCTCAGCGTTTGTCACAGCGCTTGTTCATTTCCTGTCCCAGGCGTGCCAACAGCGCCGCCCTCATGGCCGAGTCCAGAGCGTTCTTTTCTGCCACGCGCTGCACAATAATTTCTGGCTTGTCCTCCTGCTCGGAAAAAAATATTTAATTGATTTAAAAATACATTTTATGTATCTTTTTGTAATTGACTAATCAAAATATATAATTTATGTATTCTTTTTTTTTTTGACCATAACTTGGCCTCCCGCTAAAAAAACATCAGACGTTGAAAATAAAAACACATGATGATTTATGATTAAGCTACTCAATTTAGCGTGAAAAATCTTTGTAGCCTTGAAACGAAAAAGAAAAAATGTTATTGCAGCCTTTTTCACACTTCAGACTTTTTCTCAGAACCTAAAGATACAGACGTGGAATTGTGAGACATAAATGCAGAATTGCAAAAATAAAGTAAGAACTGTGAGATATAAACTGGGGATTGTGATATATAAAGATATCAATTCAGAATTGTGAGATAAAAGTCTCAATGGCCTTCTTTCTATTCCTGCAAAAAAACAAAAACAAACAGAACTGCAAGAAAGAAAATTCAGAATTCAGAGAGAAAAAGCCAGATTTTCAAGAAGAGATTCAGAATTCTGAGTTTATTTGACACAATTCAGAATTTGTTCATATCTCAGAATTTGAACTCCAAATTATGAGATATAAACTTAACACTGATAAATATATAAGTTGCAATTACAGGTGGAAACGGGCTTCCATAAGAACCTCAATGCACCCCGACACAAACCTTACGGACAATGAGAGAAGTTATGTGGCCGTTGTCAGCTTGATAATCAAGCCAGAACAGCTCTGTGCCGGTGTTCTCCTGCTCTGTGCCAGAGCTGCTCTCATTCCAGTCCTCCGCCTCCGCCTCCGCCTCCGCCCTCGCACCAGCTCCAGATCCATCTGAAATCAACCAGAGCTCCATACATGAGCACAGCTGCACACCTCAAGCTCCAACATATCTCAACATCTCAGAAGTACTCGCTCAGTGTTGATGATTCAAAGACCACTTTGTCAACCTCACTTATAACTTTTAATCCTCAATCAGCTAGTTATTATTTAGATGTATTAGTTAATCTGGATGATTTCTTGTTATTTTGCAATTTTTAATCTACAAAGTAAGCATATCAGTGCAGCCTGAGCTGGTGGGTTGCAGGTCTGTTCTGACACTAAGTGCAGGTAATAGTGAGTTGCACGCTGGTGTATCTTACTCTGGAGGCGAGGGTGATACACCTGGCGGTCGGGTCTGCGAGGACGCTGAGGGATGCTGCTGCTGCTGTGTCTGTGCCTCTGTTTCTCCTTAGCCTGCTTTACTTCTCTGTCATAATCATCCCTGCAGAAGAACAAATGTCAATGCATCACATAACCTGTTGGACACAATCTACTACATGCCTTAGTTTACATTTTCTTAGCAAGTAAAATGTTTTTTTAGTATACTTGTAAAAATGACCACCTTCAGCTTTACTGATTTTATATTATAAAGGTACGAGAAGAATTAACTAAATTTGGTTAGAGATATGTCAAGATGGAATGAAGCCACTTAAATTTACAAAGCATTTAAATATCATCTTACTAAGACATGTTAATGGAGATATAGAGTGATAACTCATGGTTTGGCCATATAAAAATCAGTTTTTGCACCAAATTGCATATTTTTACTCAGTTTGGGCCTCTGAATACTGAGCTGTTTTTTCCTTCATATTCTCACTTTACCCTACTATAAAGTATTCTATGCATAAAATACGATTCTGAACAAAACACACATATGGAAACATGTTTTTCTGAGACTGTCTTGTGTGCTTTGTTTAAAGGTTCAATAAACATTTCCAATTATTTAACCCTCTAGTGTTGTTCGGTCATTTTAGAACAGCATGTTTTTTTTAATGTAAAAAAAAAAAACACTATCTCAACGGAACGGTAAGAAACTCAATGACTTTTATGTGACCATTAAGTTTTTAAAATAAAATTGGCTTAATTGTCCTAAAAAAAATAGTCAATTTTTTGTGTTGTTTGCACCATTGGAAATGAAAAATACTAATAATTAAAGGGGTGACACTTTAAAACATCAAGAGATGTTTACACACAAATGAACTGGTGTGGCTGTCACAACATAGCAAAATTGAGCCAGAAGACTCAAATAAGAGGTTGAAATCAAACTAATTAACCTCTGATAAAGCATTCATGTTCATTTCTGTTACATTTTTTTACTTTGATGCTGTGTTACAAAATTGCCTTTCTGTGTCCAGGTTTGACTGTAGAAAATGAATGTAAAAACTGAAAATTTAAACAAAAAAAAAAAGCCTAAAGCTTTACAAAATGTTGTATATATCCAAATCTGAATAATAAAAAAGTATTTATGTCTAAAAACAACTAGAAAATGTATACGCCTTTTTATATAGAGCTCTAGGAATATAGTGGTTAAAACATTAAATTTCAGATGTTTTTATTTTTTCTTCCGAACATATGGCACTAAAAAATGGCATTTTAAAGGCATTGTCTCATTGTATTTTATTTTAACATAAGATACTGGCACCATTGAAAAGTAATATATATTTTTTTCAATTATGGAAAATAAATATCACAATTATTGCAAAAATATTGACCAGTACCACAAAAAAAATTACTTTAAAATACCAAATAAAAATAATATTATCGAACAAAAATATATTACACTGAAGTTACATATGTATAGTTTTAGATCAGAGCGGACTCATAACACACAACAGTTAGCTGGAGACAGACAGAGACCTGGCGATCTGATTCCTCCTGATGTGCCGCAGGAACCCGTGGCTCATGTCCAGACGCCCGCCGGGCTTGTGTTTAACTCTCTCTCCCTCTGTGTCACACATGACCTCCGCGGCTCCTATTATGTGGCTCTGCGCGATCCTCACAATAAACTCATTTCGGCACAATATTACACACTCCTCAACAACATCTCTCCGAGCACTCATGCGAGCACTGAGCAAAACACGCTGGACAATAAAACGCGAACTCCGAGTTGTCGGAGTTTTTTCAACAAACGACTGCACTTCTATATTGTCCTTCCTACAGCCCAGTAGTGCGTATATCTGTATTAAAAAGCGAAATACATCATACGATATGTAGTCGGTGGTCTAGAAAGTACGTTCACGACAAATCCAGTGATAGCGTTTGCTTCAACTCCGGGTTACTGTGCTCGTGGCCAGCTAATTTTAGAGCGGAAGTGGAGGCGGTTTGTGTTACTCGCAATCGGCGACGTTTGAAGCCTGGTGCGAAGTGTTTATTCAGCAGTGAATTCGCTTGAAATCAACTTGTTTTTAGACGTAAAATGATCGCAGGCGTGAAACGGGAGAGAGACGTTGATGAAGACGAAGAGGAAGGTATGTTTGGAGCGCTTATAGTGATAGTTTAGCAGTAACGTTAAATCTGCAGGCCCATGTTTTCAACGCAGTCGCTAAAACACATTTAACGTTACTGTTATTATTGTTATCTAGCAGGTACTTTGATCTAAAGCAGCTTAGAAATGAGTTCTAAATACGATAGTGATTTGAAGGAAATCGTGAGTAACGTTAATTGCTCAGAAAGACATTATGGTATCAGTTTAATATATTTATGCATAGTATTGTGAGTTTAAGGGGGACTAGTTTTCTGAAAAACGGCAACTTTTTCTAGTTCTGTCCAAAACACGACTGAAATCTCACTTCTTAGTATCCAAGAACAGAGATAATACTATTTTTTTTTTATAGAGTCATTAGTAACCTCTGCAAATAGAAAATATATTAAAACCGTGTTATAAAGGGAAAGGGACTTTACACATTCAGTAAGAAGAATTGATGAATAAAACTTTTTGAATGTGTTTTAATAAGTTGTGAATATACTGTAAACAGTAATTAGAGCTGATCATGTAATGGATTGGAGAATGCTATTACTGTAGAATTGGATGTATAGAATTGATCATCTTCTGTGGTGTTTTCAGAGGTGCGTGTGAAAGTCGGTCGCTCTCATGGTGTTGAAGACCGAAGGAGCCGCCACTGTCCATATCTGGACACAATCAACAGGTAAACGAAGGACTGTGAGCGTCTTCATCACTGTGTCGTCTGCTGTAACATGTCCTCTTCTCTCTTCTGCAGGAGTGTCCTGGATTTTGATTTCGAGAAGCTTTGTTCGATCTCGCTCTCACATATTAACGTCTACGCCTGTCTGATCTGTGGGAAATACTTCCAAGGTGAGCGTGACGGGTAACCTTGTTTTTATGATTGGTTTGTTATTATATTCACTAAAATATAAATGTGTTTTGTTTGTGTCTCTGTCAGGTCGAGGTCAGAAGTCTCACGCGTACATCCACAGCGTTCAGTTCGCACACCATGTGTTCCTCAATCTCCACACGTTAAAGTTTTACTGCCTGCCGGACAATTACGAGATCATCGACTCCTCATTAGAGGACATTACGGTGAGTTCAGTCCACATCTGACGTGGGTTCCCATCGGTATATTACTGCTATATTGTCTGATTACACTTGAAAAGCGCAGTGACATTTCTGGTTTCTTTATTCCAGTATGTGCTGAAACCCACGTTCACCAAACAGCATATCGCTGGTCTGGATAAGCACGGAAAGCTGTACAGAGCCTACGATGGCACGACATATCTGCCAGGAATTGTGGGTCTGAATAATATCAAGGCCAATGACTATGCTAATGTGGTTTTGCAGGTAAGATAAGCAGCCAGTTATTAATGTTATTTTGGTTTTAAATGCTTTCTTCTCTCACAGCTTAAATGTGCAGAGATGGCTTTTGACTGAGACATCTGTGGGTCAATGTTTATGGTGTCTTTGTTACAGTGTAATTATACATTTAAGTAGTTCGTAATATTAATTAGCAACATGTGCATACTAGGGATGAACCGATATAAAAAAATTTAGCCGATAACCGATATTTTACTTTTATTTGTAAGCCGATAACCGATATGTTTGCCGATAAACCTATATCCAAATTTGTATATACTTTTCGAGAGCCTGATTATAAAAAAAGGTCTCATCGTTAAAAGCTACATCCCAAACACTTCAACATAAGCAGCCTAGTTTGAACAGTGTACATTTTAAAAATGGTTTTACTCTCCCATTACAAAATTTAATCATGAAAAGTTTTACAAATAAATAAAATAATGCATAAATAATGCAAACAAGTCATCTCAAGTCAAGTGTTTCTGAAGGAAATAATGTATTATTTATCGCCTTTAAGATATCGGACAAATTTTCTTATCGGGGCCGATACCGATAACAGAAAATTTAGCATTTATCAGCTGATACCGATATGGTGCCCGATATATCATGCATCCCTAGTGCATACTCTATAGTTAGGATGAGGGTTAGTTGCATGTAATTATGCATCATTTATTGTTGTTACTATAGCATGTAAGATGTTAAAAGAACAATGGGAAATAAATTGATGATTTTTTATGTATTTAATATTTTCTAAAAAACTGTCATGCCAGAAACTTTTGGAGACAGTTATTTATATTTTTGGATTAAAATAAGCTTTAATGTTACAAGCTCCTTGATTTATTCAAATTTTTGACCGTTTTTATGTGCTCTTTGTTTCTGTTCAAGGAAAAAAATATTTAAGCCTAATATATATATATGTACATATATATATATATATGTGTGTGTGTGTGTGTCTGTGTTTGAGTTGCTTATGAAATTTCTATCAATTTGGATTACACAGTTTTAACAAACTTATAAACGTAATGTGATGCATGTTTTTCACTCATACATAAAATAAAAGGGTAAGATTTCTGCATTCAGAAAAGTCATGGCGTAGTTAATTACAGTTTTGATTTTCTTGAAATAATCATATTTGCAAGCATCTGTTTCTTAAAATTGGCACAAATCTGTTCACTATGAAAGCAATTACATGTATGCAGTATTCTGAACATGGTTAAAATGTGGACCATTCAACATGCAGTTAGTTCAAATGCATCTGAAAATCAATAAACTTGATTATTTAAAACACGTTCTTTTTATCAGTGCTATTACAGAAATCTGACCTGTTGCATTCAAGCATGACTGACAAATATGCATCACATAAATACAAGTGGATGAATCTTAAATTTAGGAATAAACATGTCACCACATGTTCTTTCTGTCTCTCTTAGGCTTTGTCAAACGTGCCGCCTCTGCGGAACTACTTCCTGGAGGAGGAGAACTATGGCAGGATCCGCCGGCCGCCGGGTGACATCATGTTTCTGTTGGTTCAGCGCTTCGGGGAGCTCATGCGCAAGCTCTGGAACCCGCGTAACTTCAAAGCACACGTGTCGCCGCATGAAATGTTGCAGGCCGTGGTGTTGTGCAGCAAAAAGACCTTTCAGATCACTAAACAAGGTAAAACACCAAGTCATATATTTGCGCACTGAATACTGTCAAATAGTTGTTCCTGAGTAGCTGTTGCATGTTTAGTTCAAACGCCAATCAAACAGCATCCTCTGTTATTCTAATTGAACAAGAGCTTGTGCTTTTTAACCTGCTGCTCTTTCTCTCTAGGGGACGCTGTTGACTTTCTGTCCTGGTTTCTGAATGCATTGCATGGTGCTATGGGTGGGACAAAGAAGAAATCATGTGAGTTTGTGTTTTGATGTAGATTTGATAAGAAGCGAGTGTTTGTGCTATTCCTCCTCCATAAGTGCAAGGGGAAATCCACTCAGCTGACTTGTTTCTCTTTTATAGCCATCCTCACCAAGGTGTTTCAGGGGTCCATGCGAATCTTCTCAAAGAAGCTTCCCCATCCAGATTTGGTAGGTGTCTGCGGAACAGTTCCTTACATCATTTAAAGGGATAGTTAGGGCCCTATGATTTTTCGCGATGCAGAAAACGTGGACGGAATCACATAATTCTGTCATATAACGGAAATTACAGTTTAACGCGGAATGTAAGGGAATTTCTCAAATTTTGAACGAATTAATCCAAATGATGTCATTGCACTTGCATCAAATCGCGATATGAACTAATATCTGTAAATATTAAGTCAGAAAAGTCTATTTAAGTATGAATCCTGCATGTTCTGCATGTCTGATATAAATGAGGACGTGAACACATGAACAATCATCTCCAGAACTGTTCTGAGAGTCACTTCATGAGCATTTGACTGTTTGATTTGAGTAAAACTAGCGTCATCACATACACAGAACTGTAAAGGTATTCACGGGAATCCCTTCAAAATAAAAGTCCTGTTTAATTTAAAGACAAGTATTTGCGAGAAATGTATTACTATCGTTGAGCAGAATGTACATAGCCCCCTACTACTACTACTAAAAAGAAACAAACATGCTTTTTTTAAGGTTTAATCACACAACATTTCTTCCATGTTTTATTTCTAATAGTAAATCCCCTTTGTTTACCAAAAATAATGTTTCAATAATTAAAAGAAAAAGAAAATAGAAATAAATTGTTTAATTAAAATAGAAAACAATTATTTTAAATTGTAATATTTCATAATAGTTTTTTGTGTACAGTCGTGGCCAAAAGTTTTGAGAATTACATAAATATTGGAAAAGTTGCTGCTTAAGTTTTTATAATAGCAATTTGCATATACTCCAGAATGTTATGAAGAGTGATCAGATGAATTGCATAGTCCTTCTTTGCAATGAAAATGAACTTAATCCCAAAAAAACCTTTCCACTGCATTTCATTGCTGTCATTAAAGGACCTGCTGAGATCATTTCAGTAATCGTCTTGTTAACTCCGGTGAGAATGTTGACGAGCACAGGGCTGGAGATCATTATGTCAGGCTGATTGGGTTAGAATGGCAGACTTGACATGTTAAAAGGAGGGTGATGCTTGAAATCATTGTTCTTCCATTGTTAACCATGGTGACCTGCAAAGAAACGCGTGCAGCCATCATTGCGTTGCATAAAAATGGCTTCACAGGCAAGGATATTGTGGCTACTAAGATTGCACCTAAATCAACAATTTATAGGATCATCAAGAACTTGAAGGAAAGAGGTTCAATTCTTGTAAAGAAGGCTTCAGGGCGCCCAAGAAATTCCAGCAAGTGCCAGGATCGTCTCCTAAAGAGGATTCAGCTGCGGGATCGGAGTGCCACCAGTGCAGAGCTTGCTCAGGAATGGCAGCAGGCAGGTGTGAGCGCATCTGCACGCACAGTGAGGACAAGACTTCTGGAAGATGGCCTGGTGTCAAGCAAAGAAAGAAAGTGAAGTGACATTCAGCCAAGTATGGTGACCCATACTCAGAATTTGTGCTCTGTATTTAACCCATCCGAAATGCACACACACAGAGCAGTGAACACACACACACACTGTGAGCACACACCCGGAGCAGTGGGCAGCCATTTATGCTGCGGCGCCCGGGGAGCAGTTGGGGGTTCAGTGCCTTGCTCAAGGGCACCTAAGTCGTGGTATTGAAGGTGGAGAGAGAACTGTACATGCACTCCCCCCACCCACAATTCCTGCCGGCCCGGGACTCGAACTCACAACCTTTCGATTGGGAGTCCGACTCTCTAACCATTAGGCCACGACTTCCCCTAAAGCCACTTCTCTCCAAAAAAAACATCAGGGACAGATTGATCTTCTGCAGAAAGTATATTGAATGGACTGCTGAGGACTGGGGCAAAGTCATATTCTCCGATGAAGCTCCTTTTCGATTGTTTGGGGCATCTGGAAAAAGGCTTGTCCGGAGAAGAAAAGGTGAGCGCTACCATCAGTCCTGTGTCATGTCAACAGTAACGCATCCTGACACCATTCATGTGTGGGGTTGCTTCTCATCCAAGGGAGTGGGCTCACTCACAATTCTGCCCAAAAACATAGCCATGAATAAAGAATGGTACCAAAACACCCTCCAACAGCAACTTCTTCCAACAATCCAACAACAGTTTGGTGAAGAACAATGCATTTTCCAGCACGATGGAGCACCGTGCCATAAGGCAAAAGTGATAACTAAGTGGCTCGGGGACCAGAATGTTGAAATTTTGGGTCCATGGCCTGGAAACTCCCCAGATCTTAATCCCATTGAGAACTTGTGGTCAATCCTCAAGAGGCGGGTGGACAAACAAAAACCCACTAATTCTGACAAACTCCAAGAAGTGATTATGAAAGAATGGGTTGCTATCAGTCAGGATTTGGCCCAGAAGTTGATTGAGAGCGTGCCCAGTCGAATTGCAGAGGTCCTGAAAAAGAAGAGCCAACACTGCAAATACTGACTCTTTGCATAAATGTCATGTAATTGTCGATAAAAGCCTTTGAAACCTATGAAGTGCTTGTAATTATATTTCAGTACATCACAGAAACAACTGAAACAAAGATATAAAAGCAGTTTAGCAGCAAGCTTTTTGAAAACTAATATTTATGTAATTCTCAAAACATTTGGCCACGACTGTATTTATTATCAAATAAATGCAGGCTTGACATGCATAAGAGACTTCTTTCAAAAGCATTTAAAACATTAATGTGTCCAATCTTTTTAAAACATAAATATAAGTAAAAAGTGCCTGTGTCTCACAGCCTGCAGAAGAGAAAGAAGCCCTCCTCCTGAAGGACGAGTATCAGGAGGAGATGTCCGAGTCCACCTTCCTGTACCTGACCCTGGATCTGCCCACCGCACCCCTCTACAAAGATGAGAAGGAGCAGCTCATCATTCCTCAGGTCCCTCTCTTCAACATCCTGGCCAAGTTCAACGGAAACAACGAGAAGGTGCCGATCCACTTTCACTCTGCGGTGAATGATCATTTGTTTGATCATCCACTAGCCTAAGCATGGTGTGTTGCATCTGCTAATGTTAGATTTCACCCTGTTGTTATTGTTAACTAAAAAACTGAACCTGTTCAGATGGGTCATTGTGAAGTGTGACCCTGGAACACAAAACCAGTCAGAAATTGAATCTGCAAGCTGAATAAATAATCTCTCCATTGATGTGTGGTTTGTTCGGAGGACAATATCTGTCTGAGATACAACTATTTGAAAATCTGGAATCTGAGGGAGCAAAAAAAATGTAATATTGAGAAAATCATCTTTAAAGTTGTTCAAATGAAGTTCTTAGCAATGCATATTACCGATCAAACATTAAGTTTTAATATATTTACAGTAGGAAATTTACTAAATATCTTCATGGAACCTGATCTTTACTTAATATCCTAATGATTTTTGGCATTAATAAAAAATCTATAATTTTGACCCATACACTGTATTTTTGGCTGTTGTTACAAATACACCCCAGAGACTTCAGACTGCTTCTGTGCTCCAGGGTCACAATTGTTTATGTGAAGACAAAAGGGCAAAATGCCTGATATTGAACATGCTAATTAAAGCATTTTCATGTAAAATGTCATTTATTTTTAGCTGTTTAAAAAAATATTATCAATATCTTATAAATGATTTCCTTTGACTTTGTCCCAGGAATACAAGACGTACAAAGAGAACTTCCTGAAAAGGTTCCAGCTCACCAAACTTCCTCCGTACCTCATCTTCTGCATCAAGCGCTTCACCAAGAACAACTTCTTTGTGGAGAAGAACCCAACTATTGTCAACTTCCCCATCACGTATGTGACCAGTGCTCAGGTTACAGAGGGTCCGCTCTCTCAGACGTGTATTTAGAAATGTTCTTGTTTTGGAAACACAGGAACGTTGATTTGCGCGAGTACCTGACAGAAGAGGCGCAGGTCACAGAGAAGGTCACCACCTACGACCTGGTGGCCAATATAGTCCACGATGGAAAGCCCACTGAAGGATCCTACAGAATTCATGTCCTGCATCACGTGAGTGTGTCGCCGGCGCCTGAATCCGTTCAGAGCTCTGTTGATGGGTTGGCTTGTGTGATCTGGGTGCTTTGTGATGTGTGACAGGGCACAGGGAAGTGGTACGAGCTTCAAGACCTGCAGGTGATCGACATCCTTCCACAGATGATCACGCTCTCAGAGGCTTACATACAGGTTTGCTGCTCATTACTTGCATCTCTCATTCACTAACCATAGTTGATGAGCTAGGCTATTACATGAAAAATGTAGTTTTATTGACAGAAAACTCATTCACACCGATTTGGTTTGCTTTAGATGTTTTGCTCACACAGCAGCGATATGATTACATACAGAGTCATACAGAAAAATGGAATATTAGCTTCCATATTAAACATCAGACCAACGTTTCAGCACTTGTGGATTATCATGCATTTGATGAAATGTTATATTTGAAGGACTCTTGTAGATTTAATTTTATTAAATCGTATTGCATCACATAAGATGATGCTGTAAACATTGTCTTCCAAAAGATTGTTCTAAATCGCAGGCTTTTTACAGATAATGAAGGTAAATGTAAGACTCTGGAACTTAAGACCGAAAGGAATAAATGAAACAATGTTGTTTTAGCAACATTCCAACCAGTGTTATAGTTTTTAATTTATATATATAATTAGTTTAATGATGTAGTAAAACAAAACATACACTGAAAAAAAATAATATATACATATATTAATTATTAATATTATTATATATATTTTGTCAGTGTATGTTTTGTTTTACTACATCATTAAACTAAATGAAACAAAAAAATGTTGCCTAATAAAATATAAATAAAAAATGTGTCTTAAAAAAAAATATATATATATTATTTCAAGAAATGTTTGATGTTTTCAATATTGATTTCAGGATGTTTTGATATCTAGATTGGAAAACGACAAAAATACAGAGTAGGATTTAAAAAATTTGGCAGTGCATGCAACATTTAATGTCATCACTTCATGAATTGAAGACTCTCTGCTCTTTAATTTGTGGAAAGGCAAATATTGACCTGCAGAAACCCTCCTGAATCTTCATCACCTGCTTATTTCACCTAATGCGTTTCTTTGCAGATTTGGAAGAGACAAGATAAAGACGATGGAGCAGAGCAGCATACTGGGGCGTAGGAGACCCAAAAACACATCAGTGGTGAGATGTAAAGGAAGACTGAGCTTCAGTGAGAGGAGATATTAAACTAAAACCCTGATGCGTTTTATTTCATGCAACTGCTGAAGAATCTGTAACACCGGGGATCTTTTGTAATTATTTCAGTTTGATTGTGACTGTTCATTTGCCTTTGAAGTGTAATATGTTTGTAGTATGAGACCTTTTATTAAAGATTTCAAGACTAATATACAGTGTCTTTCATCCATTCAGCTCTGAACACGTTTAGTGAATAATAAGCTAGATCGAAGCCTCCAAAATGAAAATACAAGATTTTTTTTTTTGATGTCTGTTGTGTAATTTAAATGCAATGGAAATGCCAAAGAAATATGTGTGGGCTTTTCATGGTGAAGTTAATAGGACTTAGTGGCTTTGAACAACATAAAGAAGACATTTTCATTCAACCTCGTTTCTTTGAGAGATGTTAAATGTTTTTTTAGCTATATAAATTTTAGTGATGGGGATGACGATTCACTAATATACTTCTATAGCACTTGCATATCATTGCTCTTTTGTTGGTTTTGATTGCTTGTGTTGTCCTCATTTATAAGTTGCTTTGGATAAAAGCGTCTGCTAAATGACTAAATGTAAATAGAATGTAAATGTAAATAACAAAACTAAATTGAAATCTTAAAACAAGCCCCAAATCAAATAAGTAACACAAATAAAATGCATGTCTTCATATAAATAAAAAAGGGCTTTGTCTGTGCTCTTTTCTTTTTTTTAGAGGCAACCACTGCATTTTAATCATGATCCAAACAAAGATGCTGCATAAATGCTACATGAATATTTTTTAATTTAAATAATTTCACTGGTTTCCGAAGTAAACAAAGCAGATTCATATCTGAATCGATTTTCAGCCGGCTCACGTTAATCGTTACATCCCTAATAAGTGAAGATAATTGTAAAAGGCTTTGACAAAATCAGAAGTGTCACTGCTAAGAGAGTTTACTATTTTACTCCGTTTAAATGTCATAAAAAAAAATCACAAGTGCTTTTCTCCCAATGAACTGCTTGCAATGCCTTAAAATGTGAATCTGTTTAATAGTTTATTTCTGCATCATCTCAAGACAAAAATGAGGAAGCAGTGATTTTATATAATGCTACACAAAATGCACACAGTGTTAGGATTTCCTATGTTATTAAGTTGAGTGGTTTTGTATTAAATGTTTACCCAGTGTGGCACATTAAGCTCATTTGAAACAGACTGAACAGTGATTGTCTCCACTCGTATACTGTATGTCTCAAAGTCCTCTCGGTTCTGTGTGAGGCCAGGGTTAGCGCAGAGAAGAAGCTTGATCGAGGAAAGTAAGAAGGTTGTTGCTTTTCAGATCTAGTTTGATTGACCACTTTCATTTGGGTCCCCGGCAAATGAAATCTTCCTGTTAAAACACCAAGAGTCTCTCACGTCAGACTCTCTAGAACACACAAACCTGTTCAACAGCCCAGAAGTGAAGTTAATTCAAAAGAGTAGTTATTACCTCGCATGCAGTGATGGCTGGATGTTTCCCATCACTCTTCAGGATCCTGTGGCCATGAAGCATCACGAACCCTTCGCACTGGAACAGAAAAAGGAGAAACACTTCAAAGAGTCCGACTACTGCTTTTTTGGTAATACATATGTCTCATTTTTTAAGATACTACACATCTTTGAATTCACTGCTGGAGGAGCTGCTCAAATCAGAGATTTTTAAAAGAATATGCTCTCATTTCATGTGTCTTTAACTACTGTGTGCAAACATAAAAATGTATAATGCACTTATTGTGTACATACATTTTTCTCATTGTTCTTAGTTTTAAAGTTACATTACTTATATTAATTACATTGTTGACCCTTAACCCTAACTATACCACCAAACCTGTCCCTAACCTCAACAGGCATCAAAGTGTTTTACAACGAACAAATTTACTTATAGAAGTTAGTTAATGACATCTTATATAGAGCGGCTCATTACTTGAGGAATAGCATTAGGGTGCAGGTGGCACATCTTCTGGAGCAGGTCAGAGGTCTGGATCTCAGTTGCATTGTGACCCAAATGAAATTGGGAGAGGATCGCCAGTATCTTACAGGAATCACAGTCAGTTTGCACTGAGGACACACAAAATACATATTATTCATGATCACAAAATTCATGCTCTGGCCTGAGAAAACCAAACTTTCCACAACATTAGAATATAATTTGAGTTCAGTACCACCTAGTAACAGCCCACATGATGCAATTTTTGTCATCAGCACAGTCTGCATGCATGCATGTGTCCAAGCAAACAACAGCACATCACGAATGATCTGTGCGCTCCAAAACCAAAGGGCCTATATGTAGCGTGCATGAAAAACTATTTCAATACAATTAGGTTATATTTTGTAAATTGTAGGCTATTTTAAATTTTGCACATCATTGCATTATGTTTTAGGGTTAATGGAAATGAACACAGAATATAAGGAATAGTTTAATTGATTTAAAAAGCAAATCTTGGTTGACCAAAGTGCTGGCCAAAATTACGTATATCCATCACACAAATTAAAACAGTTGATGCTCCTTCACGTTGCTCACCTGACAGTGGCGTCTGTGGGAAGAGACACAGGCCCAGGGCAGTGCAGATGGCATGAGGAGGGAGGGAGGACAACAGCAGGTCAATCAGCTGCTTTCCATACGTTTCTACAAAGTTGTCACACGTGTCCTTGTATTGCGAGGGCAAATAGTCACAGATTTTCTCCAGAAGGTTCACTATAGCCGCCTACAAGTCAGGCAAGCAAAATGAAAAATAACCCAGGAGCAGTTTATAGTCAGGCATTTTGCTGATCAATGACATCATGAAAATTTTACTTCTTAAAATGTGAACTAGATTTCCAACAGAAGAGGTCTTACTTCAGTTCTCTCTTTTGGCAACATGCTCTCTATTGTCTTTATGAAGAACATACAGAAGGTACAGAGGGGATTGACTTGAACCTAAGAAAAACAGTACAATTTGAGTCATGTTAAATATGCATGATGTGAATTAAACCACGGCTGAAGGGCATTGCCAGGCACGACACACGACGGGGGGCCATTTTGCTTAAATAAAATGTTATAGTTAAAAGCTTATTTGTTAAAGCAATGAAAAACAATACTTTATTTAACTTCGTTTAGCGTTTTAATTGAGATCTAAATGCATTTTATTATTCCAACAGCTCACCCTTATGTTCTGGAGAGTGAGAGCCTTCATTAGATATCGGACTCGTTTATGTTTGGTGAGTTTGTGTGATATAAATATGAAACTGAATATGATTTCTATGATTTTCTCAGGAGGGGGTCGAATTCAGACATTATGTAACATAAATGCAAAAGTGACTGGGTTGTTACAAAAGCTGAGGTTCTAGGTTTTTAAAAGATACCATACATGCCTAGTTTTGTGCTTCACAACTTTTTAACAATAATTATGATGATGCAATATTGGACCCACATGTGGGTCTGATTGAGGGCGCAGAGTTCAAATATCTTGGATTACCCCTAATAAATTTAATCAAGAAGTCGATTGGAAGTCATGCCAGAATACTTTTATCTTTAGCTCCCAAGTGTTTAAGCAACCCAAGGAATGAGACACTCATCGATGGTCAATAGAGGAGAAAAAATGCTTGCTAGATTTATATTATTTCTGTTTCATGCTTAAAATCTGAGTTTTGACTCTTGACTCTTTATATTTTTTGTTTTTGTTTTTGCAAAGTGATGTTTACTTTAAATCTAAACCCCATTAATGTCAGACTCAAGTGTAAACGTTGACCTGTCTAACACATACCTCATGACTAGTTCCTCTTGATGGCTTTGCATAGAGCGAACCCTGCTCATTCAGGCTAACAGTGAGCTGTGACGGGGCTTTTCTCTCGGACTGACTGCCACACAGTCCCAGCACTGAGCATATGTCATCATTTTGATTCTGCAATGAGAGAAAAAACAAGTGTTTTTCACTGTATGTATTCTATGCAAGAATATACATATTACTCATGGTAAGAAATTTTAAGTACTTAGACTTCACCATTGTAGTCAGTTATATTCTGCCTAATGTTCAATAAGTGAATCCCCTGAAATTGTTCTGCTATTAGAATCTGAATCACTCACTGTCATGATGTTAAACTGAGAAGTACTCAACTGCAAATGCACTGAAATGTCTGATAACCAAATGTACGTATGTCTTTGCTCCATTCATACACAAAGGGATGGCGGGGTGTTCATAACAAAACTTGTCCAGAGATTTCTCAATAAGATGCTGTGAAGAGGGAACAATTCAAGATTAATGTATGAACAACTCTGAATCATTCTTATAAAACACATAGTTTAGTTGAAGTTTCTAATCAAAGCAACTTGTTGTAGCTGCCATTAAAAAGTGAAACTAGCTTTCTTGTTTGAAACAATGCAACTGCAACTTTCGCTTCTCTAAAACAGAAAACAAATATGCCATGAGATTGTGTTGCAATGGAGGATTTTACTTGGTTTGGCATATATAAATAATAGAGAAAATGTGCAATTCAAACAGAAATGGACTGAAATGACTTCAACATTGATTTACCAAGAGGGCTCAAATGACTTTCAATAGAATTGACATATTAGTAAATATCACAAACACAGTTTCACCTGTGAGTCTTGACTGGAGAGGATCCCTGTCAGCAGCTGGACAGTCTTTTTGCAGTCGGTGCACATGTTGTCCATCTAAAGGAGGAGGACAGTGGAACACCATGTTGACCTACAGTTGTCAAAGTTACATTCATGTGCACGATTTGATGCAGGTTAAAATATAAATAAAACCTGACTAGATATTTCAGCAAATTTCAATATTTGTGCATTTCAGTGCTTAGGCTGCATGACAATGTGAAACTGTTTATAACATAAAACCACAAACTCTCACAACCTCTTTTTTAGGGTTGTATGGGTAAAAGAGAAACCTCTCTTTAGAGAACGAAGGAAGTGTGAAAATTAACATATTCTCAGATCTTCTTTTAAGGTTCATATGTTGATGTGATCTATTATTTTACATCTTTAGATATATATATAGTGGTTAAGTTGGTGTAGTAAATAAGACCTTTGATACATCTTAAAAAAAAAAAAATTTAGTTGACTTCCACACACCCTAGTCTAGTTCCTCTTCAAATGTTCAATTTTCCTTCAATTTTGAGAGTAATCTCTTCAAGTAACTTGGTTTCTCACGAAGTAGTTGAAAGCGAAAACTGGTTATTAAAAGAAGAAGAAAAGAAGAAAATACCCAAAGTCTCCTCCAGAAACACTAACAAATGCAATGCGTGCTTGTGATATTAAAAGCATGTTTCGATGAAGTAAACTATTAAATATAAATGCACTTAGACAGGGTGTATGCTGCCATGCCAGTTTATAAAATAAATTCAAATGTAGGCAATGCAATGGGATATTAGTGGCATTCTCAGTTTATGAACAATGTACACTTATATGCTACTGATCCACACATAAAAAAAATAAATTTTTTAATCTGCATTTTACTGTAGATGCAAGTAGTAGTTTTTCAATCATCGGTCACTCACCATGTGAAGGCTGGGTGTTTGCGCTTCTGTGAGCTGAAGGTCTACAGTTCTTGCCCATCCTATAGAGAAGCCAGAACATGTGAAGTATTTCTATATAAATAATATGGAATCTTTTAAACTACTTGACTTGTATCCCTTCAAAATACCAGAGAATCGACTGCCTTTGAGAAACCTTGCAGTCTACCTTTGAAGACTAATTTAACTCCAAACTTCTTTTTTGGTAATATTTTGCATTTAAATTATTTATTGCATGCGCATATGTCATAGCCAGCTTTATTTAATATTTAAACTCTTTCTTACCTGAAGTCAGGGTAGAAGTGAAGAGAAAAAAGGTGACGAAGGCAAACTGCATCATGTTTTAATCAGTGCACCACGGTGAATGTACCACAAACCTGAAGGCTCTGTGTTCAGCTGATAAGGTGCCCGAATGTTTTATAGTATTTGATGAGGAAGTAGTGACAGTCTTCCTGATTCATTAGAAGTAGGCTACATGTATATCTATCTGTATAGGAAGTCTTGCATAGTGTTAAAATTTTGATCACTGGTAATTTAAGTTTAATTTAAGGAAATTTCACTTTAGTTTCTTGCAAAAGACATTTTGATGAGTATCAAGAAATAAACATATTGAACAACAATAATGAATTGTGTATGGACAAGTTCATTCAACTGAATCTCTGCTTGGAGATAATTATACCCTTATGATTTTGGCTAATATACAAAAGATACATTGTTTAGGAATCTGCATACACTTATGCTCAAAGTTTACATACCCTTGCAGGATCTGGAAAAATGTAATCATTTTAACAAAATAAACAGGGATTATAAACATTGCAAGTACCATCCTGAATAGGATAATAGATGTTTACATATTGTTCACAAGAAAAAAAGAAAAGAAAAAAAGAAAAAAAAAGAAAAAAAAACCCATTTGAAAGTATACATATCAAATTGTAATCCTGTATGTTGTTAACTAGAAGAGCCACAACTGCATGTTTTGTGATGGTTGTTCATGAGTCAAAAATCCATCAAAATACAGTTCCTGCACATTCATTGGTTATCCTACATATTCTGCATATCTGACCGCTTCCCAACAACGACTGAATGCTTCTGAGATCCATCTTTTCACACTGAGGACAACTGAGGAAATCATATAAAACCATTACAAAATGTAAAATGGTGCACAAGAAGGGATATATATATATATATATATATGTGTGTGTGTGTGTGTGTGTGTGTGTGTTTTATTTTAAAAGCTGTTGGGTGATTACAACCTAGGATGGATTTAGACAGGAGTCAACTTTGTGTATGTGTCATATGGAGGCCTCAAAAGTACTTTGACAGTATTTTGCAAGCATTGTGAAATATGTGAAATAAATAAGAACAAAAATATAAACTAACATGACTTTAAAAGAAAACACAAAATTTAAAAGAAGTTTCTTCTTCAGTGTTCTCATTTCAAGTCTTGTAAATATAAAATGTTGCCAAAGTAAAGGATTAATACCAAAATGTTGTTTTCTAGAAAAATATGGGATTTGAAAATAATGTCATAAGGCTTTAAATGCAGGCTAGACATTTTTTATGTTGTTGTGACTATAATAATAATAATAATAATAATAATAATAATAATAGTAATAATAATAATAATTTATTTGTATAATTTGACACTATTTTAATGTTCTCCTGCATAGATTCCAAGAGATAACAATATTTAGTCTGTGCGGGATTGCCATGTCAAAATCATTTGAAAGGTATGGCCACAGTTTTCTATACTTTAGCACCCTGATGTTCATTAGGCAATTCTGTACATTTAGGCTAAATAGCAGCAAAAAGTGGAAGATTACAACAATCCAACTACTTAACCACTTTGTACCAGAGAGATATTTACCAGAGAGATATTTACTCTGTTTATAATTATTTCAGAATCTTGATGCATTGCCCTTACTGTACAGGTGCTTCTCAATAAATGATAATGTCGAGGAAAAGTTAATTTACGGGTGCAGTGACTTTGGTTTTCAAAAAACATAATGGACCAACACCAGCAGATGACATTGCACCCCAAATCATCACAGACTTTCGAAATTTAACACTGGACTTCAAGAAACTTGGGCTATGAGCTTCTCCATCCTTCCTCCAGACTCAAGGACCTTGGTTTCCAAATGAAATACAAAACTTGCTCTCATCTGAAAAGAGGACTTTGGACCACTGGGCAACAGTCCAGTTCATCTTCTCCTTAGCCCAGGTAAGACGCCTCAGGAGTGGCTTAACAAGAGGAACACGACAACTGTAGCCAAATTTCTTGACATGTCTGTGTGTGGTGGCTCTTGATGGCTTGACCCCAGCCTCAGTCCATTCCTTGTGAAGTTCTCTAAAATTCTTGAATCCAGTTTGCTTGACAGTCCTCATAAGGCTGCGGTTCTCTTGGTTGTTTGTGTATTTTTTTTCTTCCACACTTTTTTCCTTCCACTCAACTTTCTGTTAACATGCTTGGATACAGCACTCTGTTAACAGCCATCTTATTGGCATTTAATTTTTGTGACTTGCACTCCTTGTGAAGGGTGTCAATGATTGTCTTCTAGAGAACAGTCAGGGCCCGGTTCCCCGATAACGCTCACTCTTAGCGCTCTAAGAAGACCTCGAAAGATATATCTTACCAAAGTTGTTTATGTTCCTAAGTGTGTTCCCCGAAGTGTCCCTTAGGAAGCTTCTTAGCATGCTGCCTCTTACGTCCGACGTTACAAGAGTGCTGTCCCAAGTAATGGTGCTGAATTAGTTGGCATCGATTGCTCAGGAATCGATTTTCCACTTCACGCAAAGGTGCAATACAGCCTTAAGAAAGACAACATTTTCTATGCAAATGAAACATTCCTCAAATTATTACAGTAACTTTTATTTTAACATAGTTTAAGTTATCAGTAGAATATAGACTAAATTAAATTATCAAATGGTCAGTAATATGTTCACACGATAAATCAAGGAGCCTGGTGATCCAAAAAGAAAAAACGACTAGAAAGTTCAGGCTAATTGTTCAAGGGGAAGAGATCCAGAACATCCAGGGGAACCCAATTAGATGCCTTGGAAAGTGGTATGATGATTCCCTGTCAGACAGAAACAGCATTTCCAGCACCGGAAGGCAAGTTGAAGAATTGTTGGAAAAGATTGATAAGTCGGGCCTGCCTGGGAAGTACAAGTGCTGGATCTACCAACATGGCCTGCTCCCGAGACTCATGTGGCTTCTCACAGTATATGAGATGCTTCTATCCACTGTAGAAGCGATGGAGAGGAAGTTCAACAAGCACCTTAGAAGATGGTTGGGAATACCCCCGAGCTTTACATCCTTGGGGCTCTACATGAGGTCGGGCCAGCTCCAGCTTTCTGTCAGGTTGTAAGACCGCATTGACACAGGGGAGATATAGGTGGCGCCATGACAAGGTGTTGGCAGTGCTTGCAAACATCCTGGAGCAAGAAAGGAGGAAGAAACAGCTAGCCAAAGCAAGACCACTGTTGAACAGCATCGCCTTTGTGAAAGAGGGCCAAAGACCTGTCGTCCACAGCCAAGCCAGGCAGAATCTCCTGCAGTCAGCCCAGGGATGGGAAATGGAGGTTGATCTCAGCAGGAAACTCCACTTCCCTGAGGTGGTATTATCCACAACTCTAAGGCCCGACATCATCATGTGGTCTCCAGGGGGAGAGAAGATCATTATGGTGGAGTTAACGGTGCCGTGGGAGGAGGGCAGTGAAGAAGCTGCAGAGAGGAAAAAAGCCAAATATCAGGAACTTGTCCAAGACTGCCGGGACAAGGGGTGGATGGCGTGGCTGATGACGGTGGAAGTCGGATTTAGGGGTGTGGCGGGGGAAGCGTGGTTTAGCGAAGTCTGCAACGGGAGAGCAAATGAAGAGACGATCGGTGGTAAGTGGTTCAGGTGAGAGACAAGTAACAGCTGGATCTCGTTGCAGTGATTGGCGTGGGGAACCGGTATTTAAGCCGGAGAGAGCTGAGGACTCGTGGGGAATGTGTGCAGAGACGAGCTGGAGAAGCCTCGAAGCAGACAGCAGTAACGTAGAGTGGAAAGACGTTTGAACGTGTGCGCATGTGGCGCGACTTTATTTTGTATGTCATTTTATGTTGTTCAATAAATACCCACGAGCCTCAGCACGCCGACCCCGGTCTCCTTCCTCTTTGATCACTTAACCTTGCTACACTGGTGCCGAAACCCGGGAGGAAGGAGAACACCTCCGCCATGCAGTCTCCGTCAGGACCATCGCCTACGCCATTTGCGGACATTATAACATCGCTCGCGGGCCTGCATCACGGAGGATGCAGGTCCAACAGGAGGACCGCGAGCTGTTCCGGAGCTTGCTGGCCCGGGAGGGTCGGATGGGTGAAGTGAAGTGAAGTGACATTCAGCCAAGTATGGTGACCCATACTCAGAATTTGTGCTCTGCATTTAACCCATCCGAAATGCACACACACAGAGCAGTGAACACACACACACACTGTGAGCACACACCCGGAGCAGTGGGCAGCCATTTATGCTGCGGCGCCCGGGGAGCAGTTGGGGGTTCGATGCCTTGCTCAAGGGCACCTAAGTCGTGGTATTGAAGGTGGAGAGAGAACTGTACATGCACTCCCCCCACCCACAATTCCTGCCGGCCCGGGACTCGAACTCACAACCTTTCGATTGGGAGTCCGACTCTCTAACCATTAGGCCACGACTTCCCACCGGGTGCGGCCTCCCCCAGCGCCGGCCCCGCCCCCCACACGCCGCTCGCGAAAATGGGGCCCACAGATGACCCAGAGGCGTTCCTGGACTTATTTGAGAGGACGGCCGAGGCGTGTGGGTGGCCGGTGGACAGCTGGCCCGTCCGGGTGATCCCACTGCTGTCGGGGGAGGCCCAGAAGGCGGCACAACAACTGCCCGTCCAGAACCTCCTGGTCTATGCAGACCTGAGAAGAGCCATCCTCCAGAGGGTCGGCCTCAGCCCCGAACAACACAGGCAACGCTTCCGGTAGCTGGAGCTGAGCGAAGCGGGCCGGCTCTTTGTGTTGGCACAGCAGCTCCGGGACTGGTGCCGCAAGTGGCTGCTGGCCGGAGGCGGTGGTGCGGTTCATCTCCCGCCTTCCAAAGAAGACCGCCCAGTGGGTCCAGTGCCACAGCCCGGCGTCGTTGGATCTGGCCATCCAACTGGCGGAAGACCAGCTGGCGGCGTGCTCCGGGGTCGGCGAGCCCCTTCTTTCTGTCTCTCTCTCTTCCCCTGTCTCCCACTCCCCCCCTACCCCGAAATCTGTCCCTCTCCCTAGGTCCCGTTGGGTGGGGCCACCGAGGCCCGGGCCCCGCTGGAGGATGGGGATGGAGCCCGCAACTGGGGCACGAGGCCCTGCGCGCGGAATGACCACACCCCAATGAGGGGGGACTGAGGAGCCCTCTGCTGCTTCCCCACGCCAATTCCCTGACCCACTTCCGGCCACTAGGGCGGCGGAAAGGCCTGGGCCGGCCTGCTGGCGTTGCGGGGATCCGGGCCACTTTGTGGATAGGTGCCCGGTCATGGAGGTGGGGACACTGGTCCGGATTCCAGACGACCCGCAGGCCGCCCCCAATCAAGCCGGGCTGTACCAAATACCCGTGAGTATTAAAGGGGGTACCTATCAGGCTTTGGTGGATTCAGGTTGTAACCAGACCTCCATCCATCAAAGCCTGATACAATCCGGGGCATTGGATACGGGCCGCATGGTTAAGGTGAGGTGTGTGCACGGGGATATAGTGGAATACCCCATAAAGGCCATAGCCATTAAATTTAGGGGCCAAAAGCATAATGTGGAGGTGGCCGTTAGTCCGCGCCTCCGGCATCCGCTAATCTTGGGGACTAATTGGCCAGCGTTTCAGCAATTATTGGGGTGTTTAACAGTGGATGCCGTCGGGGGAAAGAACCGGCCGGGGGGCGGGGCGAGCGCTCAGGTGGGAGAATCGGTACCAGGACCTAGCGGGCTGGTCTCAGAGGATCCGAGCGGTGTGGCGAGGCTAAACCTTTCCAGTCGCGATGACTTTCCCCTGGAACAATCCCAAGACGAGACACTCAAACATGCGTTCGAGCAGGTCCGTTCTATCGATGGGCAGGTCCTCCACCCTGAGCGCCCGCTAGCCCATCCATATTTTGCCATTATCAAGGATCGGTTGTATCGAGTGACCCGCGACGCTCAGACAAAAGTAGATACAACCCAATTATTAGTACCTCGGAGCCGTCGGGAAATGCTTTTCCAGACGGCGCACTGTAATCCTATGGCGGGACACTTAGGAGTAACGGCAACACTGAATCGACTAACAACCCGATTCTTTTGGCCGGGCATTCACGAGAACGTGCGCAGGTGGTGTGCGTCTTGTCAGGAATGTCAGTTGGTAAACCCACCGGCCACCCCAAAAGCGCCATTGCGCCCTATTCCCCTAGTGCAGGTCCCCTTCGAGCGAATTGGTATGGACCTCATCGGCCGTTAGAACGATCGGCACGGGGACATCGCTTCACGTTTGTCTTAGTGAACTACACGACACGATATCCTGAGGCAGTGGCGCTCCGCAACATCTCGGCAAAGAGTGTGGCGGACGCCCTGTTTCGTTTAATCTCCTCACGGATCAGGGCACCGCGTTTATGTCACGCACGTTAAACGAATTGTACGGATTGTTGGGCATTAAAGCGGTGCGTACTAGCGTCTATCACCCACAAACGGACGGCCTGGTCGAACGGTTTAATCGCACATTGAAAACCATGATCCGGAAGTTCGTAAAGGAACACGCGAAAAATTGGGACCGGTGGCTAGAACCCCTCTTATTTGCTGTGCTCGAGGTCCCCCAAGCCTCCACAGGGTTTTCCCCCTTCGAGCTTCTTTACGGACGTCAGCCCCGAGGGGTGTTAGACATCCTGAAAGAAACTTGGGATGACGGACGCTCGGATAGCAAGAATGAAATTCACTATGTCCTGGACCTGCAAGCAAAACTCCATACACTGGGGCGGCTCTCTATGGAGAATTTGCTTCAGGCCCAGGACAGACAAAGCCAGCTGTATAACCGGGGGACTAAGCTGCGAGAATTTGCACCGGGAGATAAAGTGCTCGTGTTACTACCAACCTCTAGCTCCAAATTACTAGCCAAGTGGCAAGGACCCTTTGAGGTCACACGGCAGATAGGAGATCTCAATTATGAGGTAGTACGAACAGATAGAGGCGACTCACGGCAAATCTACCACCTCAACCTCCTTAAAAAATGGAGCGGGGAGGAGTCAGTGCTGCTAGCGACGGCAGTGAGTGGGGAGGAGGATCTCGGGCCAGAGGCGGGTACTAAAGAGAAATCCCTCGCACTGGCCCTAGGGGGAGATCACCTCTCGCCCTCGCAGCTCACTGACATTGCGCGTTTGCAGGTGGAATTTGCGGACGTGTTTTCGCCCCTACCTGGTCGTACTGACCTGATTCAGCACCACATTGAGACAGAGCCGGGTGTCGTGGTTCGCAGCCGGCCATATAGGTTGCCTGAACACAAAAAAAAGTAGTTCAGACTGAATTAGAGGCCATGCTAGGGATGGGAGTAATCAAGGAGTCACACAGTGATTGGGCGAGCCCGATAGTTTTGGTACCTAAAACGGACGGCTCTGTGTGGTTTTGTGTAGACTATCGCAGGGTGAATGCAGTATCTAAATTTGATGCTTATCCAATGCCGCGAATTGACGAGTTGCTCGATCGGTTAGACACGGCTCGTTTTTACTCGACGTTGGACTTAACAAAGGGATATTGGCAGATCCCCTTATCTCCCATGTCCAAAGAAAAGACAGCCTTCACCACGCCGTTCGGATTACACAAATTTGTTATGCTTCCGTTCGGCTTGTTCGGGGCCCCAGCTACGTTTCAGCGCCTCATACATCGAGTGTTGCGGCCCCATGCTGCATATGCCGCGGCCTACCTGGATGATATTATCATCTATAGTGGGGACTGGCCGCGGCATATGGAGCATGTGAGGGCGGTCCTCAGGGCGCTGAGACGGGTGGGGCTGACGGCCAACCCGAAGAAGTGTGCGGTTGGGCGGGTGGAGGTAAAGTATCTGGGCTTCCACTTGGGCCACGGGCAGGTGCGTCCCCAAATCGATAAGACGGCAGCAATTGCGACCTGCCCCAGGCCCAAGACCAAAAAGGAGGTGAGGCAGTTCTTGGGGCTGGCGGGATATTATAGAAGGTTTATTCCTCGTTATTCAGACCTCACCAGCCCATTGACTGACCTCACTAAAATGGAGGTACCGGATACGGTCCAGTGGACGGAGCAGTGCCAACAGGCCTTTACCCGAGTTAAGGCTGCCCTGTGTGGCGGGCCGCTCCTACACTCTCCTAACTTTTCTCTCCCCTTTTTCTTGAAGACGGACGCGTTGGACAGGGGGCTGGGCGCGGTCCTGTCCCATGAGGTGGAGGGGGACGACCGCCCGGTGTTGTACATTAGTCGGAAGCTCTCGAAGAGAGAGACTAAGTACAGCACCATAGAGAAGGAGTGTTTGGCCATCAGGTGGGTGGTTCTCACCCTTCGCTATTACCTCCTGGGACGGGAGTTCACCCTCTGCTCGGACCACGCACCCCTCCAGTGGCTCCACCGCATGAAGGATACCAACGCGTGAATCACCCGTTGGTATCTAGCTTTACAGCCATTTAAGTTCAAGTTGATTCACAGGCCGGGGGCGCAGATGGCTGTAGCCGACTTCCTCTCCAGGAATGGGGGGGGGGGGGGGGGGGGGGCTGCAGGCCGGATGGCTCCCCGGCCTGAGTCGGGCGGTGGGGGTATGTGGCGGGGGAAGCGTGGTTTAGCGAAGTCTGCAACGGGAGAGCAAATGAAGAGACGAACGGTGGTAAGTGGTTCAGGTGAGAGACAAGTAACAGCTGGATCTCGTTGCAGTGATTGGCGTGGGGAACCGGTATTTAAGCCGCACGACATCCGGAGAAGGGGAGAGAGCTGAGGACTCGTGGGGAATGCGTGCAGAGACGAGCTGGAGAAGCCTCGAAGCAGACGACAGTAACGTAGAGTGGAAAGACGTTTGAACGTGTGCGCATGTGGCGCGACTTTATTTTGTATGTCATTTTATGTTGTTCAATAAATACCCACGAGCCTCAGCACGCCGACCCCGGTCTCCTTCCTCTTTGATCACTGAACCTTGCTACAAGGGGATTCCCGGCTCAATCTGCCGGGAATCTACTGACAAAGGTTGGATTGAGAGGCCACTTAAGGAAAGCAGCCATTCGTAGGCTGGGAGAAGCGTCTGAGAGAGCCTCCTGTTGACTCTGGCATAAGAGAGAGGACACAAGCTGGAAGCCTGGAGGAGAGGGGCAGTGGCCTGGCCAGTGACTGCTGACTCGCCAACTGGAGGAAGTTGTGGTTAAGGGTCGAAACACCCAGTGAAGGTTGGGAACCTCCTGATGACCTCTCTCCCAGGCCAAGTCTTCATCCATTAGAAATGGGTGAATGGCAGCATCGTAGATGTATTTTACAACAAGTGACGGTTAGACAAACCGGGTATCCCTCGCTAATCATCCACCATCCTTATCCCGTTGTGCCACTTGTGCCGCTTCTTGACATAGGTTTAACGACTTCTAAAAATTATATAATACACTTTTATATTAATGGTAAGGTACTTTACAATCAGAACTGATTGGCAAGCAGCTGCAGTTACTTCTGTTTAATGCGGTATTGATTGCAATTGGTTAATGTTTTCAATAAAAAGCAACCTATCTACAATGAACACAGAGAGAGAGAGAGTTAGATACAGAATATGGTGGGGAAGCAAAGTAAAAAAGGGCACCAAGCTTCTCGTCAGAGGAAGTTTTGCTGGACCTTGCCACCAGGTCAGAGATCACACCCCTATGGTCAACTATAACCTGAAAGTTTATGGGCGCGTATCCCTTTTGCGATATGTACGCCTGATCAATCACTGATGGATTGGCGATAGGGATGAGTGTGCCATCCACTAGGATGTAATCCCCGGCATGGCGCAGAAGGGCGTTGGTGACAGTGTGGACGCACCTCCACACCAAGGTCTTGATTAGGCCATAGCCCTCTCCCACGACCTCGATGAAGCTGGACTTCAGGGCTTAAAGCAAAATTCCGCCGCATTAGCCTGACAAGCGCAGGTCTGAGAAGGTCCAGCAGCTCCATAATGATCAGTCTTGGGAGGCAAAATTTTTTTCATTTAGCCACGTCAGGCAAAATGTCAAAAGGGCTTAAGTTTTGCCGAATAAAAAAATTGACATGGACTAAACGGCTCCGCAGCCAGTGCCGTCTCTGATTCAATACAAGGACACGTTGGATCGCTGCCATAGTTGGTCGCTTACTGGACACCACCATGCTTACCCATTTATAGATCTTAGCCATTTAGAGCCAAATTGTTTGCCAGATTTTAATTATCAAAAGTGATTGCCAATTCGCTTTAATTACATTACTAAATAGCCTAGGCTAATTACCACAATATAAGTTCTGATACCACATAAAGTCAACTTCATAAATTGGCCTGTATCCATTGCGAACATAATTTATTATGTGTCTTAAAATGTCCATAACATAAAATCATTGTTGAGCCACAACATTGTCAACGTGCCACAGTTTGACTTGTACTGCGCTGTGCTGATTTCTAAAGACCGCTGTACAGTGGCGGCGACAAGCGTCTTGAGCTCAAACAAAGCTAAAACCTGGAACACACCAAGCCGACGCCGACGAACTAGCGCTGATGAAAGCCAACTGTGTTGTCGCCTCGCTTCGGGGTAAAAAGCTGCACTTGAACACACGAGAGAACTACTGCCGACTGTTAGGTAGAATGCGCGTTCTGCGGCTGCGTGTAAATGAGGCAACTGTCTATTTCTGCAGATATATTTGTCTATATTCGTCATTCAAAAAGGGAAACTGACGCTGCCGGCTGAAGTTATACAAGCCGTAAACAAAGCAGTGCGTGCTTACTGTTTTGAATATTAATCCTGCTAAACACTTTCTTTATTCCACTCCTCTCGTGTTAATATTGAAATATTCACCAAGGAACAATCAGGTAAGATGACATATCATTAGAACAGTCTCTATCTGTACCGTTTTGACTTTGCTCGCTGTTTTGCTATTATTCTCGTCCACTGACTCGTTCACATTTACATTTATTCATTTAGCTGACGCTTTTATCCAAAGCGACTTACAATTGCTATATATGTCAGAGGTCACACGCCTCTGGAGGGTTAAGTGTCTTGCTCAGGGACACACTGGCGGTTCACAGTGGATTCGAACCCGGGTCTCCCACACCACAGGCATGCGTCTTATCCACTGCGCTAACACCACCCCAAGCTTCAACACTTTATCAGGCCTTTAATCAGTTTTCACAGAATATATTTGATTTTAAGATCAAAGTGATACAATTATAGTGTTAATGAAACTATGTATAAAAAATGTTTTGACTGCAGAATGTAACAGATCAGACAAAACAATCAGCATTTTTTAAATGTTTTTATATTGCTTTTTATATATTAATACATGAGTTTCTAACAATATTATTATCCACTGTCTTTCTGTTCAATTAAAAACACTCCCACAATTGATATATACATATACATACATATACATATATATATTCAAGAGGACAATAAAAGTAATTAAATTATTTCAAATAATCAACTGAACACTGCCTCAAGCTTCTAAACATAAATAAAATAACTTATTACTCCAGAGCTGACATTTTAACCAGTCTCCATCCAGATTACTATATGTTTATGAGTTTTATAGACTTTACTGGATCAGTAAAAGCATTTATTTATATCATGGATGTGTTTGTGTACAACTTGAAACTCTAAGGTAAGGTGAGACAGAGATGTGGTGTGTGATAAATATTCTTTGTTGGTCTCTCCTGTAGATTGCTAAATCTGACACAGACATACAGAGCAGTTATTATAAAAAACCCCAATCCCAGCATAGAGGGGTTCAGTGAATGTGGTGTTGAATGTGTGTAAGTGTGTGAGAGTGTGCGTGTCAGAGATGCTGTAGAAGGACAGCGAGCCAGCTGACCAGTCCAGATAGACACCAACTCTGTTAGATTGTGGTAGAGGCACAGGAATATCAATGCTGATTTTATCATACCAGACAGTGTATCTGCCCTTAATGCAGCTCAAACTCCAGGACTTATTATTGAGTCCATAATCACAGTCATCACTTCTTCCTTTCCTGCTGATTCCTTTATACGTCACTGCTATGTCAACCCAGCCGCTCCATTCAGCCTCCCAGTAACATCGTCCAGTCAGACTCTCAACACACAAAACCTGCTCGTAGTGCTCAAATCTCTCTTCATGACCAGGATACGGCTGATGATCTTCCACAAGCGTCGCCTTCCTGTTGTCCTCAGACAGGATGAGTTTAGTGTTTGCTGTGTTTGGATCCAGTGTGAGATCACAGGCATCTGAAAACAAGAGGAGAGATCAGAACTGTATCATGGACAGTTTTTAATTGATGCTGTATACATATGTGTGTTGTGTGAAGACCTACATTTTTGCAGTCCTGGTCTGATCCTGAAACGTTCTCCATGATTCAAACTAGACAAATATATAAACACACCAGACATTTAAAAACTGTCAGAGAAACAGTCTCTCACTAACATTAACTCAAAATCACTGGCAATCACATTTCAGATTGATCTAATGACTTATTTATCAATATCTACAACATCCAACCTCTTAATACTGTAGCTACAAAAGTTTATTATTATTATTATTTTACAATGTACACTACAAGTGACATTTTTTATGTTTTTTAATGATTAAAATTATAACATTAATACCAAGCATGGATGTATTTGATCCAAAGTACAGGAAAAACAGTAAAATGTTGAAAATGTTTACTATTTTAAATAACTGATTTCTATTTGAATATCAATGGAATTAAACGAACGAGTCTTTGCATCTTTGTGTATGCCTACTGTGAAATTATCACAAACGTGACGTGCTAACATGGATGCAGCTGAAGCCGCCGGGTTTGCTTCAGGGAAATATTATAATTTGATAACTTATAATTTTTTTAAGAAGAGGCACGCATGCCTGTTTCACACATACTCCGTCTGCAGTGTGTATGCAGTCCGTGTGCATAACATTTGTGGTGCAGCACGGACTCATACTCATTGTGCTTTCACACAGGACGCGTTTGCAGTCCTCTACTACGTAAACGATCGCTGCACTGATGTGAAACAGGCGTAAGATTGTTTGCACCTTGTGCAATTTGGAATTATTTTACAGCTTTCTCAAGCACTTTGTGATGCATTTTGGAAACAGGAGATGAGCCCCTGGTCTAATGCACCACCTGTCTTGAGAAACCCGTTCTAAAAGACTTACCTTTAGTCCTTATTTTATTTGGGTAGCACACATATTCTGAATGCCTTTGCCAGAATTCAAATGAGCCATTTTAATCTAGATTAATCTAGATTAATTCCAAGATTACAGTGAGATTAATCTAGATTAAAAAATGTATCTATGCCCACCACTAAAATATATATATATATATATATATATATATGCAAGCACACAAATGTATCATAAACATACTTGAGTATCTGCAGCTGACAGTCTGGATCCTCCAGTTTGTGTTTGAGCAGCTGGTTTCCTGCCAGTCCTGGGTGATTGTAGCTCAGATCCAGCTCTCTCAGGTGTGAGGGGTTTGAACTCAGAGCTAAAGACAGATAACCACAGCCTTCCTCTGTCACCATACAGCCTGACAACCTACAGAGAGATATTATGTTGCATTACAATTACACAATAACGTTTAGGAAGCTTTTATATGTCAGTCTCTCCGTAGAATGTTGAAGTCACATGCAAAATTAGAATGAATAAATAAAAAAATTATGTGTACTGTATGTGCACAGTGCCAAAACAAGTGAGTGATATTTTCCACTGAGCAACTGACAGAATTGGTGATCAATTTATACTACTGTCTCACTTAAGAAAAGCTTTTGATGAATCAGTTTAAACACTGTGAAAATCTTTTCCTATCTCCAGCCAGGTGCGACCCTGAGTCACGAGAACCGAACAAACCAAAAGGTATTTTATTTTTTCACAGTACAAATGATTTTAAGATTTTTTTGTTTCTGGTCTGAGTATATAGGCAAAGTGACAAAACACTACTTTGTAGGGCTGTGAAACTTTGGGTAGACAGCGATTCAATTAGATTCACAATTCTTAGGTTTTCGATTCAATTTTTGCGATTCAATTTAGAACGATTTAGAATTATTCAATTCCATTCGATTCTAAATTAAATTAGATTATAACAATTCAATTCTGCATTCTTTAAGTGCATTCACAGGATTGTTTAAATGCTTCCACTAAAAAAATTAAATGCTAAGTCAGGGGCAAATTACACAACAGCCTTTATGGTTATAGAACCATAGGTTAGTGAAAGAAAATAAAAAACACTTTTGTCCATTGTTAGAGGCTAGTTTAATGATGTTATGGTGACATAAAAATTTATGAAAGTCAAGATTTTAAAAAAGAGCTTTAAAATATTATGTATAGGTTAACATTTTGTCACACTAGGGTTGTAGCCATTTCAGAAGTGGCAGAAATGTAAAATACTATAATTGTATCTATGTATTATAATAATAATATTAATTATTATTAACTAAATATTTTCTTATCTATTACTTTTATATTTGATATAAGAAAATTAAAAACACTGCTGTACAATAATCAAACATTTTAAATCTATAATATTTTTCTGATGGCAATTTTATGATTGTTTTATATACTACAAAAAATAAATAAAAATGATTACATTTTTATGCACAGAATAAGGTAGAACATAAACTGTAGAGTTTCTGTACTGTAATAAATTATGTCAATTAGCACTGCATCATTCATAAATGTAATTTATTTATTGCGTTTATTGTTTCAGTGCATTGTTTTTTTATTCAGATTAGCATAGCTTGGCAGGTATATGAGCATGAGATCACTTCTCTTTCAGTGCGAAAACTTATTTATCCCATTTTCATAAAATAAATTGCTATAGTATTTAACTTTTCCTCTCCATCAACGAATGATGATTCTGAAAGAAAACATGCCCAACGTCTGTTTGCTAAAGCAACAAATGCTACTTTCATACTTCTGATTATCAGATAAACCTTGTGCTCTTATTTCAAGGTTGTTGTTAATGCCGTGGTTATTTAACAGTTTGCTTTGTACATTCAGTTCAACAACACTGTTAAAACAACTTATCTCATTCAATGGAACTGTGCATATGTTTTAGACATTTACATTTCTGCTCTGTCCATGCAATAAATATGCAGCTTTGGACTGCTCAGATAATGTCGTTGGTATGACCGAGATGAGCCACTACAGCAAGTAAAACTGCTTCACTTTAGCATTACTGGCCACGAATCATAAGGAGAGATCACACATCAGCTACATTAGTGAGATGAATGGAGCGCGAGCGCAATCCTGTGACAGTCACATGCCATAAATAGTGGAGCGTTTGAAGGAGAGATGTGAGGCACAAGCACTGTTCAAGGTCTCCATTAATTTGTGCTTATAGTGTGCTTTGCACTAGAAATCTTGCTGCTGTGTGTCTCTTTGCTGTCAGGTATGCACTTGGTACTTTATTAAAGAGTGTAATTGCATTAAACACATTGAACTCATTGAACATACTGTATAGCTGTTTGTACTGTCACATGCACATAGGCTGGTTAAGTTTATTCTTTAAAACACATTATCACTTTGCTCTAAGTGTTCTTTAAAGTACCTAGGTGAAAGGTTGTAGATTCTATGCATTCTAGACCATGTGTCTTGTATAACCACAATAGTTGTAACATTTGAATTTTACAGTAATTTCAAGTAACATGTGATTATGTTGAATGTGTTTGAGTGTTTCCAATGTAGCTGGAGTGATCCATGTACAGGACCATAGAATTGCCATGCTGTTACAATGTGATTCATAATTGCATTATCCTTTCTGAATTGACTTCTAATTGTTTAATTATGTAATTGGTATGATACAATTTTACCTAACTAATAATAAATTGTTATATATTATTTATTCTGAATATATTATATACTCTTCGGAAATCATTATTTTAGTAGATTATAGCATAGTCTGGTGTTTTCACAAATCTGTGTCCAGAAGAGATCATACCGAAGTAGAGTGGACCGTGGGGAACATCATTTTGATTTCAAATTTTTGACCGTCACTGGCTAAACAAGTTAGAGTTTTCATGATCATAGAAAAATGTACACATTTTGTTATGTGCCAGCACGGTGCAGCCTACTTGTATTAAAATCACCCTGTATCCTCAGAGTAAGTACAGAACTGGCAAGTTTGTGCCGTGCATTCACTGTTGGCCAAGTGAATTGCTAAATGATATTGGTTCCTTAATGAATGAATAATTGAAAGTAATGGATTTCTAGAATAATCAAATATGTAAATTAATAAACAATGGATATTTGTGATCAGTTTTTAATTAGAAATATCACTTTTATTTTCAATTTAATGATCACTTGAAATTGGAGTCAGATTGAACACGGAGCCAAACTAAAATTTAGACTAAATTTGGGTAAATTCATGAGCACAAGTAAAAAAAAACAGCTGGCATCACATGTTAAAAAAACACATTATGTTTGAACAGCTTCTAATGAATCATGTGAAAAAATAGCTAGAATGGAAAATTATTTGCCCCTGTAAAAAAATATTCCCATATTTGAGTGGTGATGGGTGCGAATGCACCACTGTGTTCACAAACCTCAGTATCTGCAGCTGACAGTTTAGACTCTTCAGTCCATTCGAGAGCAGTTTCACTCCTGAATCCTGCAGGTCATTGTTACTCAGATCCAGCTCTCTCAGGGCTCTCTCAGAGATTTTAGGGGCTTGTAGAGCTGATGAAACAGCTTCACAACATTGAGCAGTTAGATTACAGCCAGCAAGACTGAAAGAGATTAAAACACAATTTTCAGTGAACAAAATATAAACCGGACTGTACTCTTATCAAAATGTGTATGTTATTATTGTTACTGTGGTATTGTGGAAATTATTGTGAACCTCAAATTATAATTTAGAACTCAGAAAGAGCTTTATTGCCAAGTTTGTTTACACACAAAAGGAATTTTGTATTCAGTCCAGAAGAAAGTACAGACAGTTGAAAAATATACATGATAATGCAGACAGACCTTTCAGAGAAGATTGTCACTTTGCACAAACATATGATTTTGTCATTGTAACACTTACACAGCTTTTCTGCAGTTGATCACTGCTGGAATCAGTCTTCTTCTGCCCTCATCTGATGTGTTGTATTTCATGGGGTCCAGCACATCCAGCACCTCCTCTGATATCTGAAGCATGTAGGAGATTGTTGAGCAGTGAGAAGGAGAGAGTTTCTTCTCTAAATGTTTGTCTGATTTCACAAACTCCTGAATCTCTCTAGACAAAGTCTGATCTTTCACTTCCAGCAGACAGAGGAACAGATTGATGGATCTTTCAGTGGAGAGTCCATGTCCATCTTTGATCTTCTTTTTAATGTACTGTGTGGTTCTCCAGATGCTCTCTGAGCTGTTCTCTGTGTGTGTCAGTAGATCCTGTAAGAGTCTCTGATTGGACTCCAGTGAGACACCCAGCAGGAACCGCAGGAACAGATCCAGATGTCCACTCTCACTTTCAAGGGCTTTTTCTACTCCTCTTTTTTGCAGATTATGCAGTGAATCTAAACATGCTTCTGTACTGATGCTTATGTGGTACTTAAACACATGGAAAGCAGCGAGAAACTCCTGAATGCTCAGATGAACAAAGCTGTAGACTTTCCTCTGATGAATCACAGATTCCTCCTTAAAGATCTCAGTGCAAATCCCAGAATACACAGAGGCGTCAGTGATATCTATACCGCTCTCAATCAGGTCCTCCTCATAGAACATCACATTGCCCTTCATCAGCTGTTTGAAAGCCACTTCAGCAAGTTTCACAATTACTTCTCTGTTGGACTGCAGGAGTTTCTCTGGATCTCTCTCTTCATACTTCTGGTTATTCATGTTGATCTGAATCAGCAGGAAGTGAATGTACATTTCAGTCAGAGTTTGAGGGATTTCTGCACTCAGATCTTCTTCCAGGAGCTTCTGAAGCACAGTGGATGAAATCCAGCAGAAGACGGGGATGTGGCACATGATGTGGAGGCTTCTTGCTCTTCTGATGTGTGAGATGATTCTGCTGGCTTGGTCCTGGTTACTGATTCTCTTCTTGAAATATTCCTCCTTCTGAGGCTCATTGAATCCCTGAATTTCTGTCAAACGGTTGATGTATTTTGAGGGGATCTGACTGGCTGCTGCTGGTCTTGAGGTGATCCAGATGAGAGCAAAGGGAAGCAAATCTCCTTTGATTAGGTTTGCCATCAACACAGCCACTGATGAAGTCTCAGTTAAATCACACATTTTCTGATCATCTGAAAACATCAGTGTGATTCTGCTTTCATCCAGACCATCAAATATGAAAACAACTTTACACTCCTCATAAATCTGTGAGTCCAGATCGTGAAGTTCAGGATGAAAGTCCAGCAAAAGTCTGTGAAGACTGTACTGATGATCTCGGATCAAGTTCAGCTCTCGAAATGGAAGCACAAACATGAAATCTACATCCTGATTGGCTTTTCCCTCAGCCCAGTCCAGAATGAACTTCTGCACAGAGACGGTTTTCCCGATTCCAGCGATGCCTTTAGTAAGAACAGTCTTGATCTGCTCTTTCTCCTCAGATCCTGCGTCAGCTGAGGTTTTAAAGATGTCATTGCAGTAGATTGGAGTGTCTTGTGAGTGTTTTGTTCTGGCTGTTTTCTCCATCTGTAAAACCTCATGTTCTTCATTCACTCCTTCTCTCTCTCCCACTATGATGTAGAGCTGTGTGTAGATCCTGTTCAGGAGGCATTCATTCTCCTGGAGTTTCAGTCCCTCAAATAAATTCTCATACTTGTTCTTCATGCTGGTTTTGAATTGGTCTTTGAATCTCTGTAGTTCATCATCTACTGGTTTCTGCAGGTGTCCAGTTTTATTTAGCTGGGCTGTTTGTCTGATGTTGGTCTCATAAAAGTTCACAGATCTGATCCGACTGTCCCTCTTCACTCTTTGAAAAAATAAATAAACAGACAATGAAAACACCATGAACAAAAATGTTTAAATTAGTGCTGTCAATTGATTAAAATGTACTAATTCACTTTTTTTTCATTTTAAAAAAATAATTGTGGTCAATCCCACCTAACAGTAAAGTTTTTGATTATTCTTTTATAATCGCAATCATTTCACATTCAGTTTTCAAATTAATATACAAACATCATGAAGACAGCATATTTTTAATATGTATTTACTGACATCTTTTTATGACTGAAGGTGAGTATCACTAACAATACTACTGATATCTCTGTGAAATAGTTTTTCCAAAGGAAGAGCCAAGAGCACTTTTTTCTATATTTTCTACATTTCATGTATTTATCTAACTCATATTTTACATTAATACATTTAGAATGAACAATAACTGGCGTACAAAGAGTAAAAAAAAAATTGCATACATGACCACTATTTTTCTTTTATCTCTTCTGTTAAATAGTTTTATGTGTGCTAGATCAGAGCCAGTTTGTTATTCTCCTCATAACTGAGAAACATATTTCTTATGTAGCAGAACTAGAGCTCTGCATTTCAGCCCGCGGGTCCAACAGTCCCTGATTTTTTTATTGGCTTCTGTAGGATAAAGTTGCCATTTCCAACTGGCATCTCCTTATTAAAAAGAGAGAAGTGCATCTTTACGATTATGATTATATTTATGATTATAATGAAAGATTTTTTGTTTTTGATTTGTATTATTTCGTTTAGTAGTAATTTAAAGCTTTCTATTTCTCACTGAGTTTCAGTTCATTTCTGTGAAGCAGTTCTGTTTGTTTTCTTTATAAAAGCACAATGTTTTGTTGATATTGTGAGTGAACACAAAAAAAAAGAAGAACCTTCATAGTAACGAATTATGTATTTCGCGAGTCTTACCTTTATAAGCAAAAACTACGGCATATTCACTGAAAAAAATGCAAGTGATCATGCTAGTACCTCTATGACCTGCAAAGCATCTCCGCACAAACTATTCGATATAGTGCACATATGTCTATGTTTAACGTTTTAACATTGATATATGCTTGAACTTTTTATACCTATAGATTTTATTTTAGGCAAATCATGATGATTTGATAAGGTTAAATTGATCAAACATAGGCTTACTCATTGCTGGCTGCCTGGTCATTGCTTTAAAAAACAAAAACGTATATTTAACGAACAAAAATCTCCAAATGATTTTCTAAATTAACTTAATAACTTAATAAAAAACAAAACAAAATACAATAACTTTGCCATTACATACAAAACTGAACCATTTTAATAGCTGAAACAGTAGTATAAGCTGTTTTGAGAGAAGTGGGAGAAATACACTTCATGTGAAAATCACCTGTCCAATTCTCAGTCCTGGACTCAGTCCAACACATTTTTTATTTGTGGGTTTATTAAAATATACAACGAATTTAAATTATTCAGTTAACTTGCTAAAGCAGGAAAATAATGAAAAGAGGGTCCTCTCATATAGCCTGTTGAGACAAGTTAAGAATCATGATGACGAGTCACGGCTCGTGAGGATGTAGCTTAAATGTCATAGATATTAATTTAGCCCAAAACGTAGGCTACTTATTATATCCACTAAAATAACATGATAATGCAAATAAAATGAGAAAATATAAATTATTTATTTTGTATATTTTATTTATAGCTCAGAAAAAAATAATTATTGGCTCTCTTCTGCCCCCCCCTAGACCCCCCCCCCCCCCCCCCAAAACTCCACCTATGATCTTCAGATGTACAAAAATTCTAAAAGTTATCAAACACCTATATCTAAATTAAATATACTGCAGACCAACCCTAAAACCTCACAAGTTATTGGTTTCCTCATTTTCCTTTTGTTCTTCGATTAAAAGACATCACAGCAGCTGTTTTTTTTGTGTGTGGCTGCTATTACTTTAAGAGCTGCCGCTACTAAACATAAATAGATCTGACAAGCATCTTATTTTGTCAGAAATCTTCATCTTTTCTGACCAATTTGAGGTCTTAAAGGGTTGGTTCCCCCAAAAAATCTAAATTATGTCATTAATAACTCACCCTCATGTCGTTCCAAACCCGTAAGACCTCCGTTCATCTTCGAAACACAGTTTAAGATATTTTAGATTTAGTCCGAGAGCTCTTAGTCCCTCCATTGAAGCTGTGTGTACGGTCTACTGTCCATGTCCAGAAAGGTAAGAAAAACATCATCAAAGTAGTCCATGTGACATCAGAGGGTCAGTTAGAATTTTTTGAAGCATCAAAAATACATTTTGGTCCAAAAATAGCAAAAACTACGACTTTATTCAGCATTGTCTTCTCTACCGTGTCTGTTGTGAGATTTCAAAACACTACAGTTTGTGATATCCGGTTCACAAATGAATCATTAGATGTAACCGGCTCTTTTTGAACCAAATCACCAAATCGAACTGAATAGTTTTAAACGGTTCGCATCTCCAATACACATTAATCCACAAATGACTTAAGCTGTTAACTTTTTTAATGTGGCTGACACTCCCTCTGAGTTAAAATAAACCAATATCCCGGAGTAATTCATTTACTCAAACAGTACACTGACTGAACTGCTGTGAAGAGAGAACTGAAGATGAACACCGAGCCGCGCCAGATAACGAACAATAGACTGACTCGTTCACGAGTCAAGAACCGGTTGCATCGGTTTTCGGATCACCAGTAGTTCTTTCGGACAGTTCGATTCAATAAACCAGTTGAAGAAAACGGTTCACCGGTTCTTTTGCGCTCGACGTAATGATGTCATTTGCGATGATTGCCCTTGATTCAAGCCTTCGGTTTACCTGAGCTCATAACATTAGCACAGAATCAGTTCAGAATCAATCACCAAAAGAATCAGTTCGGTTCAGACGCTCTGTGTGTCGGTCTACTTCACGCTGAATCACACATGCGCAGTATCATCAGCTCCTCGGTTCTCGAATCGGACTCGTCTGACAGAAACGGTTCTTGACTTGTGAACGAGTCAGTCTATTGTTCGTTATCTGGCCCGGCTCTGTGTTCATCTTCAGTTCTCTCTTCACAGCAGTTCAGTCAGTGTACTGTTTGAGTAAATTAATTACTCCGGGATATTGGTTTGTTTTAACTCAGAGGGAGTGTCAGCCCCATTAAAAAAGTTAACAGCTTAAGTCATTTGTGGATTAATGCTTATTGGAGACACGAACCATTTTAAACAATACAGTTCGATTTGGTGAACTGGTTCAAGAAGATCCAGTTACATCGAATGATTAATTTGTGAACCGGATATCACAAACTGTAGTGTTTTGAACTCTCTCTCACAACAGACCCGGAAAAGAAGACAATGCTGAAAAAGTCGAAGTTTTTGCTTTTTTTGGACCAAATTGTATATTTGATGCTTCAAAAAATGTACTCTCTTCAAAAAACTGACCCTCTGATGTCACATGGACTACTTTGATGATGTTTTTCTTACCTTTCTGGACATGGACAGTAGACCGTACACACAGCTTCAATGGAGGGACTGAGAGCTCTCGGACTAAATCTAAAATATCTTAAACTGTGTTCCGAAGATGAACGGAGGTCTTATGGAACGACATGAGGGTGAGTCATTAATGACATAATCTTGATTATTGGGGGAACTACCCCTTTAAAGTCCCTACTAATGATATGACTTTTGAAAGCCACTGCATTTCAAAGACATGTTCTTAAATGCGACTCATACGTAACAAACACTAAATGCATGCACAGTTTTAAGGCAGATTTAATTGCCTTTTTAGTAACTTCATGACTGAACTGAGACAATGCTCATAGATCCTTTTGCATTTTAACTATGAAATGATATAGGCTACTGCGCATGCCACTGTATTTGTGTGTGAATTTGAAGAGCACACGTTAAAAACAAAGTATAACAGCTGATGGGACAGGGAAATTAGTTTTTACTGACACATGGCCTGACAACATCTCAACTGACCTCAGTTCAGTGATGTTCTGCTGCAGTTTCTCACTCCAAACTTGTCACATACTGACACTTGGTCAGGACTCCTTGGCCTCGCTTTTTGACACTCAAATTTTTCAATGCACAGGGGTATCTTTTCAGGATCACTTTTCGACTTTCAGGGTCCGCCATAGTTTTCAGTTGTTTGTCTTAATTTAATGGTTTGCTTGCATTTGTAAAAAATTGAAATCATTGTATATAAATTTTACTTTCATTGGAGGATTTAACCCCACCCCTACCCTAAACCTACATAAAACATGTAGCAGAGAAATATAAGTGCAGTCACCTTATTGCAACAACCTACATAAAAAGCAGTATAAAAGCATTACAAACAAGTTGTGTTACATTCCAAGTCGTCTGAAGCCATATGATATCTTTATGCGAAGAACAGAATAAAAAAATAAGGTTTTAATCGCTTAAAATTATCCCACTCCCTTAATACGCTCGCATTTCATTCAAAAAGATACTCCCATAGCATGACACAATTGGTCACGGGACACACAAGAGCCAATAGGATTTTACAACCAAGGCTGACATAAGGCTTCTTTTGATGGCATTTTTTAAAATGCAGCACACAGGATGAGTTTTATGGCAGGCTGAGACAGTGATCATGGCTATTCCTCTAACAAATCAATCGCTTTGACTCGGAAGACTTATATATTTAAAATAAATTAAAATATTTATATATTTTTAAATAAACTATGACAGTAGTTTTATCTGCCATTTCCATCTTGTGTTTTGTTGACAAATGGTAGGTGTAGGGACAGAGATTGGGTTATGTACTCATAAATGTGTAAATAGTGTAAGGTAAATAAAACTGTTGTGATTGTTTACATAGAAAAATCACACCTCAACATATATGCAATAATGGCAATATTATTGCCCAATATATATTTTAATCATGACAATAAAATTCCCCATGCCGTTCACGTCTACATACTGATGCCAAGGGTTACTCATTTAAAGCAATGGAGGCAATGCACATCGAAAAGTGGGGTACCCTAAAGGGGTACACTGTACGTCAAAAAAAGCGACGTTAAATAATCCTGACCAAAACGTTAATACAGTATGTGATAAGTTGAGGAGTGAGAATGTTTTGTATACTGAAGCTCCTAGTACCCGTTGACTCGTGCCTGGCCCTAAGGCGAATCGGAATGCACTTCAGAAAAGTCTCCTGTTTGATGTGGTTTTAAAGATGTTCTTACTTGGGCTCAGAGGTCACCTTTCCATCACTCAGTACAGGAGGTTCCCTCATAGAGTCAGTACTCTTTAAAGACACTGCAGATGCTGCTGTCTGAGTCTGATCATCTCTCTCCTCATAAGGACTGATTGTAGAGGCAGTGCCTCCTGCCTTTCTCTCCAGAATTAGTGATCTGTTTGAGGAAACACAATACATGGAAGATACACATTAAACACATTAAAAAATATCTGTAAATTAAAAATTATATTATTTTAAAGTCAGTAACTCTTGGCTTATTACTCCATACATACCACATTGAAAACTCAGATTGAGGTGTTTTTTTTTTTTTTTTTTTTTTTAAGTACAGTATATGTGTAGGAAAGTCTTTTCCTTTAGTTTCAATTTCATATTTTACCACTAGAGGGTGCATATGTTTCGTCTTACTGATACCTATACACCTTTCCTTTAAGACACTGAGCTATATGCACAACAAGTGCTGGGTCACGGTGAGCATCCGAACTTTAAAGTTGTGTGCGTTTATGCAGAAAAGTACGTTTATTTTGCATTCTCTAGCGGAAACATGAATGTTAATAATGTTCAGAATCAGAATGAGCTTTATTGGTAGGTATGTTTACACTTACAAGGAATTTGTTTTCGTGATAGAAGCTCCGCAGTACAACAGAATGACAGCGACAGAACATAAAACACACAATAAAAGAATACAAAATACAAAAAATACAAAAAGTAGGTAAGGAATGACAATATACAAATTGACAATTGTAGACAGGTATATTACAAAAAGCAGGTACAGGTATGTGCAAAATTTAAGTGTACTCTAAGTATGTGTGTTAGATAAATAAGTGTATGTGTATATAAATATAAAGTGTAGTGTGTTCCACAGTTATTATCAAGTGTTCATGAGATGGATTGCCTGAGGGAAGAAACTGTTCCTGTGTCTGGTCGTTCTGGTGCTCAGTGCTCTGTAGCGTCGACCAGATGGCAACAGTTCAAAGAGGGAGTGTGCTGGATGTGAGGGGTCCAGAGTGATTTTAACAGCCCTTTTGCTCACTCGGGATAAGTACAGTTCTTGAATAGATGGGAGAGTTGAACCGTTGATTCGCTCAGCAGTCCGGACTACCCTCTGTAGTCTTCTGAGGTCAAATTTAGAAGCTGAGCTGAACCAGACAGTTACTGAAGTGCAGAGGATGGATTCGATGATGGTGGAGTAGAACTGTTTCAGCAGATCCTGTGGCAGGTTAAACTTCCTCAGCTGGCGAAGGAAGTACAACCTCTGCTGGGCCTTTTTCACAATGGAGTCAATGTGAATGTCCCACTTCAGGTCCTGAGAGATAGTGGTGCCCAGGAACCTGAATGACTCCACTGCAGTCACAGTGCTGTTCATGATGGTGAGTGCGGGGAGTGCAGGGGGGTTTCTCCTGAAGTCCACGATCATCTCCACTGTTTTGAGCGTGTTAAGCTCCAGGTTGTTGAGACTGCACCAGACAGCCAGCTCTTTAACCTCCTGTCTGTAAGCAGACTCGTCACTGTCCTGAATGAGGCCGATGAGTGTGGTGTCGTCTGCAAACTTCAGGAGCTTGACAGAGGTGTCCTTAGATGTGCAGTCATTAGTGTACAGGGAGAAGAGCAGTGGGGAGAGAACACAGCCCTGGGGAGCTCCGGTGCTGATTGTACGGGTGTTGGATGTGTATTTTCCCAGCCTCACTAGCTGCTGCCTGTCTGTCAGGAAGCTGTTGATCCATTGACAGATGGAGGTGGGCACGGAGAGCTGAGTTAGTTTGGGCAGGAGGAGGTTTGGGATGATCGTGTTAAAGGCCGAGCTGAAGTCCACAAACAGGATCCTCACATAGGTCCCCGGTCTGTCTAGGTGTTGCAGAACATAATGCTGAGTCTGACGAGCGCTCACGCTCGATTTCCCCTTATGCGCGTCGTGAAGCGTTTGATCAGCGCCGCTGCTCCTCCGATAACAACGTTCAGTAAAACGTCTGAACAATTGAAATCCGGAAAAATATCTTGTGGTGTGTTCTGCCGAATGTTCAGCAGTTCATCCCTGGTGAAACTGATTTCAATAATATAACTAAAGACAGGACAAACTAACAAAAACAAAAAAACAACTGCAGAGCACGTCACGGAGGCAGCCATCCTGTATCGGCGCCAGAGGAATGTTGATGTTATCACAGACACATGCTGTAATGTGTTGTTGTTATTTTACCGTTCTATTTTCCGTGTTATTTTCACCAGTTTTCAAAGGTCTAGCAGAACAATCCAGAGGTTCCACCTCTACAATATGCATAAATTTCATGACATGTTATTAGCATGTCTTATTGCCATCTACAACAGTTGTGTTACAAAACATTCTTATGAATAGTACATTATAGTACATCTAGGCATGCATCGAATGTTTGGCAACTGAAATTCGGCATTCAGCCCAACGTTTCATTTTGTTCAATTTCGACTTCGGACAATAATTTTTATTTGGGTGCATCCCTAAGTATGTTAATGTACAATGCCGATTTTTATCAGGGCTACAATATATAAGAGAACAAATAAATAGGTAAAATATTGTTATATTCTTAAACATCTTATAAATAATCCATTCTTTGCAGTCTGACTTCAATGCAGACATTTAACATTGCAACATACAGACAGAATAGAACAAATAAACAAGCAAAATGCTGGTACACTGAAAAAAAAAACAATAAGTAGATTTACTTAATATTTATTTTGCAAGTTTTTGCACAAATTTAAGTTTAAATTTAAGCATTGAACTAAGTAAAATCTACTTAACTATGTTAGGAACTATGTTAGGTACATTTAGTAAAGGAACTGAGTAAATTTAACATAGCCAGTTAGAGTTTGATGAGTAATATCTATATTATTTCTTATTTTTTTATTTTAATAGTTAATCTTTTTGCATATAACTATCATAGCATGAAAGACTCCAACACTGTTGGGGTTAAGACATTACAAGTAACCAGTTATGTAATAAAAAAAAAATTTCAAGTAAAAAATTACATTACTTTTTACATTATTGTTAAATTTACAACAAAATATCTGAGTTACTTTTTCAAATAAGTAATGTACATTGTTGCAACATTTATTGACTGACAGCTCTCCTGGTCTAATATTAAGTGAAATTGGGAGTGAGATGCAAAGGCACTTCCTTCAGCCCAAGGTTTATTCATTTCCCTTTTGGTGTGAAAGGGCCTTTACAGTTGCCAAAAATATAACTTTTGTTTTTTATGTTAAAAACAAATGAACAAGCCTAACACAGATGTCAAAAAAGTAACTGACGCAAAAGTAATGTAATGCATTACTTTCCATAAAAAGTACATAAGTAACTGTTACTTTTTTATAGAGTAACGCATTACGGTATTGCATTAATTTTAAAAATAACTTTCCCCATCACTAATCTCCAAAGCACAGCAACACAAAAAAAATGTAAATCAACCTGACTGGGCAAGCCTTGCTATGAACCAAAAGAGAGAAAGGTATAACGAAAAACACTGAAAAACAATACATTGTCCAGAAATGACAACATAGCAAGGTATTTTATTCTTTTTATAATTTTCAATTGCTGTGCAAAAAGCACAGAACTAATTTTAATTAAACATTGTGTCTTTCTGTTAATCTTTTATGAAAGAACCATTGGAACAGGCATGGTTTATGTTAACAATTCATTAAACCAAATAATGGATTTCTAATATATGAATAAAAATACAATTTAATTAAAATCTCTGTGTTACTGTGTTTGTTTTGTAGCATCTTACTTGGTGTCAGAGGTCACCGTTCCACCACTCAGTACAGGAGGTTCCCTCATGGAGTCAATACTCTTCAAAGACACACAGCTGGACACTGCAGACACTACTGTTTGGGTCTGATCATCTCTCTCCTCGTGAAGACTCATTGTAGAGGCAGTGGCTCCCTCTTTTCTTTCTAGAATCAGTGAACTCTTTAGCGAAACACAATATATAGAATATGCATAACATTTTCACACATTATAAAAAAATACAAAATAAAATAAATAAAACGTCCAAGAGTACACATCAATTAGGCCAAAAAAGCTTAACGTGGGTGCTCTACCATGCTTGAGAATAAAACATCAAAGTAGGCACACCACAGCTCCAGAGATAGAGAAATATTTAACTGTGTTCTCACCACAGGTTACGTTTCGAGTTTAAACGCTCTTCATCTGAATCTAAAAAATCTGTAAACTATAACTTACACTTGACCAATTTTTTTTTACCAATTCTCTATTATACACAATTACTTGTTAGAAGGTATTAGCTACAAATTATCATTACATATTATATGCAAGCCACATCTGAGTGACAAATATTTCATTACATTACAGTAGATGTTTAATCAGTATCCAAAAGGCCTCTGAATGTGGTTTCATATTATTGGGTTGTGTTGTAAAATTATTTAATTTTGCTGCTGTGTTTATTGTTATGGCACAAAGTACAGACTCAAATCAAACTTAAGTGCTTTGATACAATTTCAAAAATTCCTTTCTATAGAAAGTATTAACTTCATGTAAACTCATTTTTAGGCTGCACACACGTGTTGGTTTATAACCAATGCCTTAAAAAACCTATACATCTTTGCCTTGTAAGGTCTGTACTTTAGCTTGAAAAATTATATAGACATATTTATAGACCACGTGTCTACTTGACAACATTTTAAGGAACTTACGTGATGGCTTTTTAGGTTCTGGTAAAATGTCATCGACAACGGCGGGTTTTTTTCTGAGAGTGTGTGCTTTCGCTTTCGGTTTATGGAGGAGAATTGAACTCTGCCCAAAATGTCATCGCGCTCTCTCCTGCGCACTAACAACTTTTCTTAAAGTCTTAAAAGGTACATTTAAGGGGGAAAATAATTAAAACTAAAATGCACGATTCGGGTTGACAGGTAATATTGGTAATTGAAAAGAATGCAGAATTGTTTATTTTGGGGAATGCAAGTAATTTTACAACACACACACACAAAAATTTTTTTAACTTTGAAGACCAAATTGAAAACACAGTGGAACAATATAGTAATGCAAAACTAGTAATTGGAGGGGATTTCAATACAATATGGGATTCTGAAAAGGATTGTTATCCACCCCGTCCAAGTAACAGGTCTGTTCTTCCAGAACTGTATAATTTACATTTATTCATTTAGCAGACGCTTTTATCCAAAGCGACTTACCAATGAGGACAGTGGAACTAATCAAAAACAAAAGACCAATAATATAAGTGCTATAACAAGTCTCAGTTAGCTTAACACAGTACATGTAGCAAGGGCTTTTAAATAATATAATAAATAAAAGAAAACAGATAGAATAGAAAAAGAATAGAGCAAGCTAGTGTTAGAGGTCTTTATATACAAATAATAAATGAAAAGAAAGTAGAATCAGAATAATGAGTGCCAAAGTTAGAGGGTAAAATTTTAATGAGGAGTCAGAGACGTTCGGCTCAAAATGCAGTATTTTAAGAATGGTCAAACAGGCAGTGATCAAAAAGGACAGCATCGGGTATGTCAGGGGATATCCAAAATCAGAAACCGTAACAAGCAAATGTCGGGGCAGGCAGCAGAGAATTACAGTCGGTATAAACAATCCAATGTCAAACACAGAAGGAACAAACGCTAGGAAAACACACGGAAATGCCAGATAGAACTAGAACAAGACTTCGCAAAGACTGAGAGTTATTGTGCTGCTTCTGTGTGTATTAGCTGCAGGTGTGTGTGTGTGTGTGTAATTAGATGCAGTTGGGTGTGTGCGCAATCAGTCCCAGGAATGAGGCAGGATAGGAAATTGAGTTTGAAAAAGGGGATGGACAGAAAAATGTCTTGAGTGGAGTGCCCTGTATTGGAGTTTATGGGCACTCCAGCTAATGATCGTGACCGCTGTGCAGAGCTGGAGCAGAGCAGGTGGAGCTGGAAACCACCAAGGGGAGAGCTGGGGCTCACCAGGGTGGAGCAGAGGACCACTACAGCCGAGCAGACGGGACAGTAGCCCACCAGCGCGGAGCAGAGGAACACCACAGCCGAGCAGATGAGACCGAAGCCCACCAGGGAGGAGCAGAGGACCACCACAGACGAGCAGACGGGACAGTAGCCCAACAGGGCAGAGCAGAGGACCACCACAGCTGAGCAGACGAGACAGAAGCCCAACAGGGCTGAGCAGAGGATCACCACAGCCGAGCAGACGGGACAGTAGCCCACCAGGGCGGAGCAGAGGACCCCCACAGCCGAGCAGACGAGACAGTACTACCAAAGTCCTTTTAGGCAAGTCGTGCCACTCGGCCGCCATCTTGGCAAAACCTCCGGGCAGCTATTTCAGATTAACAAGATCAGGCTCCTATCTAAATGAATGGGCATAACTCACTGCACAGTCAGAACTGCACTTTCACTGGTCACCGGGACATAAAAACTGCATGTATAGAAACAGCAGTAAAATATGATAAAAAAAATTACATTTTGATGACATTGCCCCAAAATAAGGTTTAAAAGCCTTTTCCCCCACAGGTTATACTTTTACTATGCATGCGCAAGGGTTCTTCAACTGTGCGCATACGTCAGTGGAACCAGACGATAGGCTTAAATGTTTCCCGCCTTGACTGTTCAAAAAACAAATGATTGGCTTTCCAGCAGGAGGGGTGGGACATGTGCACACAACCGCCATCTTTGCCATTACGGGTTTTCCTTATATAGTTGTATTGAGGATTGAGGAAGTGGCATGTCTCTTATAAATTTTTTCTGATACTACTGACACCTCTGAAGGTTCTGCAGCAGTAACAGTCTTCTTGACAGCAACACAACAGGTTGAGAGAACATTGCTGGGTGCAACAGACAGGATGTGACGAGTCTCTGGAAGTTCAGCTGAGAAGTGACAAGGCTCTGGATGATCTGTTGTGGTATGATGAAGCTCTGGAAGATCTGTTGAGACGTGATGAAGTTCTGGAAGATCGGTAGTGATTTGACTGGGCTCATAAAGATAAACCGTGACTTGACATGACTCATGAAGTTTAACTGTGGTTTTACTTGACTCATGGGTGTTAATGGGGACTTGACCTGACGTTGATTCTGGATGATCAACGGTGACTTGACCTTGATTGTGGACGATCAACGGTGACTTGACCTTGACTCTGGACGATCAACGGTGACTTGACCTTGACTCTGGACGATCAACGGTGACTTGACCTTGACTCTGGACGATCAACGGGGACCTGACCTTGACTCTGGACGATCAACGGGGACCTGACTTGACTCTGGACGATCAACGGGGACCTGACTTGACTCTGGACGATCAACGGGGACCTGACTTGACTCTGGACGATCAACGGGGGCCTGACTTGACTCTGGACGATCAACGGGGGCCTGACTTGACTCTGGACGATCAACGGGGACCTGACTTGACTCTGGACGATCAACGGGGACCTGACTTGACTCTGGACGATCAACGGGGACCTGACTTGACTCTGGACGATCAACGGGGGCCTGACTTGACTCTGGACGATCAACGGGGGCCTGACTTGACTCTGGACGATCAACGGGGGCCTGACTTGACTCTGGACCATCAACGGGGACCTGACTTGACTCTGGACCATCAACGGGGACCTGACTTGACTCTGGACCATCAACGGGGACCTGACTTGACTCTGGACCATCAACGGGGACCTGACTTGACTCTGGACCATCAACGGGGACCTGACTTGACTCTGGACCATCAACGGGGACCTGACTTGACTCTGGACCATCAACGGGGACCTGACTTGACTCTGGACCATCAACGGGGACCTGACTTGACTCTGGACGATCAACGGGGACCTGACTTGACTCTAGATGATCAACGGGGCCTGACTTGACTCTAGACGATCAACGGGGACCTGACCTTGACTCTGGACGATCAATGGTGACTTGACCTTGACTCTGGACAATCAACGGGGACCTGACTTGACTCTGGATGATCAACGGGGACCTGACTTGACTCTGGACGATCAATGGCCATCTTGTGCATTGGCGGTGGGCTGGCGGCCATCTTGTGCAGTGGTGCTGGGCTGGCGGCCATCTTGTGCAGTGGTGCCAGGCTGGCAGCCATCTTGTGCAGTGGTGCCAGGCTGGCAGCCATCTTGTGCAGTGGTGCCAGGCTGGCAGCCATCTTGTGCAGTGGTGCTGGGCTGGCGGCCATCTTGTGTAGTGGTGCCAGGCTGGCAGCCATCTTGTGCGGTGGCACCGGGCTGGCGGCAATCTCGTGCAGTGGCTGTGGAGTGGCAGCCATGACAGGATGAGTCTCAGGGGCGGCGGCCATTTTATGAACAGTCTCCGGGCTGGCAGCCATTTTGTGGAGAGACTTTGGAGCTTCAAGGCTGTCCTCTGCCTCTCCCACAGTGAACGGAGAGTCACATAATATCAGTGCATAGTCCATGATGTCCCTTAAACTGCCCATATACTCCCATCCAGGTAACAATAATTTAATTAGTTCATTGAGTCTAAAATGGAACAAGTCCTTAAACATAACTTCATGTAATGGTACTTGGTAAGACAACTCACAGAACCGGTGAACATACTCCTCAATAGATAGGCCTCCTTGACGAAGATGTAGTAGCTGGTCTACTGGGTCCATGGTTGAGCTGATCAAAAATAAAAAAAAAACACAGAAGGAACAAACACTAGGAAACAGCTCGGAAATGCCAGACAGAACTAGAACAAGACTTTGCAAAGACTGCGAGTGACTGTGCTGCTTATATGTGTTCGTGTGTATTAGCTGCAGGTGTGTGTGTGTGTGTGTGTGTAATCAGTCCCAGAAATGAGGCAGGATGGGAAATGGAGTTCGAAAAAGGGGATGGACACAAAAATGCCAGAGTCCTGAGTGGAGTGCCCTCTATTGGAGTTTATGGGCACTCCAGCTAATGATCGTGACACAAATAAAGACAGAAGAGATGGGTTTTAAGCCGATTCTTGAAGAAGGACCCAGCTGCTCGGATTTAGTTGGGGGGGTCATTCCACCAGGAGGGAACATTTAATTTAAAAGTCAGTAAAAATGACTTTGTGCTTCTTTGGGATGGCACAATCAAGTGACGTTCACTTGCAGAACGCAAGCTTCTAGAGGACACATAAGTCTGAAGTAATACATTTAGGTAAATGGGTGCAGTGGTGGTTTTGTAGGCAAACATCAATGCCTTGAATTTTTTGCGAGCAGCTATTGGTAGCCAGTGCAAATTGATAAACAGAGGTGTGATGTGTATTCTTTTCGGCTAATTGAAAATTAATCTTGCTGCCGCGTTCTGGATTAATTGTAAAGGTTTGATAGAACTGGCTGGAAGACCTGCCAAGAGAGCATTGCAATAGTCCAGCCTGGACAGCACAAGAGCTTGAGCAAGGAGTTGTGTAGCAGAGGTAGAGTTGAGTGTCATCAGCATAGCAGTGGTATGAAAAGCCATGTTTCTGAATGACATAACCAAATGATGCCATGTAGACAGAGAAGAGAAGTGGTCCAAGAACTGAGCCCTGAGGCACCCCAGTAGTTAGATGTTGTGACTTGGACACCTAACCTCTACAAGATACTTTGAAGGACCTATCTGATAGGTAAGACTCAAACCACTGAAGTGTGGTTCCTGAGATGCCCTTTGCCAGTAGGGTTGATAGGAGGATCTGGTGGTTAACCGTGTCAAAAGAAGTGGACAGATCAAGCAGGATAAGTACTGAAGATTTGGATTCCTCTCTTGCCAGTCTTAGGGCTTCAACAATTGAGAGCAAGGCAGTCTCAGTTGGATGTCCACTTCTGAAGCCAGTTTGGTTGCTGTCAAAGAGGTTGTTCTGTGTGAGAAATGCAGAGACTTGGTTGAACACAGCTCGTTCAAGTGTTTTTGCAATGAAAGGAAGAAGACAAACTGGTCTGTAGTTCTCTAAAAGAGATGGGTTGAGGGTGGGTTTCTTAAGTAGTGGAGTTATATGAGCCTGTCTAAATGATGAGGGAAAAACACCAGTTTGGAGGGATGTGTTAATGATGTGAGTGAGTGCAGGTACAACTGCAGGAGAAAGGGCTTGAATGAGATGAGACGGAATAGGATCAAGCGGGCATGTAGTAGTATGATTAGAAAGGATGAGTTTGGAGACTTCTGCCTGAGAGAGTGAAGAAAAGGATGTAAATCAATGTATGTTTGCTGGTGATATGAGCTTGACTGATTGTGGTGTGGAAAATTGTGCACTGATGTTTTTAATTTCATTAATGAAAAACGTGGCAAAGTTGTCAGCTATTAGAGATAAAGCAGGAGGTGGGAGGAGGACAAAGAAGTGAGAAAAATGTTTTAAAAAGCATGCGAGAATTAGATAAATTGTTAATTTTGTTATGTCAGTATGTCATTTTAGCAGTGGAGACATTAGCAGAGAAGGAAGATAGGAGTGACTGATACACATTAAGGTCAGTAATATTTTTGGACCCTTTCAGCAGCTTAGAATGGTGTTCACATAGAACATCAGATAACCAAGGGGCAGAAGGGGAGGTACAGGCTGGGTTGGAAGACAAGGGGCAAACAGTGTCTAAACAAGACGTAAGAGTGGAGCAGAAAGTATCAGTAGCACTGCTGGCATCAAAAGATGCTAACAGTTTAGGGGAAGGAAGTGAAGATGAAACCATTGCAGATAGCCGGGAGGGTGAGAGTGAGCGTAGGTTATGTCATAAGATGGCATGTGGAGGGGTAAAAGATGTTCCTCAACAGTCATGTATAGATTGGTTAATTTCAAGGAATTTAAATAATTATGTTAATGATGTTTCCATAGAGCCATCAGTTCGTACTGATCACAAAGCAAATTTTCTCTCATTAAATACAACTAAATCCAAAGATGTAAAGAATTTTAAATATTGGAAAATGAATCAGAATATATTGACAGATGTGCAGTTTAGAGATGAAGCAAAAAAGGTTATCTATGCCTGGAAGGAAGCAAATCTTTTGGTACAAATTGGGAATTCATGAAGTATAAAATCAGAACTTTAGCCATAAGGAGAGGAAAAGAAATAGGAAAACATAGACTATAAAATGAAGAAAAAATTATACGCAAAATTATAAGCCTTTATGCAAATTCTAATGTAGATCAAGAAAAGAAAAATAAATTACTACAATAACAATTATGTTTAGATAAAATATATGAATATGAACCAAAGTGTGCTTTCATAAGTTCAAGAAAGAAATGGTTAGAGTAAGGAGAAAAACATACAAAATACTTTTTTAACAAGGAAAAAGGAAGGTAGAACTTACATCTATGGTCAAATTGAATACTAATGGACAGTTAACAGAAAATTCTAAAGAAATTTCGGTAAACCTAATCTAACCAAAGCAAAATGTAGAAAATAAACCGAAATCTTCAGTGCATCTAAACCTTAACTAAACTGTCTAACAAAAACAGAAATACAATGTGTGGCGCTCACTTCTTACCTAGTGTGTCTATACAATATGTACAGTGTATATCGCGATATACTGACCTGCGTTCTGTTCCCTCTGTACTACCAGCTGTTACTCAAGGTCTCATAGCGAACGAATAACTCTTAGTCTGATTAATGATTAGTGATTACGGAAAGCAGTAAATGATTACATACTCGCACGGCACTGTATAGTGGGGGATGGGACGTTTTCAGAAACGCTGTGATTGGTGGATAGGATATGGAACATGCATGCGACTGGTTATGTCACTGTCACTGACAACAACATAACCAACTGCAATGTTTAATTTTAAATAAATGTAGCCTACTGGCAGTCTGGCACTGGCACACGTGGGTGCTCGGTATTTTCCGTGGGTGCTCGAGCCCCGGAGCACCCACGGTATCGGCGCCTATGCTCCCAAGGACATCCTAGACCCCTGACTCATTGATGATTTCCTCCGGTCTCGCCAGAGTTCCTCCGCTGGAGCGCCAGGAGGCGCTCTTTGAGGGGAAGGTACTGTCATGATCCTGTCATGATTCTGTTTCTTTCTCTGTCTCCCTCTGCTGGTAACTCTCTTCCCCTTTTCCCATCACTCTCCGTTTCCTTACTGACAGCTGTTTCCACTTTCCATTAGGCTCGTTTCCCTCCACCTGCTCCTAATCCTGTCTCATTATCTTGGCTACTTCTACCCTCTCTTTTTCCTGTCTCGTTGTCAGATTGTTTGATGTCACCGATGAGTATCGACCATTGTCGTCTTCACACTAGTCTTGTCCTGTCCTGTCGAGTCGGGGTTTTGTTATTAGTTCACTACCACTGCTGGAATTACTCTGTGCTTGTCATTTACACCCACAGAACCTTACCTGCTGAGAGCTGCTTCGGCTTCCCTGCTCTGTGAGCACCGACCGCCTGCTCCTTCGTGAGTGTCAAGTAGGCTACCTCCGCCTCGTCAGTCTGCTGGCCACCCCTGCCACAGAGGTCTTCTCAGTTCATTTATGCTACCCAGTCAACCGGATATCTTTAGTTTGTCTATTTCTCCCTTGCGTTTGTTTGGAATACCTGTGGCCAGACTTCATTTGAAAGAAGTTCATGTTTCATTAAAGAACAGTTATCATTTCACTTGCATTTGAGTCCTCTCTCTCCAATATCATCACAACACCATATACACAAACAGAAATGGAATAATAATAAACCTAACCTTGTATTATTAGATTTGAACTTAAGCATTATATTGAGGCCCTAAAAGATGCAAGAAGTACAAAAGCACTTTTTAAATCCTTATCTTTTTGGAACTTCTTGTAAAAAGAATAAAATAAATAAAATTCCCCTGTAGTTTTATTTTTTATATATTTTTTTCGCTCTCTGTTGTTTTCTTTGAGTTTTTGAATTTAACATATACTAGCTGAATACACTGTGATCCTCTGTATCAGGGGCGTAGCCATCTTTTCAGAAGTGAGGGGGACAGACATTATATATATATATATATATATATATATATACACATACACACACACACACACACACACACACACACACATTACAATATAATATAAAACATTACAATAGAACATTTCTGTAATCTATAGCCTCAACAGTTTTTGAACAGTAAGATTTTTAATGTTTTTAAAGAAGTCTCTTCTGCTCACCAAGCCTGCATTTATTTGATCCAAAGTACAGAAAAAGCTTTTAAAGTTTTTACTATTTAAAATAACTATTTTCTATTTGAAAATATTTTAAAATGTAATTTATTCCTGTGATCAAAGGTGAATGTTCAGCATCATTACTCAAGTCTAGTGTCACATCCTTAAGAAATCAAATCATTCTAATATGCTGATTTGCTGATTATCAATATTTAAAACATGAGTAAAAAAAAATTCAGCATTCTTTGATGAATAGATGGATCCAAAGATCAGCATTTATGAGAAATAAAAAACCTTTGCAACATTATACAGTATATCATTCAAAAATATATATTTTTTGGAAAAGAAATTATAGATATGAATACTTTTATTTAGCAAGCTTTTAAAATCTCAATAAATAACATTTTGAAATATATTCAAATAGAAAACAGTTATTTTAAATAGTCTAGTAACAATATTTCAGTTTACTGTTTTGCTGTACTTTGGATCAAATAAATGCAGGCTTGGTGAACAGAAGAGACTTGACTGGTAGTGGATACTATAGGCAACTTTAATTATTCTCTAATTTCTAGCTTTTAATTTGCTTAGAAATCTATAACTGCTTGACAATAACAAATAATAATGATTTTTTAAAAATATACTACAAACACTTATTTATCACATAATAACGCAGAATCTATACTGTAATAATTCACAGTTTTTTTTATATACTGCACGGTATTTATGACCTGCTGGAGATGACTTGAACAAACATATATTGTCGCAATCGTATATTAATGTCTTCGTGTTTACAAAAGTTTCAGTTCTTCTGTCTAAACAACTGTTTTCATATAGCGATAGCTGGACGCTGTTGCCCATATTAGGAGTTTCCTGATATGACTTTCTGCGCGAGAGCGCGCTTCGGCTTCGAGGATGAATGAAACACACACTGCGGGAGAGTTTAGCGCTTCTGGGTCCGAATGAAATATCAGGTCATGCGCAGACTATCCTGTCTCTTTGAGTTTAAATCTATATTTATTCACACCAGCTCTTGAAAACATCAATACGAACACATTTGACTGAAAAAGTGCGGGGGACGAATTTCCATGATATTAAAAGTGGGGGGGGGGGGGGGGGACACGTCCCCCGCCTAATCTACGCCCCTGCTCTGTATATGTATGTTGTTATTGTTCTTGTTATGCAAAAAAAAAAAAAAAAAAAAAGTATACAACAATGGAAAGGAGAATATGGCATTTTTTTTCCATCTCCACAAGGACTTGTACCATGGCAGATCATCGTTGTTTGTTGTGGACAACTGATGTATAATGCTATTTAGTTTAATAAGTGATAATACACTTGTTCTTTGTTTTATTTTATATAAGAAGGTGTAACAGTGTGTGTGTGTGTGTGTGTGTGTGTGTGTGTGTGTGTGTGTGTGTGTGTAGCCTATGTTTATTAACATTTACAGTTAACAGTATAGTACATAATAGCCTATAGTTGTATTATATATATTGGGAACCAATTCTCAGTATAGCCTAACTATTCACCAAAACCTTTGTATCAAGGTAGTTGTTAAGTTTAGGTAAGCTATACGGGGCTACATGAGACTATACATGAGCAACAACTGCTTGGTTAAAAAAAAAGGAAAACAAACAAATTTTTTAATCAACAAGATGGTTTTACTTTGGGTGGTCCAGAATCAAAGGATGTCTCTGTCACATTGGAGCAGACGAGAGTCACGCCTCGCGCAAATAAAATCCTGCGCAGAGAAGCAGTGAACTTGACAGCTCTGTTCTCCTGTGATGTGCCTCGTGGATCAGAGGGATTCCGCGGACAGAGGTCATCAGGGGCCAGCTGCACACTTTAAAAGCCCTGTCCACAGCTCGACCACTCCGATCACTCGGACCTCAGACGAGCCAGGAGCAGGAAGCGGACGCGCTCGATCGCTTCACGATTGAAAACTTCATTGATTCGCAATGGAGACTCAGCCAATCGTCTTGTTCGCCGCTGTCTTGGTGGGTTCTCTGATGCACGCTGGCTGCGTCAAGATCTCTAATCACGGCGCACTCCTAGGAGAACATCGTAAAGCCTTCGTAGGTTCATATTCCGATCTCAGTGTCCAGTCGTATTCCAGGTCCCCGATGTACATGATGCAGTTATACAGAGACTTGAGCGGAAAGATGCCAACTGCACCAGCCAGTGTCGACAGCCCAGCTCTGCATCAGTCTGACTTCGTCCTAAGCCTGACTGCACAAGGTAAAACACGCATGACAACACGCGTTAATTTAACCTGCCTTATCAACTTAAATGTGCTCAAGCTAACAAAAAGGTCATGGTACACTGAAAATTGTCATCTAAATTGCATGGGTTTATTTAACCACTGAATCAATTTACATCGATTTATTCTTAATTTGGGTTAAATCATGGTGCCACTTTTTACTGTGCACAAACATCTCATTTGGACATGTGCTGCGGTGGCACCATTAAGCAGCCTATTGAAGAGCCATGCAAATTGTCATAACTAATCATTCATTAGCACCATATTTCGTAGCCTGTTTCATTAGCTACATTTATGTATTTTGCAGATGCTTTTATCCAAAGCGACTTACATTGCATTTTGTAATTTGTCAGGAATATATGTCCTAAAGCAAGCATGCAGTATTTTTCGTGTTAGGAACTATATCTTGATAGATTTATTCAATGAGAGCAAGAAGAGTAAAGCCACAGCATCTGGGGAAGTTGTGGGCTCATTATCAGTTCCGTAGCTCTCCAGCTATCTGACCTCAGGTTTTACAACTCCGTAGTGTCACTATGCTTATTCAACTTTAAAGAGCTGGCTGTTTTATGTTCACGGTGTGTATTAGCCCTTCAGACGTCTGTTCGAGCGCGAGGTTCAATACACATCTCCTGTCAAGCAGCTCGTCCATCCTGACAGTGTGCTGACATCTGGCTCTGACGCAACCTGCTGCTGCAACACTGCGCGAGTGCACGAAACCTGCGCCTTCTTTCTTTCTCTCTTTCTTTCTAAATAATGACTGAAACATGTTGAAAGGAAATAAAATGTTTAGCTGTGTTGAAAATAATGTCACAATACAAAATTAAGTTAATACACGCCGTATTTATTCTTATTTAGTAGATATGGCTACTTATTTTACTAGAAATTGAGTCGCTGCAAGCATCTTTAGTGCTTACTAAGAAGTTTTTTTTTCTCGAAAAATATGTATATTTTTAATTAGTTTCCTCTCTCTGTCTTTTCAGAATATGCCATTTAATATGCTGATATTGTATTATTGAATATGGCTACTTGTCTGATATTAAAAATCAGTTTCAATCTGCCTTAAAAGTCAGTGTTTCTGGCCTACTTTTTACGCTTTTTATAAAACATCCTTTAATTATGAAACTTAAAATAAACTTAAACTTAAAATTTGGAGCATTTAATTGCGTTTCGTCAGCCTTCGATCTTTTGTGTGAATGCTGCATTGATTTATTTGCTAAGCATGTTTATTTGATCCAGTCTTAATTAGTAACAAACTGCAAGATGTGACACGAACATTTTCTGTTTATTTTCCAGACTGTCATCAAACTGGCGAGCGATGGAGCGTCACTTTTGACATGTCTTCCCTCTCAGCGAGTGACAGCATTCAGCTCTCGGAGCTCCGCGTCCGTCTGCCTGCGTTTTCTGCATCCAGACGCGTCATCGTGGACGTCTTCCACTTACGCAAACAGGATTGTGAGTCTGACTCGGTGTTTTGCCGCCATAGGCGACTTTTTATAGGCAGCATCAGGTCAGTGCCCGGCACTCCAGCATCCACCTGGAGAGTTTTCAACATCACCCAGCTACTCGAGCACTGGTTGAGTCCGGGAACGGAGACACCTGAGGACGGAGAGGACACCGGGAGCGGGAAAGACTCACCTGAGCCGGTTACAGATAGCTGGAAACGAAAAATCCAGCATCCCACTGCGGAACGAGTAATGATGGTAGTTTTCTACAAAAACAAAATTTCCCACACTGGCCGACGACGTGCCTCCAGCTTGATGAGTACAGTGGCGCACTCCAAACACGTCTCTCTGAACCGGGCACCAGACGCAGCTCAAGCTCGTCGACACAAAAGAAACCGGGTCGAAAGGATGCGCGCGACGGATGATAGAAACGCCACGGGAATAGTAACAGCTCTAGAGCAACACCGAGGGTCACTTTGTCGTCGAGTCGATATGTGGGTGGATTTTGATCAGACTGGATGGGATGAATGGATCGTGCATCCAAAGCGTTATAACGCTTACCGCTGCGAAGGCGAGTGTCCCAGTCCACTGGACGAGTCTTTCAACCCAACAAACCACGCTTACATGCAGGTAAGATACTGTAGAGTACACTTGAATCAATGTCAAAAGAAAAAACTAAAAGAAAGATAAATAAATAAATACTAAACGACAATTGAACAGAAGTTTATGTCCATTTCTCATTCCTGATTAGCTAAAAAAAACACACATTAACAACAACAACAACAACAACAACAATAATAATAATTTAATTTAAATTTTATTACACAACAGAGAATGTCCAGAGAACATTTAAAAGTAGCATTCCCATAATGATAAAAAACAAATAATAATAATGTTGCCTCATCATTCATAGATAGACAGATAGACAGATAGACAGACAGACAGACAGATAGATAGATAGATAGATAGATAGATAGATAGATAGATAGATAGATAGATAGATAGATAGATAGATAGATAGATAGATTGATAAAAAATCCCTTCGATAAAAAATCCCTGGAAACATTCTTATTCAACGTATTTGAAATTGCAATATGAATGTAATTGCAGTTTTTTTAATGCAATGTATAATTGGTCATTTTGACTGTATATGCAACATGTATTTATTTATTTATTATTATTATTTTTTTTTTTTGTGGGGTGAAAAATGACCCCACTTCGATCAAAACGAAACTTTTTAGCGTTTAATTTGAGGTAATTGAGCATTTAATTGAGGTATAGTTAACGGAAATATATGTGTGATATATGTTCCGCTTTCTTTCTTGTTCCAGAGTTTGCTGAAGCTTTACCACCCGGAGCGCGCGCCCTGTCCGTCCTGCGCGCCCACGCGCCTCAGCCCGCTCTCCATGCTGTACTATGAGGGTGATGGTGTGGTCATGCGCCACCACGAGGACATGATCGTGGAGGAGTGCGGTTGTCAGTGAGGTGTGCTGCTGTGTTGTCATGGAACTCTGACGATACACTTCCGGTGGACTGCTCTTATGACGCTTACAAGGTTTAAAAACATTCCATAATTGTGTTCTTGAACGAAAACACTTGAGTTTCGAGAATTTCAAACAAAAACCATTGAAATGCTGTGCAAATTATGTATTTAATATTTAAAAGAAATTAATGTAAAAAAATTTTGTATTTGGGATTTTATTTTGTATTTGGGAGTGTAGGCTATATTTTTACTTAATGTGCATTGTGATAAAATGTGATGTGAAATGTGTGTTTTTTTATTATCAGCAGGTTTGATACATTTTTATATAAAATATAAAAAACTAATAAAGCTAAATATTTTTTCAGTATTTTATTTTGTTGACTTTGTTATATAGTTTGGGCAATCATCATCTTAGTATAGCCCCATGGATTTCTTATTTGTATATCCCTTTTACTCAAATGGTGCTTTAAATTAATAAAATACATTTGCTAAGTTCTAAAATGTTTTGAGATGCGAAATAAATGTCTATAGTGAGTTCAACTGACATTTCTAATGCTTGATGACATTAGTGACTATTACCTGAACACACATAACTGAAATGCAAAGGAATAGTTTTAGTAGGCTATTCAAGATGGGTGAGTTTGTTTCTTCATCAGATTTGGAGAAATGTAGCATTACATCAGTGTCAATGGATGCTTTACAGTGAATGGGTGCCGTCAGAATGAGAGTTCAAACAGCTGATAAAAACAGCACAATAATCCACAACACTCCAGTCCATCAGTTAACATCTGGAGAAGAGAAAAACTGTGTGTTTGTAAGAAACAAATCCAACATTAAGATATTTTTAACAGTGTTTAACTTTTTAACTAACTATAAACTGTGGCTTAAAATACAAGTTCATGCACACATATGGGATATAAGAGAGATATGCAAAGACTGTGGGTGTATTTTGATGTAAGAGGACAACAGAGGATGGACCATTTAAAATCTGTAAATCTATATTGTTAAATGTTTTAGCTAATTAAAGCACTTCTTTATGTCCCAAAATCCCACCAGGATGTGTGCTGTGAGAATAAGTTTTAATTACTAAAAGCTGTTAAGAAGGAAAAGTATTTGAAGGGTGGGTGTTATGTAGAGGTGTCAGGATCATCACATTTTATGTAGATGTCATTATTAGAGTTGGGTGGTCTGCTAGGTTTGTGTACAATAAAACTGCTTTTAGGCTTTGGGTCATAGGCAACCCAGATGTGATCTTAAGCTAATTCACTTAAAAGGGTTTCATGATTTTATACTGTATATGACCAAGGAAAAAAAGGAATTTGCAGTTAAATTATACTGTTTTAATAATGCATTGTGAGGCTTGATTTTTTTTTATCCTGATAAAAAAAACCTTATAGAAGGTTTCAATATGCAAGAGAGGGGCACAAGAATGATTTAAAGTTCATTCACGCAATTGAAAGAATGATTTCCTCATGACACCTTTGCATCAATTAAAGTCTTGTGAAGTGAAAAGCTGTATGTTTGAACCATCATTAAGACGTGATGGTTTAAATATGAGTCCTTTATCCATAATATTGCTTTCTACAGTGAAAAAGTCATCTTTTCTGAATCAGGAGAGAAATATGAACAGATCAAGCACAAGTAAAAACAGTCTAAAAGCTCACTGAAGTCAGTGTTATGATAGATTATGAACACATATTTAGAAGCAATGGTTTAAAGTAAAAAAGTCCCAATGATAGTATTTTTTTTGTTTGTTTGTTTTTTTTTTTTTTTACAAACAAGCAGCTTTTTACTTCACAAGACATTAACGGATGGACTGGAGCGGTGTGGATTACTGTGATGTTTTCATCAGCTGCAGACACTGATGCAATGCTACGTTTCTCCAAATCTGATGAAGAAACAAACTCATCTGCATGTTGGATGGCCCGAAGGTGAGGACATTTCAGTGAACTATTCCTTTAATGCAACACATTTGCCAAGAAAACAGTAAGAAAAAGAAAGAAAGAAAGAAATGACCTCAAAAAAGTTTTTATTTCTTTATTAATTCTGTAAATGTATCTTCAGCTGGTGTACAGGGTTGAATATTTCTATATTTCTATAGACATTTAAAATCTTGTCTGATTCAAAGACCTATAGTAGCAATAAAAATAAATCCATAAATTAAAGGAAAGAAAGTCTAAAGAAGCACATTGCTTCTATATTCCCACAGGCACCCCCTGAAGTCTTGTTTGCTAAGATACTAGAAGTACATCCATGACATCATAGTATTCCCATATTACTAAATAGCAGGTCATAAATTCCCATTTGCAAGTGCAAAGCATTCTAATTAAATATAATTGTATATGTATATGTATTAAAAGATGTATTAAAGACATCTTTTCTGTGCAAGTGTGCATTTTGCATTCCTTTTTTGTAATATGCTATTGCGTTTATACTGTTTTCAAATCATTCTGTAGTAAATAGGAGTATAAATATTCTGTCATTTTGCAACAGTTCACATTTTTTGCAAGAGGTTGGTTTAAACCATTGCTTACACATCAAACAACTTGATAATTTGACGTATCCTTGCTGCCATACTGGAATGGACTGACCCAAATACTTTACTCAGCCACTGTGATCTGTGCGGATTGAGTTTTGTTCAGGGAGGGAGGACACATCAGTGCCAGCAGAGGGGCTGCATTTACTTTTTCCTTGAAATTCAGCCTTAAGTGCTGGAAATCCCAAACCACATAAATTAGAACATCTGAAACCTGATATATATATATCTATATATATAGATATATATATATGTATATAACATTATCCAAGAGTTTCAGTGCATGTTTGTGGAGTTATTTTCCAAGTGAAGCAATTAATTTTATATCCAAGTAACCCCCCCCCCCCCCCCAAAAAAAAAGAAAACCATTAAATAAAAGATAAATAAAATAACTTTAATAATCCATTGGCAACATGGATTATTAAGAAACAATATTATATTATAAAATAATATTTGTATAATGGAAGACATGCATTTATAGTTTTTTTTATCTTTAATGTGCATCCTCATATGAGCTGATTATATGAATAATATAAAAAAAATGATGCTTAAAAATGTAGATTTAGTGTATTCATGTGTCTTGAATGCGGTGTACAAAGAACCAAAGACAATGAAGCTTTAAAAAAAAAAAACAATGCTAAGAATGACATACAGTGCTACAATAAATGGCCTATATTTGGTATCATGCTCTTATGACATCAGAAACTGAATTTTATTTCCATACATCAGAGATGTTGATTTGAGGTTTTTGAAATGATTTTGTTTCACCCTTTAAATTCACAGAATGATTTCAGGTTGAAGGCTGTATGTTGTGTTCAGATGCTACATAAATAGGTGATCTAAAAGAGATTATTTGCATGGAGGCCATGCAGTCAGGGATGATGGCCAACCAGCTCTACAGTGATCACTATTTGCATAATATGATATTGTGTTGAGCTGTGCATGGAAACAGGAGCTCTACAACTGGACTCTCTGTTGTAGCTAAAAAAACTCCTGAAGAAAGATACGAGTGGAAAAGAATAATGTCAGTGCAGGTCCAGATAATCCACATTATAATTACTGTGTGTGTATGAAGTCAGGTCTGTTCTGCTGTGGGACAGTGAACAGTCTGATCACAGTGCTCAGTGGCTACGTGTCTTCATCAAGCGTAAGAGAGGCAAAGATGTCTGCAGTGCTCACACCTTTTTGTCAAGCATGTGTTGAGTGTCTAAAACATTATTAAACATCTGTTCTTATCAATGAAAATGTCTGGTTTCAAAAATGAGAAACAAACTCCCTAAAAAGAAGCGCACACCATGAGTATAAGCATAATCTGTAAAGATGAAAAAAAAAACAGAACAATGAACAATATACTGTTAAGAAATGTCTATTATGCGGAAAAGGTGAGAAAGAAAATCTAACCTTTCAGTGAAGTTATATTAGTAATAGTAGTAGTAGTAATACTAGTATTAAATGTTTTGCAAATAATTGGCAAACCAAGGTCACTAATCAAGCTTTCATATCCCACTGTAAAGCCCAACATATACTTCAGTATAGTCTGTGTGTACTTTGCTGATGGTGATATTTAAGCATTAAAGTACACTTTGGGCTTAAGTTATATATGGATATGGGATAAAAGAGATTTCATATTGTATAAGAGTAATTATTTAAAAATTAACAAATTTAAGATGAATAATGCTTTAGAAGTAGTTTATTTTCCTTGTTAGTTCATGTTAACGAATGCCAGCAAATTGTGTACCTTATGGTAAAGTGTTTCCAAATATCAAACTTTGCACCATATTTTTTTTCTTCCCTTAATAATAAATATGTTGAATTATTACCTACACAACAAACCCCAAGATTAATTATGAATTATTATTTTAATCTACTAAAAGCCTTTATCTACATATCCATACAATTTCACTTCACTGAAAGGTTTGACTTTTTTAAATATCATATATAAAATCAAATAAAAAGACCACTATAAAGTAAATGCAAATGGTGGATAATGTAAATGTTAATATCAACCTCTGTGCATATGAAGTTATTAAGAGGAAGCTCATATGACACAGAGGTTTGCAATGTGTACAGAACAAAAACAGTATACGTGTACACATAGAGCCCCACAGTGATGTGAAAGTATGTCCTATGTACTGTATCCCACTGAAAACATTTAAACTGCACAAATTGTAACCCTTGAGCCTAGTCTACCTCAGGCAACACAGGACTTTACTGCTCGTTTGCTGCACAATTATACCTTTACAATACACAAGACACATTCAACTGAACTGAACAAGAATTCAGGAGCAAGTATTGAGACAGCAGCAGCAGCATCACATTGGTCGTTGTCATTTGTTGTTGTGTTTTGGCTGTGTAAAAGAACACACACTCACACACACTCACACACACACACACCGAGGGTACATTCACATCATATTTGAGTGCATATTATGTATAATACCAGTACAAGAGGGTCAGACTAGTACTGTGTTCTGGAAGACTAAATATCAGGAAAGTCTTGCTAACTCTAGCTTTTGTGTCCCACGTGCCCCCAAAACACATCCAGTTGACCAGAGTCCTTCCCCCCAGCATTTAACAGCCCTTGCGTTACGACAGTATTCTCTCACCTCATAATTGCTTGCAGTCAGTGCTGTTTGTAAAGGCAGGCCATGCGACAGCACTTTCACATGCTGATATTGAGATTACAGGAAGAACTTCTCAAATGCTTGCTTTTTTTTTTTTTTTTTTTTACGGTGTGGTTTCATTTGATAAGAAATCATGCCTCTAGCCACTAGTGTTTGTTTTGCTTGTTAAAAAAGTCCTAAAATCTCTTTTTCGTAGTTGATATCCTATCACCAGCGCTCTAGTTTGGTATTCTTCTTTATTTGACGCCCATCATGTGCCAGTGAAGGATGGTTTGGGTGAAGATGTCAAGTCCTAAGTTGGAAAAATAAAAAGGAAAGTTATAAAAAATCTGTAATTTTACAAGAACTCATGACATGTAGACCAAAATAGCATGTTTTAGCTGGTTTGTTGCTGGTCCAAGTTGGTCTCCCAGCTCTTAATAGTATTATTTACCAGGTCAAAACCAGATCTTCCAGCTGGTAGTCCAACTGATCAACCATTTAGACCAGACAGTGACCATAAATCACCTAACTATTCAAACTATACCTTAACATAAGAATAAATACAGCATGCTTTCATACAGGTCTGACACCAATTACCAGTAACAAAACCCAAAGGAATGTGTACAGGAACTTTAAAAATAAAATTCCCAAAAGGATAAAATATCTCAGTAGAACATCATATTTAATTAAAGGAAGATGTGTGCATTTAGTACTCTTAAAAAAAAGGTTCTTTTTGGCAAAAGAAGGTTCTTCAGATTATAAAAAGGTCAGAAAGAGATGGTTCTTTAAAGAACCTTTGACTGATGGGTCTTTGTGGAACCAAAAATGTTTCTTCTATGGCATTGCTGCAAAAATAAACAAACATTACACAGCATCTAACCAGAATCAAAAATTCAGCAATTTTTTATTTTCTAATATGATTCATAGAGGATTCTTATTAGATCCCACTGGGATTGTGAGAGGACAGGGATAGGATCCTGTATACATTCCTATAGGATCATTAACATGGATCATAATCAAGAGAAATTCTCTAACTGAAAGGGAAGGATATTATTCCAATATTAGTTGGAAATGGACAAGATGTCAGGGGAATTTAGGAGTTAATGCAGTAAGGTGAAACGTGGGTTAAGAAAGTACAACATCCAACAGCATAACTGAGGAAGGAACACATTATACGCAATTAATATATGTACCTCCATGCTTAAATAGTTCATTTTTATTTTAAAATCCAGCTTTTATCATAGCCTTTTGTTATAGATCATGTGACACTGAAGACTGGAGTAATGCTGCTGAAAATACAGGTTTGATCACAGAAAAAAATTACATTTTAAAACAGAAAACAGTTATTTTGAATTGTAATAATAATTCACAGTATTACTGTTTTACTGTGTATTTATCACACAAATACCACCTTGGTGAACTTAAAAGGATAGTTTACCAGAAAATAAAAATTTCTGACATTTACTGTATTAATTCCTTTCTTCTGCTGAACAGAAAAGAAGATGTTTTGAAGAATGTTGGTAACCAGTCAGTTGCCGGTAGCCATTGACTTCCATAGTATGAAAAAAAAAATATATATATATAGAAGACGATGGCTACCAGCAACTGTTAGTTACCAACTTTCTTTCAAATGTCTTTTTTTCCAAAGAAGAAAAGAAATTCATACAGGTTTGGAACAACTTTTGGGTGAGTAATTTTTGGGTGAACTATCCCTTTAAGAGGCTTTAAAAAAAACATTAAAAACTCTTAAAAACGACAAACAGTAATTAACAGTAGATTAACAGTAAATTAACAGTAATTTACAATCAGGCTTAGGAATGCTAAATAACTATTAGTACTTAGAAAGGCTGTTACAACATATTTAGGATTGAGGATTATAGTTTAAAAACCGGCAACTTTATTAATCAGTTATGGTGTTTATATTATATCAGGCCTGAGCTGGAAAAATACGATTTTTTAACTCAGTGCCAATGGTTAGCAGGATTACATTAGCACAAAGTGGAGCAATGTCCTGTACCTGCAGGGAGGAGCGAGTCAGACTCACTGCTTTACTCTCCGCAGACTCGCACATTTGACTATTTGAGCACCACCCCTCTTCACATCCACAACATCCGGCTGTGGCGGAGAGCAGGTGGGGAGGGAGAGGAGAGGAGAAGAGCAGCATCCAGGGGAGCACGGAGAAATGAATGGCCGGGAGTGTGAATGAGTGACAAAGAGTAACAGAACAGATGGAAGAGGGTAAAGGGAAACAATTACGTGATGTGTTAACAGAAAAGAGATCAAATTCAATAAGCAAAACGTGCAATAACACACAAAATACGACGATAGCATGGAGGAGAAAGACATGGTTCAGGAGAAAGAGAAAAGCAAATAGTATCAGAAGAGGAATAGGCCAGCACAGAAGGACGGGCACATTCAAAGTCAAGTTTAATTCAAGTTGAGCGTATACAGGGAAACTTGACATGAACCATATAGAAACATCAAATGAACATCAAATCAAGTTATCAATGAGGGTTAACTGGGATGTTCATAAAGAGGAATCACATATGAAATCAACCCGGTGATGTCATTTCCTCTACAAGATCTACTGTAGAAGTCTCATTCCTAAAAGTCACAAGCCCCATAGGCTTTGTTCAGAATGAATACTAATGCATTGCTTAGCACATGCTTAATGCACTGTTAAAACCTGCAATTATTACCTTGATATACTTTATTAAAACCATAAAAAGGCGTAATTTTTTTTTTTGTATAAATGTACATAGGTTGGTTTAGTGATGTTGCATAATATTTTTGACTTGACAATTTTTTTCACCGTATTTAAAAATAGAATGTGAAATAAGACACTCTAAAAAAATGCTGGGTTGCTTCAACCTAACTTTGGGACAAATATGGACTTACCCAACCATTGAGTTACATTTTTAAATATATATTTTAATCCAAAGGTTGGCTTAGTCCATATTTGTCCCAAAGATGCATTGACACACCCCAGTATTTTTTATGATGTATGCAGTATTCAGTGCTTTAAACAGTAGTATGCAATACAAGACCTCAGTATGTTTAATTTAGTGAGTGATTTCCAGTCATGTTCTTGGAAATACATTTAAACTAAAGTACTAATACAATCAATACATTTAATTTAAATAAAATATTCCAACTTTGTGCAAAATATCTCACCATTTGTAATGAGTAAAGAAAAAGGTGTTAAATTTGGGTTGATGGTTTTGGAAATGGATACTTCTGTATACTGCAAATAGTCAGTATTCCATGCATACAAGTAGTTTGCACAGTACATACTGAATACTGCAGAAAAATGAGTATGAGTAGTGTAGCATGGTAGAATATAACAAGTTATATCCAGTCCTATTAAATGATTACTTAAAATTCTAATTTAATTAAAAGTTTTTAAAGTTTAAAGTGCATTTATCCCGTGTTACAAGCTTCTCACATTCTCCGGAGTGATTATTGTTCTCCCATTTCAGAAACTTGGAAAATGTTATTTCTTCTTACAAATGTCCTCAATAACCAGAAGAAATCTTGTTGTAGTTCTTAAAGGTGAAATGTTTAATTTCCTTTAAAGGATTCATGGGGCATTCTTGCAGATACATTATAATCTTCAGTCTTACGTGGAGCACATCTATAGGCTGCATCGTCTATAAGATCTATAATGAAAAAAAAAAAAAATTTGGTGTTTCCTGGTCTAAACCTTTACTATGTTCAAGCATCTAGTAACATATCCCTCCATCAAACCACCACATCCTGTCAATCCTGGTGTAACAAGCCCATCTAACTCAAAAGCCCACCTTGCTGTCACGGCCAAGGACGGCATAGCTCATGTACTGTTCTCCATCAACTTCTGGCTCATTGATATCCTGCGGCAGCCCTTCTATGATGAGCTCCTGACCCCCTTCCTCCCCTTTTCCTCTCCGGACCACCTTCCTCACAATCTACGTCACAGATTGGTGAGAACATCGACAATCAGTGGAAGAGCCAAGGGTACATGAGAAGGAATGAAGGACAAGATGAAAAACAATATAAGAAACATGCAAAAGTAATGTCTTAGGATGTGTGACAAAAGTCAACATGAAAAGTTGCGGGTCAGGTTCACCCAGGGTGACCATACGTGCCAATTTTTCCAGACATGTCCTGGCCAGGATTTCTATATTACCCAAGATATCCAGGGTTTGGCTTTGTTTTCCTGTTTTCATACCTGCTGAAGGTAATGATCAAAAAGTAGTTTGACCAATAACATGCAGGCATTGTACATAATCGTCTAATCGTTGTGCGTGAGAAGGTGTAATCTAAGGAGAATGGTCGAATTGATACAAATACATATTAGATGTGTTCGACATGAAGCAGTGCTGCGCAGACTGATTGGTTTATGACATCAAAGTACAGCGAGAGAGATTCAGAAGCATGAGGAGTGTCTGCTAACTCTCACAGTACTTCAGTGTCGTAACACCACTTGGTCTGCACAGTGTAAACAAAGCGAAAACCTGGATATTCTAGGCAATATAAAAATCCTGGCCAGGATGTGTCCGGGAAAAATGACATGTATGGTCACCCTAGGTTTACCCTCAAGAGTATCTCAACATAAAGGTGTGCTTCTTTGTCAACCCCTATTGAATTACTCTGTTCAATTTTTATTTTATGTTGACTTTAAAAACTGTTTCAGGATTTAGTGAGCTGCCTTGCTGTCTGCTACCTATACAGACACCTTCCTAACCCCATTTGGCATATTAAAGTGCTTTACTTTGACACACAGTATAGCAAAAAATGCATTTTGATTACACAGTTTTCACATAAAGTAACTAATAAACTTTATGTGATGCATATTTGTCATTCATTCATACATTTCTGTAATATTGCTATTGCTGTAATATTACTAAAAGTTATTTAGAGGTTGGTGATCAGAAAAAAGATGTCACATTTACGGTCACTCCCTAATCAGTTTATTAGATACACTCTGGTAGCAGCAGACTAGTTTTCTGTAATTTAAAGGGGGTGTATATAGAATTCAGAAGCGTCTCAGTTACCTATGTAACCCTCATTCCCTGAAGGAGGGAATGGAGATGTTACGTCAGACAAATTGGGATCTTGCCAGAGAGCCCAACCACATTCAAGTGTAACAAAACGAGCCAGTGGAAATTTATGTGTGAGATTAGCATTATGAACCCTGCCCGCATATAAGGTATATAAGTGTAAGTGCAATAGTACATTCAGTTATTTGATGTGGAGCCAAGCCAGTGTGTCCCAGCTGTTCAGTCTGTGGTACAGCAACTGTGGCGACGAGATAAAATGTATCCGTTCCCTCCACATAATACTCTGGATAACAGAGGGTGCATGAGAAGGCATAGTGTCCTCAAACTGGGCCCTGCTGCCTGCTGGCGATAGAAGAGGGGGATGAGAGTGGCGAGGTGTAGCGTCACACACTGCCTTCCAGGCCCTCCTGGGACTCACTTTCCTGCAGCCAGCTCCACGATGTGGCTTGGGTGGAGGCTGCTGCTGTGGCCTTTTGTGGGCGCAGAGGTGGGGGCCACAGGAGGACACCCACAGTGACAAACAGATTCAGCTGGCAGCGAGGTGGGGACAGCAGTGGGCTGCTGAAGCAGGGTGTGCTTGACTGCCTCCATCTGCTTTTCTGCAGCCAAGAACTGTGTCAAAGTTCTTTACTGCGTTGCCAAAGAGAAGCCTGGGAGAAATTTGTATTCTCCCTCATATCTGCCAGGTTCAGCCATAGGAGGCGTTCCTGGACCACCAAGGTGAACATTACCTGACCCAGGGACCACGCAGTAACTTTGTCGCTCGTAGGGCAAGGCCCATTGCTGTGTGCAGCTCCTGCATCAAACCTGGGTCAGATTACCCAACCAGGCGGCAGTACTCTGCAGACTCAACTGCAATGCAATAGCTGCTCGACTTGTGGGTTCTCAACGGATCCCTTGGCCTCTCCAAGGATAGTGAGGGTGGAAGATGAACTGGCTTTGGTTTCAGGCAGGGTGCCCTCCACAACTTAGTGACCTCTTCATGCACATACAGAAAGAAAGGTGGTGATGGTCAGTGTGTGGCACCAGCAAGGACCAATCATCCAGCCTAAAATGTGGAGGCTTCCACACGAGCCTAACGCTCTCAGCAGCCCAGAAAAGCATAGCTGTCAGCTCTGAGTCTAAATCTGTCAATGCTACCTTCCCCAAAGCGGGCAACACAGCCGAGTCTTCATGCCCGAAGGAATCTAATTCACCCTCTGATGCAGCAATCGACATCCGGTTCTCTGCTAGAGCAACGAATGACATGCTGTCCCCCCCATGAAAAGTACCAGCGCCATCATCTGTTAGCTCCACAGCTTGCAATGTGTTAAAGGATTGAGGGGCCCATGGAGACATACTAGGCAGAGTACTGTAGTGATCCTCAGGCCACCCTGGCTATTTGCCAAAACAGTCCTGCCCCGTAAGGAGGAATTAGATCAGGATATAGCAGAGGGAACTCTGCCTCATTTGAGGTACTCAAACCTTGATCACAACATCACAATGGTCCTTTTCCCATAATAGGAGGTTGACTCATCCACAAAAGCCAGCTCAGAGTGCCTTAAGCCAGGCACGTGAGACAGTGATTGTGACCTGTCAGACAATCTAGAAATACATGGGTGGAATGACATCTTTAAAAAGACGCAACATCACAACCGTGTCACTCTTTTAGGGAAATTGTTCTTTTCAAGTGCTGAAGCACTCAGGGGAAGGTCATAGCACAACTGCCAGAACGTTTCAAATCTGCAGCGTGCAGAAGGCTATTTTAGAAAGCTGCAGCAGCAGCAGGAAATATCAATGATCGCGACCACTGCTGATGTGCCTTCACACCAACACCATTGGACAGAGATTCCAAACGTTCATACTGCACAGTTTCAGATGATTGCTTTAGAGCAGTAACGCTCGGCTCCGAAGCAAAAAGCTGAATGTGTTATTGTATGTGCTTTTCCTTATATACCGCTGTGCCAATATCCATTGACTTGTTACAATCAGAGGTGATTGGGCTCTCAGGCAAGATCCCAATTCATCAGTAATTCGGATGTAACATTGAATGTGACTGACTGTAAGGCAAAAACATCCTACGTCCATGAGGGCAGCTCATTAAGTTTTTGGAACAGAGCAAGAAACGCAACAATTTTCATTTGCAAAGCTTAACAAAATGATTACTGAGAAGCATTTGAGATGGATTTCACATGCGAATGAGTGAACATGATTTTGTTGCAGGCAAAGAAGCAGGATGAGACTGCTGACCTTTTTGGTGACGATGTTGCCATGCTCATCTGTAAATTGCTCCTCGCTCACTTGCTCTCCTGGAAGATCCTCTGCCTCATCACCCTATATGAGATATGATAAAAGCAACTTAAAAAGGTGACATGGTCCTTTGTGTGCTTCACTCACTCTTTGGTTTGACATGTTGAAATCATCCTGTGTCTAGTCAAAAAATGTTGGCTTAAGTTCAAAACAATCCATATTTAAAATCTGCCACTAAAATTAGCAGTGTATCACGATTTAAATATAACACTCCTGTGCAAACAAGGACTCCAGAGAGTGAGCATCAGCTGGCTGCTGGTTAGGTCAGATGGCAACCTTGCTCTCCTTGTGTTTGGATGATTATCTTAATTCTTCTGGGTTTGAGATTTCACAACTTCACTGCCTGAAGCTGCTGTTAAGGAGCTTTTGCCATTGCTATCTGAGTAAAAAACAGCTGCACTTTACAGACTTATAAACACAATATAAATGATTTTAAATGAGACACTGACAAGCCATCCATGCAAAAGCTAAATACTTTGATACAGAGGTCCATGTATCTATCATGAGTGGGATACATCACTGTGTTTCCAGGTGGTATTGTGGATTTGTAATGCAGGGTAATAGAAATGCCAATACCAAATTAAAATAATGAAAGAAAAAAAAAATCACCATTTAATGATTAAAGGCATAAAATGAAAACATTACAAAATTTGTCATTAAGTCTTAAATTCATTATATTAATTAGAACATCTACAAAGTACTTTTACTTTGTTACTCTATTTAAGTATCTGTTAAATAAGAGTATTTTTCATTTGGTAAATGTTTACTCTTTTACATTCCAAAGCATAATTTCATATTTTTTACTCCATTATATTTCTTTAAAAAATATGTCTCCTTGTTATGTCAAACTGAATAAACTGACACCCGCTCCCAGATTCACAAACAAACTGATTCTTTTCATTGAACCTTGTTTGCAAATTGACATTAATGATTCATTTGTGAAATGAGCTGATATGATTGCAGTTGTTGATATAAATCAATTGCATTTATATATTCATCACACATTTTTAACACATTTAGTTTATATTATTTTAAAATTCTAAATAGTATATTTTATGTTCACTTGTCTGCACACTTGAATAATCAGTAACTTAATTTTAAAATTTTAACATTTTAAAAATGTTTGTTTTGGTATTAAAATGAAATTTATTGCTTATTTGCAGATCAATACATAGGTGACTTCTTCCAATAATTATTTTTATTTATTTATATTTTTTGCAGAAAGCAAATAAGTGAACCTCAAGAAATATATTTTTAAAACCTATTCTCCCTATTTACAAGTTGCTTATAAGCATGCATATTGTCTGTTTATTAATAATTATAAAGCACATATTAAAGGGTCATATGATGCGATTAAAATTTTTCCTTTCTCTGTGGAGTGTTACAAGCTCTCGTTGCATAAAGAAGATCTGTAAAGTTGCAAAGACTAAAGTCTCAAATCCAAAGAAATATTCTTTATCAAAGTTAAGACTCTGCCACGCCCCCCTAAAATGCCCCCGCATCTCTACGTCGCAATGTGGGAAGATTTGCAAAACGCCGCTCAGATGTTCACGCAAAGAAAAAAGGCGTACATATTATTCTCTCTGTTGTCACCAACGTGGAGAAACTGTGCATTTCATTGTGAAAGTGAAACTACTTTGTTTGGCCTTCCAAAAGAGCATGATATCCGCTTCGTCATGCCTGGAGCTGATACATCGAGGAAATACATCAACTTTGCTCTGTGGATCGGTTGTTCTTGTCCTTTCATGGTTCTGACTGGGACGCGCCATAACAGTATACTGTATGTTGAGGGGCATAACATTTTCGTCAGATGTTTGAAACATTTGTCCAATCACAACGCACTAGATAGTTGGCCAATCAGAGCACACCTTGCTTTTCAGAGAGACAAGCTTTGTAAAAATCGCTGCGTTTCAGAAGGCGGGGCATAGAGGAGAAAAAATTATGTACATTTAGTGGACAATAATGTGTTTTTTGAACCTTAAACCGCATAAACACATTTCATTACACCAAATACACAAAATAATGTTCTTTTTAGCAACATCATATGACCCATTTAATGTCTTATTCTGTATGAGCATATTTTAGATCCCCTGATCCATCCCATAGCTAAAATTAACTACTACCTTACTAACTAAGCCACAAATTAGGAGTCCATGGAGGCAAAAGTTGCAGTTAATAGTTATTAGTGAGAAATAAAGTGTGACCAAAAAAAAAACATGTCATGGCACCTTTAAAAAAGAATCCTTCTGGAGGTCGGCAGACAGGAAAGGTTGCCAATCTTTTATATAATGTATAAAACCTAACAAATTTACAAAACGACTTATGTGAAAAGTGCAAGAAAGATGTGTTTGAGGAATGTTGGAATTCAGCATGTGCCATTGACTAGACTAACCTCTAATACACAGCCTGTAACATCCAGTGTTTAGTGCCACATGGCTGCTTTAACATTTACAATACTATTATATAAGAATAATTCTTTACTCACAACGAATCAATTAGTTGTGCACTGTACTACTGTTCTTACAGACCATTGGCATTTCATCCTTGTTTGCAGGAGTCCACTCAAATGAGGTCAAATGAAACTTAAACCAACCACCCAAGTATTACTGTAATCCCCTAGATTTACAACCTCATGCATTTTACTACGGATGAATCTCTCTTTTAGGGCAGTGACTTTAAGAAATATTCCGGATTAAATATCGACAACAATCGTCTGTACCTTCAATATAACTCTGCGGCGCACAACTCGAGTGGTGAAATTTTCCTCTTCATCAGCCACACTTTCATTCTCACCCAGTTCACGATCCAGCTGAGTGTGAATGTAGGCAAGCACCGATCGGACAGAGCTGCTGGCAATATTCAAGACATTTTGGCAGCTGATGACCATGAAGGCCAACAGCACGAAGCTGAACAGCAGCTCAGTCACCAGTGTCCACATAATGTGGTTGTCACTCTCTCACAAGCACACAGAAACACGCTCCAGTAGCGAGGTGAGGTCTAAAGATTTGGGGAAGGATATTATCTTCCCCCAGTTTCCCCTAGTCTTCCACTCTTTCCACAGCTTTCATTTGAAGAAAGCAGGCAGTTCTTAATCCGAGCCCATTCCTTCCTCTGCCATTTCTTTATTCAGCTGTGTTGGGAATGTGGTTGGCTTTAGCTTCCTTTTTTGACTGCTCTCTCTCTCTCTCTTTCAGCTTTCCAAAAACATCTCCCTTCTGTCCAGTGTCTGATTGCACATGTGATCTGTATGCTTTAAATACCCACCATGTGAGGACAACTCTCTTGTTGTGGCTCTTAGTTTGTGCGTGAACGAACAGCTGCTAACATTTCAACAACAGCATTTTCACACCAGCTGCCTCCTTTGGTTTACATGACAAACTGAGCAGACATTTGCATCAGTTACACAATATAAATTTTCATCAGAATGTTTGTGTCAGAATACTTTCGAGTTTCATGTTAATTATTTATTAAGTTGTTTGTTTATTAGACTTACACTAATGGTCAATAGTTCTCGGTCAATAAGTATTTTTTTACGTAAATAAAATATAAGGTTTTTAATGTGTGTAAAAAATTTAACATTAAAAAAAATAGTAATATTGTGAAATAGTTTTACAATTTAACATAAGTTCTATTGTAATGTGTTTTAAAAAAGTAATTCATTTCTGTGAACAAATCTGAGTTTCCAGCATCATTACTCCAGTCTTCAGTGTCACATGATCTTCAGAAATCATTCTCATAAAATTATTTGCTGCTCAAGAAACATTTCTGACTATTATCAATGTTGAAAACAGTTGTGCTGCTGAATATATATATATATATATTAATTTTTAAATACAAACCCGATTCCAAAAAAGTTGGGACACTGTACAAATTGTGAATAAAAACAATGCAATGATGTGGACGTTTGGCACGGCAAATGGAACGGTGGATTGTGTTCACCAACAATGTTTTCTGGAAGTATTCCTGAGCCCATGTTGTGATTTCCATTACAGTATCATTCCTGTATGTGATGCAGTGTCGTCTAAGAGCCAAAGGTCATGGGCATCCAGTATTGTTTTACAGCCTTGACCCTTACGCACAAAGATTGTTCCATATTCTCTAAATCTTTGGATGATATTATGCACTGTAGATGATGATAACTTCAAACTCTTTGCAATTTTTCTCTGAGAAACTCCTTTCTGATATTGCTCCACTCTGAGAGTCTCTTTTTATACCCAATCATATTGTCAGTTGACCTAATAAGTTACAAATTGGTCCTCCAGCTGTTCCTTATATGTACATTTAACTTTTACAGACTCTTATTGCTACCTGTCCCAACTTTTTTGGAATGTGTAGCTCTCATAAAATCCAAAATGAGCCAATATTTGGCATGACATTTCAAAATGTCTCACTTTCAACATTTTATATGTTATCTATATTCTATTGTGAATAAAATATAAGTTTATGAGATTTGTAAATTATTCCATTCCTTTTTTTACTCACAATTTGTGTCCCAATTTTTTTGGAATCGGGTTTGTAAACAGAAAGGTCAAAAGAACAATTTATTTAACAGAATTTTATGTAACATTATGAATGTTTTTCCTATCACTTTTAATCAGTTTAATGTGTCTTTGATTACATGCGTTAATTTCTTGCAATAAATAAATAAATAAATAAAATAAACTGTCTCAGGTTACGTATGTAACCATAGATCCCTGAGTAGGGAACGAGACACTGCATCCTCTAGGGGCCACTTTGGGGAACACCTCATCGTGACCCGTGTCTGAAGCATACATTGAAAAAACACCAACTTGTTGGCCGGCGACAGCCTCCGACGTCACTACCGGTGTGACTATAAATAAGCACCGGGAGAACACGCCATTATCTTCTTCGTCTGAAGCTTGCGTCCGAAGCATGGCAGGGAGCTAGAGGACGCAGTGTCTCGTTCCCTACTCAGGGAACCATGGTAACATTCGTAACCTGAGACGTTCCCTTTCGAGGGAACTTTGAACTGCGTCCTCTAGGGGCCGCTTTGGGGAACAGTATACCCACGCCGCCATGCTGAGGGGAGTGCAGGCCAGAATCATGGCGAGCACTAAGTACCAACTCTACCATTTCCATGGGAGTTGCCCCTGGGACGTTAGACTGCTGTCTGTGACAGTACCCCTTATGGCCAAAAGGCCTAAGCTACATACCCAATTTAATTGTTAGGGCCTCGGCCCGGGGTAGAGCTGAAGGCTTGGAATCAAAACCCTGTTTAGATAGGTATCCGAGGATACATAGGTGGAGTGGCACCCAAGATGAACGGGGCTTTTACCAACTCAAGAAAGGGCACGAAGCAACCGCGCGAAGCCCTCACCATATAGGATTTTAGAAAGAACGCAGAATACTTGCGTGCAAACTTACCACAGTGTGGATTTCAGAAAGTGTGCAAACACTTCACGTGCACACTTACCATAGCATGGTTTTTCAAATACTGTTCTAAGGAGGGGCTCTCGTGGCACTCTGATAAAGCAGCTCATAGATGGAATGTTGCATCTCAAAACAGTATGATTGAGGGTCATCAACTCGATCTATGGAAACAATACTGGAGCGCTCTGGGGAAAAAACAGAGAACTCCGTCTCATATGAGAGGAGAACTCCGAGCTAAGAATAGCACGCTCTTAGGCGACCCTTTTTTGGAAAAAGTGGAGCGCTGCTAAGTCACCACGAGAATCACCCAAATAGGTGAGGTGTATAAACAAATACACACTGGCTGAATGGAGCCCAAGGAACCAAGGTCTAATCATCTCAAGAAAGGGAACAAAGCAGAGCGCGTAACCCTTATCGTACAAGATTTCAGAAAGTTTGCAGAGTTTTGCTTGCAAACTTACCACTTGTGGATTTTTAGAAAGTGCGCAAAGTGTTCACGTGCACACTGACTACCATGTGGTTTTGAGAAAGTACACAAAGCTTAGCGTGTATACTTAAAGGTTCCTAAGCATCGCAGAGGCGCTGAATCTCACGGGAGAGGCAAGCTCAATTTTACAAACCTCGGGCGAGGGGAGCATCACCTGAGGCAGCATATACAAGAAGACTTCTGTAACTGCCACCTCCACTTCCCGCTAGATGTGACAGCACCCCTAAGACCACTCGGGGTGACCTGGCCGGACATCCATGAAATTCCCTGCAGTGCTGTGCCAGGCCTGATGATAAAGGAGGCTCCCTCAGAAACCTGTGATCTCAGCCCCCTAATACCGGAACATGAAGCCGGATGGCTGGTGGTGGTGAGTGTTTAGTAAACACTGTAACTGAGGACTGCAAAGGAAACTCACAGAGTTTATTAGTAGACACGTAACCACCAGCAATTAAATACACATTACTATATACAGAGAGGGTTACATTTACTCACCCACCCTCCTGCGCTGGAGCCCCGCTCAAGGGGCGCCTCCTTTTAGTCTGGACCATCAGTCAGGTGGTTGCTATGAACATAGAACCATAAAAACATTATAGGTCCAGCATAGGAGACTGTTATGTGAGAGGTTTCCACCTAACCTCGATCAGGTGGAGAGCTGGTGGTTACAGGGGAATTAGGAAGGGGAGTATAAAAGCAGAAGTTAACCCTCTGAAGTCAATTAACGCATATACGCGTTATGAGGCTATTTTTTTCCTGATAACCTCTTAGACTCCAGAGGGTTAAAAATCCCCAAAGGGAACGAGTAGATACCTCGCTATCACTCTGATTCGGACGAGAACATTGCCTCATCTAGATCATACCCCTTAGGTTCTGCTTACCTCCTCGTGACCCACGATTCCTCTAACCCCTGCCCGCAGGTGGGGGAGGAGCGCGAGTTGCGTCCCTGGCCTTCTGTGCCCCGTCTTTGATCCTCAGATCGAGACAGGCCAGGACCCCTATGCTGTTCGGGCTCAGAAGTGGACCTTCGTGGAACGAAGGATCTGAAAGCAGCAGAGTGCGCCTTCGTCTACCTGAACTTCTCAAATCGCCGTCTCAGCGGAAATACCGAAAAGCTCAGAAGGCGAAACCTGAGCATCGAGAATAAAGCATTTTCTTTCCTCCCGATGTCTGCCAGGTTCATCCACAGATGTCTCTCCGCTGCCACCATGGCCGCCATAGTCCTGCCCATGGCAGAGGTGGCCTGCTTGGTAGCACGGAGAGAGAGATCCGTGGTGCGGCGCAGCTCAGCTACCTGATCAGAAAAAGGCCCCGGCCTCTATCCAGGTCTCTTAGCAGATCAGTCTGATATGCTTGAAGCACCAGCATTGTGTGTAATAAAGCCACAGCCTGACCTGCTACTGCGTATGCCTTGCCATTTAAGCGAGATGATTTTCTGAAGGAGCTTAAATGGCAGGGAGGGAGATTAAGAGAGGATGTTTCCCCAGCAGAAAGAAAACATTTTCACAGATAAAAATTATTTATAAATTATTTATAAAATTTTTTGCTCTTTCTACAGGGGGCATTCCCTCATAGCCGCTTTCGCGCATTACCTCGATGTCTGCAGATTACTTTCTTGCCAAAACCGATCGATGCGAGAAGAAAACGGCATCTTTCATTTCTTTTTAATCTCTGTATGGAAATCATGCAGAAATAAAAGGCTCACCAGAGCTGAAGGGTTATGGTCAAAAGGTAATTTTCGCTCAATAACCTCCAACAGCTCTACGTACGCAGGGCAGGAGAATTGAGAAGGCTCAGCCTCAGCTTTTTCACCATCCTCAAATTTCTCCTGCTTTTCCTGGGTAAAAACCCAGCAGAGCACTAACCTCAGTATCAGAAAGTGTTAAAGATATAACATCATCCTCCCGAGGCTCTCTCTCGTAGGCCGCCCTTCTTTCTATTTTTTTTTTTTTACGAGCGCAAAAAGGAAAAGTCCCTCTTTAAACCATTCAGACAGATCCACCTGTATTCTCACGAGCTCATTCTCTTCCACGCCTCAACGCGGAGAGATCCTGGACCGCGGGAAGCAGATGGCTGCCTTTTTTCCCCCCTTTTCTTTCAGAAGAGAGACGAACGAGAGCGGAGCCTTTTCCATTGAAAAAACGCTCATAATGCACGCAGATTTCCTCCTCAAAGACATCGCGTGCATGCTCTTCACCCAAACAAATGACGCAAAGATCGGTGTGTCATCGGGTGTCAAATAACGCCAACACGGATGCACACTTCGTCTAAACGCTTGCTAGTTGTCACCATGATAAACAGAGAAAGATCGCCCTTACCGGTTCTTTCAGATGCACGCTTCAAACAAAACAGTCAGTGAAGACGAAGAAGAGAATGACGTGTTCTCCCGGTGCTTATTTATAGTCGCGCCGGTAGTGACGTCGGAGGCTGTCGCCGGCCAGCAAGTTGGTGTTTTTTCAATGTATGCTTCAGACACGGGTCACGATGAGGTGTTCCCCAAAGCGGCCCCTAGAGGACGCAGTTCGAAGTTCCCTCGAAAGGGAATTTATGTTTTTACATATGAACTTATGTTTATGAACCCTGTGTTTTGGACAGTAATGTGCATTGTAAGTACATTTCAGGCAATGCATTTTTTATATATGGTAATCAGAAGCATGCACTTCAAATAACTTGACTTTGCTTCCTGTCCAAAAAAATACAAATCAAATTATACATACACACACACACACACACACACACACACACACACACACACACACACACACACACACGTATTTAATGTAAATTATAAATAATCTGTTATTTTCACAGCTAATAAAAGCACTGTGTCTGTGTCTTTGAGAAACCATTGTAGTTTATGGCCTTACTGTCCATGCTTTCCAAATCCAAATATAACTTTCCTCCCCCCACTAGCCAGTGGAGCAGGAGCAGCACTTTAGAAGACAGAAGAAGACAAGATCTATATTAAGAAACCAATGGGTTGAGTCCATCTAGGGGATGGCTGTACTCTCTCTCTCTCTCTCTCTCTCTCTCTCTCTCTCTATGTGTGTGTGTGTGTGTGTGTGTGAGACACCACAAAGGAGGGCAAACAATTGTGTCCACTTAAGTTTCTAACAGCCTTAGGGAAATAGATACTTTTCTAAGAAAAAACTTGATTGATATTTGTTAGAGGTAATTTTACTAATGTCTATTTAAGCTAATGTCTATTTATTATAAGCCACTTTGGGTTTGTTTTTTTAATAGTCACTTGTAATATGGTCTGTCACAGATAGCATTTTGGGCTTGCTGGTGCTTGATCTCCATCGCACAATACAGTCAGACAGACCACTATGACTGACTGACCACCATGCTAACTGCCTGTCAAGCCCTGAGCCTCCACCCGAACATTAACTTTGTAATGTTTTATTTAAAATTGCACAGCAGTAATATTGATTTAAATTAAGTGCCATGTAAAATCTGCATTTACTTTTACTATTAAATTTGACTATTTACTATAGCATTGATAAACACAAAATACTACTCTCTAGAGTTTATTTCTCCTATGAACTAAGGAGCTATGGACATTGAAAACTTTCCTGAGGTAAATGCTTGGTTTGTGAGGTGGTGAACACTGCTACTATAGGTTACTTTTATGCAGAGATATTTTTGTTGCATTATTCCAAATGAAATATTCCAAATATTTTGCCATTTAAAGCACTGTGTGGTGACAAATATAGGACATTATAACAGGTATAATATCAAATATGGGCCCAAATAACCGTCTGGGTACCAGATCAGCATCACTGATTCATATGAAATATTGTTTGTGTGATAAGGTGTTTTAACCTATAAATATCTTGACTTACATTTATATTCAACACACATGTAACACGGTGTAAGAACTCCTGCATATATTTTCTATTCAAACATATATATATATATATATATATATATATATATATATATATATATATATATATATATATATATATATATATATATATATAATATATTGTAGCTGCTCATATACATCATTTAACCTGCTTGGCTGAAAAACTGGGAAATGCTGTCGGCTGTTGTGTGATGACAGTTTAATCTATTATACAAACTCACATGCTTATCGTGAGGTTAAATACAGTTATTTATTAGTCGGTTACTTGTTTGTATTGTAAAGTATATCTATTCAGTATAGCTGAATTGTAAAGCGCTGTTTCTCTGGCAATTTCAAAGTCATTTTCAACGTAAAATATAATACTGCGGAAATGCAGATGAATGAGTAAGGTTATTTCAGGGTAAGACCCCCCTGATTTATAAATAAAAATGTGATTGACTATTGCGAGAATGCGCTACGACTACTCAGTAAAGTGTGGCTGTTAATTTGATTGGTGATTGGTTTGAGTAGCCATACCATGTAGTGGAAAAGTGCCATTATAGTATGGACTTGACCAACTGGACCCAGGTCAAGAAGCAGACAGACTGGCTCAAGTGATTCAAGTGATTATTACATTTTGAATATGGATATTTTTCTTACAAAAACGCATTGATTCACTACAGGAGGCCTTTGTTCACCGCCATTTTAATTTTTGGGTGAACTAAAGCTTTAAATGGGTCTACCCCCCCAAGATTACTTTTATAAATGAGCTGCATGCAAAAGGTAAAGGGGGAGCTTTTGTTACAGTTTATTGTAATCTCTTCAGTATTTCCAAGAGCTCTGGTTTCAAGTATATATATTTTTGAAGTAATGGTGCTTCATTCATAAACCCGTTTGTACTGGCTACTGTATACAGGGCACCAGTGCACCATAAGCCCCTTTCACACTGCGATTCCGGCAAATACACGGGTAAAGTGTTCCGGCAATTGTTCCCGGGTCGCTAGATTTTGCACTTTCACACTGCCAGTGATTACCTGTAATATGTGTGTGCTTTCACACACAACCTGTAAAGGTTCTGTAATCAGGGCGTGACGTGTAATGTACGAGTCAAAAAAGTTAGGCACGTTATACTTTCACTGAAGCAAGCGAACGATCTCAGCGTCAGCGTGGAAAGTGAGGAACTAACTGATCTCTGCTTCATTACAGTTTGCACATATTTTTTTGTCATACGATAACATGAGGCATCACTATGACAGCATTAGATCTGGCTTTTGTTCACACAGCGCTCGTTTGGCAGTTCCGACGTGCAGTGTGACTGAAAGGGGCTATATAGACTTTATCAAATAACTTGTTGTTTTTTTTTATCTGAGTTAGTGCTGGCTGAAGATGAAGTCTTAATCATTGGTGATTTTAATATCCAGGTTAACAATGAAAAGGATGCATTGAGATCAGCATTTATAGACTGCTGATATATATATATGGTATCTGTGAGAATTTTCAGTCAGGATTTAAACTGTATCATAGTACAGAGACTGCTCTCATCAGAATTACAAATGACCTGCTTTTATCAACTGATCATGGTTGTATATCTCTATTAGTGCTACTGTATCTAAGCACTGCGTTTGACACTATCCACCACAACATTCTCTTGAGTAGACTACAAAAATATGTTGACATTAGTGGAATTGCATTGCCATAGTTCAAATCTTACTTATTTGACCATCATCAATTTGTTACAGTGAATAAAGAGGTATCATATCACAAATGCAGTATGGAGTACCACAAGGCTCAGTACCAGGACCACTGCTTTTCACTCTTTTTAAGTTACCCTTATAATCAGAAAACATGGTGTTAGCTTTCACTATTATGCTGATGATAATTAGCTCTATATTTCTTCGCAGCCTGAAGAAACCATACCAATTAGCAAAACTAACTGAATGCTTAGTTGATATAAAAAAACTATAAGAGTTGTAGTATAAAAAGAAGTTGTTAATTATTGGACCAAACACACCTCTGCATGTAATCATTTAGAGCACTGTCTAACACTTGATGGCTGCTCTGTCAATTCTTCTTCATCAATTAGGAATGCAGGTGTGATATTTGATAGCAATCTTTCTTTTGAAAACCATGTTTCTTAAAATACATCTAAATTACAACCTATAATCTCAAAGTCAAATGCAGAAATGTTATTTCAAAGGTTCATGACCTCAAGCTTAGATTACTGTAATGCTTTATTGGGTGGTTGCTCTGTACCCTCAATAAACAAACTCCAGCTGGACCAAATTAAAATGTTCTTACTAGAACAAGGAAGTATGACCATATTAGTCTGGTTCTGTCAACCCTGCACTGCCAGAACCCCCCCTCCCCCCTTTTGAATATCGTATCCATTTTAAAATCTTCCTAATTACTTATAAAATCCTGAATGGTTTAGCTCCTCAATACTTGAGTGAGCTCATATCGAATTATAGTCCTACACGTTCACTGCGTTCTCAAAACTCTAGCCATTTGATAATGCCTAGAATATTAAAATCAACTGTGGGCGGCAGATCCTTTTCCTATTTAGTGCCCAAATTCTGGAATAATACCTAGCATTGTTCGGAAAGCAGACACACTCTGTCAGTTTAATCTATCTCAATAAGACTTTTTTTTTTCCATTTCTGTCACACTTTTTTTTTCTTCTCCATTTCTGTCACAGATGGAGTTTTGGTTTCTTGCCACTGTCACCTTTGGCTTGCGTAATTGGGGAATTTCTGGCATTACTGTCAGCTTCATTGCACAGACACTATTGGAAGAAAGCTGAACCTGAGGATTACATCACTGAATCATCAATGAACTGACTTTAACTGAAAAATTTACTGTTCCCTTTCAGTCGGTCACGTTCGACGTTACGAATGGGGATCTCGCCCAAGAGCCCAATCACCTTCGAGTGGTACAAAATGAACCAATGGTACACAAAGTACCTTGGTCTGCGGAATTTGCATCGCAAGCTCCGCCCCGCAGAGCGGGTATATAAGGAGCAATGCGAGCAACTCGCATTCAAGCTTTCGCTTCGGAGCCGAGCACATCGCTTGCTGCAATCACCGGAGTGTTACGAGCAAGAGCTGGTGTTGGTGTGACGGTGCGATTCAGCGGTTCATCTGGGTTTCCATATCAAAAGAGAAAGTCTTTTTAAAGATGTAATTTCGCCCATGTGTTACTGGGTGCAGTCGATGTATTGCTCCTCGTGACGGTCACGATCGCTGTGTCACGTGTCTGGGCTTCCAGCACACTGAGACTGCATTCGTGGATGGCTCATGTTCTCATTGCGGGGACATGACCATCTCGGCGTTGAGATCGAGACTCCATTACCATAAAAGGTATAGAGTCCCCTCTGCCACACCCCGTCCTAGCTCTTCTTCTCGTAAGAGGGCTACTTCGGCTGGTGGCCAGGGTGATCTGAGGGTTACTGTGTGGGCTTCCCCGACGAGCGAAACTCCTCGGGCCACACCCCCCTCACATACGCCTCAGCCGGTCGAGTTTCCGGATGAGTTTGCTGGACCCTCTCAGGCTCCTGACATCTCATTCAGGGCTCGCAAAGAGGACCGTATGTCGATCGCCGCATTACAAGGCGGGCTTGAGTCCCCGGGAGATGAGGATTCGGCTGCGTTGCCTCCCTCGGGAGTGCCAGCGTTGGCCGAGTCCGATCCCGAGCTGACGGCCGTGCTTTCCCGGGCAGCGGAAAGCATCGGGCTTGAGTGGAACCCTCCACCCTGTCCTGAGCGCTCGAGGCTGGATGATTGGTTCCTGGGGGCTGCTCATGCGGATCGCCAGCACCCCCCTCTGGTTCCTTTCTTCCTGGAAGTGCACCAGGAGGTAACCAGTTCATGGAAGGCACCTTTAACTGCCCGAAACCTTTCTGGTACTTCCTCCGCCTTCACTGCCCTCGATGGCGGGGCGGCCAAGGGGTATGCTGGGATTCCCCTGGTGGAGCGTTCTGTTGCGATGCAACTGTGTCCACAGAGCGCCTCCGCTTGGCGTGGTGGTCCCAAGCTGCCCTCCAAGGCCTGTAAGTTCTCATCCACGCTTGTGGCCAAGGCTTACAGAGCTGCGGGCCAGGCCGCTTCTGCCCTGCATGCCATGGCCTCACTTCAGGTCTATCAGGCCAAGCTGCTCTGGCAGCTGCACGAGGGAAGTGCTGACCCAGGGGTTTTGCAGGAGGCGCGCACTGCTACTGACCTCGCTCTACGGGCGACGAAGGTCACTGCGCGTTCCTTGGGTCAGGTGATGTCCACTTTGGTGGTCCAGGAGCGCCACCTATGGCTGAACCTGGCAGACATGAGGGAGCCTGACCGGGCTCAGCTCCTCAACTCCCCGGTCTCCCAGGATGGCCTCTTCGGCGATGCGGTAGAGAGCTTTGCCCAGCAGTTCTCTGCCGCCCAGAAGCAGTCCGAGGCCATCAAGCACATCCTGCCCCGGCAGCCCTCTGCTGCCTCCACCCTGCCGCCGGCGCAGGCCGCCTCAGCCTGCTCATCACCGAGGGCGCCCCCCCTGCGGCCTCCTCCACTCCTGTTCGGCCACAGCAGCAGCCTTCACCCTGGCCGCAGCGAGGAGATGGCCACAGAAGGGCGACCCGGAGTTGGAGACGTCAGCTTGTCAGGAGATGGTAGCAGGACCACTCCTTCCCCCGGAGGAGGGCCGGGGGAGAATCCTTTGTTCTCGTTTTCTTTTTGTTCCGCCACTGGCCCTGCGGCCGGTGGTACCCAAACCTTCACTAAAAGAGCTGTTTCCTCTACCTCCGGGTCCCAAGAGGCCATGAATGACAGTTGGCGACGTGCTTCCTCGCCGCTCTCGTTCCCCTCTCCCCTTGCCAGTTTCCAGGCAAAGCCGGCCCGAGAACGCTCCGCCTTCTCATGCCCTCTTTGCTACTTGGAGTCAGATGAGTGCTTGCACTCCGCCCCCGCTAAGGGACGCTATGCCTCCCATGCTGGGGCGGTCTGCTCCACCACGCTGCCCCACTGTGGGTATGCCTGTAGTCCCCTTGACCCCGCTGGTTCGGTTCCTGGGAGCCTGGCTAGAGCTCCACAGGCCTTCCCGCTGGCTCATCCGGACGCTCAGGCTCGGCTACGCGATTCAGTTCGCCCGGCGTCCCCCCAGGTTTCGGGGTGTCCACGCAACGATGGTGGGCAAAGATGCCCCTCTCATGCGTGCGGAGGTCGCGACCCTGCTGGCAAAGGGCGTGATAGAACCAGGTCCCTCCAGCCGACATGAAGTCCGGCTTTTACAGCCCTTACTTCATAGTACCCAAGAAGACAGGTGGGTTACGGCCAATCCTGGACTTGCGTGCCTTGAACCGAGCTCTGCACAGACTCCCGTACAAGATGCTAATGCCCAAGCGCATTTTCGAATGCATTCGTCCGATGGATTGGTTTGCAGCGATCGACCTGAAGGACGTGTACTTTCATGTCTCCATTCTTCCTCGACACAGACCGTTTCTTCGGTTTGCTTTCGAGGGGCAGGCATATCAGTACAAGGTTCTCCCATTCGGGTTGGCCCTGTCTCCCCTGTCTTTACGAAGGTCGTGGAGGGAGCCCTGGCTCCTCTCAGGGAACAAGGTGTCCATATCCTCAACTACCTCGACGACTGGCTGATCCTAGCTCACTCTCGAGAGCGGTTCTGGTGCTCAGACACCTCGCCCGACTGGGTCTTCAGGTCAACTGGGAAAAGAGCAAGCTCTCCCCTGTGCAGAGGATCTCTTTTCTCGGTATGGAAATAGACTCGGTCGCCACGTTCGCGCGGCTTACGAACGAGCGCGCGCGCGCAGTCACTGCTGAATTGCCTGAGACAATTCGAGGGCAAGAGAGCGGTTCCACTGAAATTGTTTCAGAGGCTCCTGGGGCATATGGCGTCCACAGCGGCGGTCATACCGCTCGGGTTACTCCATATGAGACCGCTTCAGCACTGGCTTCACGACCGAGTCCCGAGATGGGCATGGCAACAGGGCACGCTCTGAGTGACCATCACTCCGGCCTGCCGCCGAAACTTCACCCCGTGGTTGGACCCCTCGTTTCTATGGGCCGGCGTGACCCTAGAACCGGTGTCCAGACATGTTTTTGTGTCAACAGATGCCTCTGCCACGGGCTGGGGTGCCATGTGCAACGGGCATTCTGCGTCGGGCTCCTGGATAGGACCCCGACTTCAGTGGCATGTCAATTGCCTCGAGTTGCTAGCAGTATGTCTTGCTCTGCACCGCTTCAGGGCCCTGCTGAAGGACAAGCACGTTCTGGTCCGCACGGACAACACTGCGACCGTAGCGTACATCAACCTCTCACGGCAGCAGTCTCGCCCCGGGGAATGGAGACTCCACCCCCAGTCGGTTCAGCTGATCTGGGAACACTTCGGAGACGCTCAGGTAGACCTGTTTGCCTCTCCAGAAAATTCCCACTGCCAGTTGTTTTACTCCCTGACCGAGGGCACCCTCGGCACGGACGCCCTGGCACACAGCTGGCCGCTGTGCCTGCGCACGTTGCGTTTCCCCCAGTGAGCCTTCTTGCACAGACGTTGTGCAAGATCAGGGAGGACGAGGAGCAGGTCCTCATGGTTGCGCCTTGTTGGCCCGGCCGGACCTGGTTCCCCGAACTTGTACTCCTCGCGACAGCCCCTCCCTGGCCAATTCCTCTGAGGAAGGACCTCCTTTCTCAGAGACGGGGCACCCTCTGGCACCCACATCTCGATCTGTGGAACCTACATGTGTGGGTTCTGGACGGGTCACGGAAGGTTTAGGTACCTTGCCACCACAGGTGGTAGCTACCATCACTTCAGCTAGAGCCATGTCCACCAGACATGCTTATGCTTTGAAGTGGAACCTCTTCGTCACTTGGTGTTCCTCACGGCGTGAGGACCCCTGGAAATGTCCGATTGGGTCAGTGCTTTCCTTTCTTCAGGAGGGGTTGGAACGAAGGCTGTCTTCTCACCCTCAAGGTCTATGTGGCCGCCATTTCGGCTCACCATGACCCTGTTGAAGGTAAGTCTCTGGGGATGCACGATCTGATCATCAGGTTCCTGAGAGGAGCAAGGAGGCTCAATCCACCTCGCCCTCAACAAGTCCCCTCTTGGGACCTCGCAGTGGTTCTATCAGCATTGCAGAGAGCTCCCTTCGAACCCTTGCTCTCAGTAGAGCTAAAGTTTTTATCTTTGAAAACTGTGCTCCTGACGGCTTTGGCTTCAGTGAAGAGGGTCGGGGACCTGCAGGCATTTTCAGTTGACGAAGCGTGCCTGCAATTCGGGGCGGCTAACTCTCACGTTATCTTGAGACCCCGGCCTGGGTATGTGTCCAAAGTTCCCACCACTCCTTTCAGGGATCAGGTGGTGAACTTGCAAGCGCTGCCCCTGGAGGAAGCAGACCTAGCCCTGGCGCTGCTTTGTCCAGTACGTGTGCTCCGCACCTACGTGGAAAGAACTCGGTGCCTTAGGACCTCAGACCAGCTCTTTTTCTGCTACGGAGGCCAGCAGAAGGGAAAGGCTGTCTCCAAGCAGAGGTTATCCCACTGGATAGTGGATGCTATTGTCCTCGGTTATCAGGCTCAGGACCTGCCATGCTCCCTAGGGGTGAGAGCTCACTCAACTGGAGCGTAGCTTCCTCCTGGGCGCTGGCGCATGGTGCCTCGCTAGCAGAGGCCAAGGGGTTGGCAGACGGCGGCAGGGTGGAGGCAGCAGAGGGCTGCCGGGGCAGGATGTGCTTGATGGCCTCGGACTGCTTCTGGGCGGCAGAGAACTGCTGGGCAAAGCTCTCTACCGCATCGCCGAAGAGGCCATCCTGGGAGACCGGGGAGTTGAGGAGCTGAGCCCGGTCAGGCTCCCTCATGTCTGCCAGGTTCAGCCATAGGTGGCGCTCCTGGACCACCAAAGTGGACATCGCTGTTCTGCTGAATGGCCGGGTCACTTGCTCGGCTCCTCAGCGAAGACTTGAATGCGAGTTGCTCGCGTTGCTCCTTATATACCCGCTCTGCGGGGCGGAGCTCGTGATGCAAATTCCACAGACCAAGGTACTTTGTGTACCATTGGCTCGTTTTGTACCACTCGAAGGTGATTGGGCTCTCGGGCGAGATCCCCATTCGTAATGTCTCTGTTCCCTCCTTCAGGGAACGAGGGTTACATACGTAAACAAGACGTTTTTTTTATTGTCCTATTGCATTATTGATAAACAATTTTTCTTTTTGACACTGTTAAGGTGCTTTGACATGATCTGTACTGTAAAGACCTATAAATAAAAGTGACTTAAATTGACACCTCTTTATTTGTGAATATGTTAAATTTTTGTTAATATCTGTATATATCTGTGGATCATAATCTATTAATTTGGAATAATGGAGAAAAAAGATCTCCATATTTTTAGTTTAGAAAATTTCCTGAAAAGCAGAGATATTTTTGGGAGATACCAACTTGCACAGCTCTACCATTAGATAAAGCGTTATAATGTGTGCCTTGATAAGCAATCGCAGGGCACTGAGGTCATTGAATTGCTGTGAGAGTTGTAACACCGTCATTACCACAGGATACCGTATAAATTAATGGAAGTGCCATAACCCAAATCCAACCTTTGGCAAAATTGTCTGTGACTTCTCTTAAAAAAACAGCTTTTGTTGTTGTTGTAAACTCCATAGATAGACAATTCAAAATGAATATTTACACCACTGTTCAAGATGTGGTAAGAGTCTTGAAGTCAACCTCTTCCATCTTTTCATTGCAGGACACAGCATAAACAGAAAGTACCTGATATATGACAACACAAATTAAATGAGATAAAAATGAATCTGAATCAAGGTCTTTCCCAACTCTTACCTGTCCTCTTAGACGCATGTCCTCCCAACCACGAATGTTAGCTGTTCTGTGCGGGAAGCCTAATCCTTTCTCAAAAGGCTGAGTTCCTTGATAATGCCCATGGATGATCTCAGAATGCCCCATGTCCCGCACTGGTTCAATTAGGGCTTCCTGGGCTAGGCAAGACTGCTTAGAATTACAGTCCACTGTGGCTTGTACTGATGACATCATAGACTCCATTGCCTGTCTAGGAAGGGAGCATTGTAGAGACCCCACTCTATTCTGTGCTGATTCTGGAGCAGAGTGCCAACCAGGAGCCCCCTGATCCTGTAGATAAGACAGGAAGGACCCACCGCTTAACCTGAGAAATGAGACAGAAAATTATAAAGAGGTAATGACAACGCAGTCTGCAATAATCACTGTTAGTGGAAGAAGATAAATTTTTGTCACAAAGAACCACAGACAGTGAAAAGAGGTTATTATATAAACAAATCCCATCCAATTAATCTTTTCCATAAATACTCTATGAAATGATCTGATGAGAGTAGAGTTTAGCTCCAGACTGCTCCAAAACTTGCTAGAAGTTTCTGGTAATCCTGCAGCCCTTAATCAGTAGGTTCAGGTGTGTATCAATTAGGGTTGAATTTAAACCAGTTTTGTGTTCAAAATTATACCCTATACCCTGATTCACTATTCCCTACATTACTCAACTAATATAGCCCACTTGAAGGCTTGAATGAAAATGAGTGAGTTTAACAATCATTGGAAAACTTAACCAACTGGCAGCTCCAGTAGCAATGAAAAGTTCAACTTTGTCATGGAAACCAGTATGTATGAACCTTGATGGAACTATTTAATAATCAATTAAGAACAAATACATATACAGGTGCCAGCTGCCAATGACGGATGAGCTGGATTTTTTTTTTTTGTTATATTCAACTGCCTAAAACAAAACAGGGTTCAAAACTTGTCTAAATATGTTCACCTTGGTCCAATTTTGTACACAATAAAGTGTAAATTTTTTACATTTTTATCATGAGATTTATATTATATAATGATATTAGATTACTTAAGTAATTATAACCTAATACTTACATTTAAAAGCATAATTTGGCAATTTCTTACCAAATAATGTTTTTGTCACTGGCACTCCAGTCCTAATTAAACAGACATGAACCAGCACATCAAGTTCTTCAGGATTACTAGAACCTTCCAGACCATTCTGTTGGAGCTAAATTCTGCAGGAAAGTGTCCCTCCATGAGCAGGATTGGAGACCACTGGTTTAGACCTTACAACTTTCAAAGAGTTTTTGTCTAATTAAAGGCTTTTGGAAAGATGTTTCATCAGCTAAAAAACTGGCATGTTGTTAAATAACAGAACAATTCATTCAACAAACTGTACTTCTATCCTTCACAGCCCGGTATTAATTATTGCCAAAAATTTATTATGGCACTACCCTGACTAAAGTTTGCTTGTAATTTAGAATGACGGGCTGTTTTCATTCTAGAGGCCAAAACTTTTTGAAGTGGGAGATCATTAGTCATTGATATTTTCAGTCCATTTTCCCAAAAGAGAAAAACTAAACTCTGTGGCACTATTTAAACATTGCCTTGTCTGTTTTCGACCAGCTCTACACAACAATGGGTCGACCGGTTACATCCATCTGGGACAAACCTAGTGTAGCATGGAGAGAATTTGGTAAACCAGTTTCACAATAGTGTAGTTTTTTGCAATTGTGTTCAGTGATGCTAGCTAGCAGCATGCAAATTATACATTTAAGCATAACCAGATGGCCTCAGAAACATTTTCAAAGGTCTTTAAAATCAAGATTTGAGAATGATTACCTGATGATACTTCCTGAGGAATATATAGCAGAGTCCCTACTGGTCAACAAAGTAATTCTAAGCCTAATGGGCAACTCACCTGTCATCACCAGGATCTGCCCGTCTTCTTAGCCCAGGTGAATCACTCATTCGAGTATAAACTCGCTGTTGCCCTGAAATGAGAGATATGCTATCTTCTAAGATTGTGCTGTCACCTCCTCCTTCTCCCAAACCTGCACTGGAACTGTCTTTAGTGTTGCTGACTTCTTGACCTACAGCCCCTTCTGACCTCTCCAAACCCTGACCTCTGTCCAGAGCATTGATGTTGACCCCTTCACTCAGACACAGCATCCCAGCAGGACTGTAATCTGAATCTGCCCCGATGGATTGATCCTCAAGTAACTCGATGGAACCACTTAACCCTCCCTGAGCAGAAAGTCCCACTGGTCCGTTTGCACCGGGAGTCCCGCTCCTCGAGGGGCCCAGACTCCTGTTCAGTAGCGCCTCAGAGTCATCAGCATTGCTGCACTCCAGTGAAGAGTCCTCTACAGCCACAATGGAAGGACTATTGCCTGAGGGCCAAACCTGTACCTCAGACATCTCCATGAGTGTGTCCTCTTCGGTGGTAGCGATGGGTGCACACTCCATGCTTGAGACTTCTTGCCAATAGGGCTCATTGCCCAGTGGCGAAGGTAGACTGTACTGCATGGAGGCCGGTGAAACTAGTTCTTCCTGTACCATCAGCCCGTAACCTGGAGTGACACAGAGAGAGGCACACTGATACAGGCCCCCCACTGCGCCCCCCAATCACCCCCCCCCCCACACACAAGTGAACCCAGGAGGGATGTGCTCCAGACCAGGGGGTTAGGGAAGGGAGATTGGAGTGCAAGCCCACTGACTTGGTGGAAAGCAAACGGGGTTAATGTAAAGAACTTAGAGAGGTTGTTGCAAGACGGCTAAAGCTGCTGTAAGCCATTTCTTGTCCCAAGTACCTCATATCAGATATCACTGAAGTAAAAAGATTTTGTGTGTTTGTTTTGGCCAACATTGGATTTGATGCTAACAGTGATGATTAAAACTGCATTTCAGTTCTGACTGTTATTACGTAAAAACAGTGTGGCTTTTAATATAAAGCAGTAATACAGCATCACACAACATAACATTTCAAGTCTAGAGAAAGTAGGCAAGGTGGCTTACATAGTTTACAGCAGCTTTGGGTCAGCAGCAAGAGCACAGGCAATTGTTGTAGCACCAAGTTTGCAATTGTATAAGACTGTCGCTGCCCCACTTGTTGTCACAAGAGATAACAGGGATAAGTCAAACCTTTTGACTGTCACCAACCAGGAGGTAAAAGACACCCCTTCAGAACTGTGGAGTTGGGGCAGAGCACCCTGTACACACATGCTTCATCTTACATGCTCTCATTCTCTGTGTCATAACATTTTGGCTTCTATCAGGCTACAGAACATGCATGCGAGCAACCAGCAATAATTAATAACCATTGTTCTCATAAGGAATGGCAAGGTCTTACACGTACACATTTGTCAACAGTACTAAACAAATACAGCTGAAATGACCTCATTACATTCATGTAACCTTGATTCAAGTAAAATAATAATACATGCAGAAAAACTCTAGTAAAGTGTGAAAACCCGTCCTCTCAAACTACAATCCAATAAGTACTTCGCACCAAAATTGGACATTACATAGACTCAAGCCTTAAAAGGGAAGTGTGTATTTACTGTGTCATTGCATTATATATTTTTTGAGCAATGTGTTCAGCAAAGTTAGCTCAACCAATGACAGGAGGTTAGGGTGAGACAATCTGGTTCCCTGATCAAAGGCAGTTCGGCTAATGGAAACTTTTTAATTTATTTATTTATTGCTATTCCCTTTGGTGACTCTAGTCTTGCGGTAATTATACACTTCTCCTTTAAATGACAACAAGTCAGCAAACAAACAATAGCTATACATATAGTGATATGCATAGGAATAAATAGATACTTATATAAATACCAATAAAAATAATTGTGGCTTTAAAGAAAAAAATATATACTTATATATCCTTAATTGTTTACAATGAGTGTGTTTTGATTTTTTCTTAAACAGCATTTATTATTTCATAAGCCAACAATATGTAAGGTCATGTAAGCACCTTAGTACTCTTGTATTATTCATAGTCTATTTTTAAAAAGAAGCACATTTTAATCACACTCATTGAGAGAAATGACAATAAACTCAAGTTTCACTGTACAATAAAGAAAGTGATGTGTATTGTCAGAGAGGGAGAATGATGTGTATTGTCCAAAATAACATTCTTACTCTGACAAAATCAATGGAACTTATTGACTAGTCTGTTTCCTCTCCTCAGTTTATGACCCCCGTACAGATAAGACCTCTCATACAGAGCACACTACACACACCAAAGAGATATATGAACCACATGGCCCTGGAATGGGAGTTCGGTGGGTGGATACACTCAATCATGTGACCTCATGCCGGTGTAGTTTCTTTGAAAATCACTAACACTTTACAGTAATGTGCCATTTGTTCTCTACATTAGTTAATATGAATTAACAATTAAAACTACTTCTAAAGCATTTATTAATCTTGTTAAATGGTAATTTTAACATATCTTAATACATTATTAAAATCAGTCAGTAAAAAAAGTTGTATCAGTCAATATTATTAGACCTTAGCAACTGTAACAAATGTATTGCTTGCTATTTGTTAATGTTAGTTAATGCATTGACTAATGTTAACCAATGGGACTTCATTTGTAGTTACCAAAAAATAATTTAAGGTTAAATGGATGTTACCTGGAATCTAATATTGTTATATATCTGAAAGAACCGGTTTAGTAATAATTAAAATTATATAAACAGTTATGTTTAGTCATCAATGATTTGGGAAACTCATTTTGTATGTGCACCTAAAGTAGTATGAAGATAAAATATGTAGAAAAATTGGAATGCAAAGTTTTGAGAAAAAACTAAAATGAAATATAATGCTGTGAATAGAATAGAATAAAATAGAATGTTCTGCATGGTGTCAGTATAGAATAAAAAGATGTTCAGAACAAAAGAGACTGAATAAAATGGTAACTAAAAACACAAAGTGGTCAAAATGTATTTATCTATGTATTTAATGCACTAAAATGTTCAATATCTTTATAACTAATTAGATCTCCTTAAGAATCTTAATGAGTTCATATGCATCTTCTTCCTGATACACTTTTACTACAGTAATTATAACTATAGACACTATGGTGTTTTGGCAGAAACCATGATTCCCCTGTTTAATTTGTTTATGACATAAAAGACACACAATATAATTTGTATAGAAGTGACAAAGGGTGCATGAGTGTAGTAAAAATGTAGTATGTATACTGTATAAAGGACAGCATCCATTTGATACATACACTTCACTTCATTAGCTCTTGTGCATTTGGTGTGTATCATAGGCCTTTTATTACAGGCAGAGTGGGAAACAGACATAGACTCACAGAATACACACACAAAAAGACAAACAAATAAGGCACAAGTCACAAGCTCATGAGAATAAAGTAAAAAATAAATAAAGTAAAAACAAAACAAAAAAAGAATACAGTTTTCAAATAGAAAACACAAGCCAATCCATAATATGTTATGTATAAACAGAAACATAACATCCACTCATACACAGAAAAAGCACAATTGTGAACAAATACTTATTTGTATAAGAGCTTAGAACTGATTGTGAGGTGTTGAACAGGATCCAAGAATTCACAGGTAATAGACAGACATGAGGAAAATGACAACATTGGGTATAATTAAGTGATTGTACAGTGACCAAAAAGGTTAAAAAAAGAAAGGTAACAGAAACATTTTTCTGTGCTCCTCAAGCAAAGAGCTTAACAACTATCAAATACCACAAATAGCACTATAAAGGCCTTCATGCAGCTCTAACATGCCAAGCAAGATTCATTGACATCATGCTAAAAAGTGAAAAAAAAAAACAAACAAAAAAACAAATCCATTTGAAGGGCATCACACGGGACGATAACAACATATGCCATAAAGACAGTTAAGTGATAACAGAATATAATTACTCCCTGAATCGAACATTTTTAGGTTAGATGAAAGCTAACTTTACGTAGACTTTATTTTGTTTCACTTATCTTCATGGTAATGCACACGCACCCCATTTCACTAGTTCACGCTTACATATAATTAGCTGAGGTATGGTATGCGTATTTGGCGTGCTGTCCGGGGAAGGGCTCCGAGCTCGGGAATGGCCCCGAACCTAGAGTACCCCCCCTTCCCCGTCTATTTATAAAGTGAACTTAAAGTGAGGAGATGGGGTGGAGGAGGGATGCTGATAAACGCGCTCCTCCCGAATCTTATTAATAAAATTTCATGAATTGTCATTGTGTCCTGTTTTAGAGCCATTCAAGCTAAAGTTTTATCAAAATCTCCAAGGAGAAGCATTCATGCCTTATGCCCTCCTGTGATACATGCAGACAGGGTCCAAAATTAACATTTAATTTTAAGAATAATAATGTGAATCTTGCTAATATATGTGATATATATGTTGCTTATACAAGTGCTGTAGTCTATTTATCCAAGATGCCTAAAATTATGTTTTTTTTTTTTTTTTTCTCTATGTGGCAATACGGCACCAAAGCAATATTTGAATAAAATTAACACATTTTTCACCCGACACTGGCAGATGTGGCATGAAGTTACTTTTGGACCCTGCATGCAGAGATTATGGAATGAGGTACATCCAGGAAAGTGCCACAAGAGCATGTCAACAGGCCTCATAGCAGAAAGACAAGAAAGGGTTGTTTGGGTAGAAGGAGACAGAGCGAGAGAGAGAGAGAGAGAGAGAGAGAGAGAGAGAGAGAGAGAGAGAAAAGGAGACAGGTGAGTCAGAAACACCTCCCTCCTGTAGGGGGCGCTAAGCATACAACTGGTGATGGAGGGGATTGATCACAGAACAGAGCAATAACTTTCCTTTCTTTGGAGAGGGGAAGGTGGCTTGGAGGGGAAAAGAAAACACACGACTGGTCTGAGGACAGAGAGATAAATGAGGGCCAGAGGTCAACATGATGTCTGTATGAGGTCAAAGGTCAGAGAGGAGGTGCATAAGAGGAGGAGGAGAAGGAGAGGAAGAAGGCTGGGCTGCATGTGACATATCAAGAAAAACACAAAGCATGGTATAAAGGGAACAGGTTTAATGCTCTGCCTGAATAAACAGAAAACTCCCGCCATTTTGCCCATTATTTCAAGATGTTGCACACACACACAAAAACCATGGCTGTCCCTTTTAAATTTACTAGGCTTTTGTAAACTATTCTTGTTATTCATAATAGACCATTAAAATTATGTGAAATCTAGGCTCTTGGCATTCAGTTGAGTATCTCACTATGGATGCAAGCTTTCAGTGTATTCCTCAGAAGCCCTGTTTCATTGATGCTTGTGTCTAGGAGTCACTCCACTCCTCCTACAAGAGTGCATTCCACTTTGCTTTAAGGGTGTGTTTACATTTTTTATTTAAATTACATTTACATTTAGTCATTGAGCAGACACTTTTATCCAAATGGAAGCAATCAAAAACAACAAAAGAGCAATGATTTACAAGTGCTATGACAAGTCTCAGTTAGCTTAAACACAGTACACTTAGGAAGGGCTTTTAAATAATATAATAAATAAAAAGAAAACAGATAAACAGAAAAATAATAGAGCAAGCTAGTGTTAGAGGTCTTTTTTTTTGCTTTTGTTAATTGTATAATAAGTGAAAAGTTTTTTGTTTTTTTAAGAATATAATTAGAATAGAGAGTGCTAGAGTTAGAGGTTCAAATAAAGATGGAAGATATGTGTTTTAAGACGATTCTTGAAGATGGCTAAGGACTCTCCACCAGGAGGGAAAATTTAATTTAAAAGTCCATAAAAGTGACTTTGTGCTTCTTTGGGATGGCACAATCAAGTGACGTTCACTTGCAGAACTAATGAATTTAGGTAAAGGGCTGCAGAGCCAGTGGTGGTTTAGTAGGCAAAAATCAATGCCTTGAATTTTATGCAGGGTTGAATTTTTGGTTCAGTTCTGTTTGCTCTAGTCTGAAGCAGTGTCGTTTTTAACACCAAACTATAAGGATATGGTCACAATGTCTTGGACTTTGGACTGAGACCCCCTGAAATCTTGGGTCTCGGTCCATTTGTTTGGTGTGCACCAAGGTGTGCGGATAACCACACTAACAGAGCAATCGCACCAGAGTTTGTTTAAATCGAACTAAAGTGTCTTAGAAAAGACGCTCTTAAACAAACACTCACAAACTTCCCTAAGCACTTTCTCTCGGGGAAATCCACACTACCATTCTGAAGTGCGTTCAACTTCATCAAGTGGACGAGAGATGTTTATATGGACAGAACATCAGCCAATCGATTTTTGGTGAGAGTCTACTTATATGTTCACTTATTTTGAGATTATCTGCTTAATACTTGTAACTAACCTATAGGATGTGTTTACACAGTAACATTTAAGTGTATTTTTGTCTTTTTTACTTCTTGTGTTTGTTTGTGAAATTTTTCTTAGCAGCTGAAGCATACATTGGGTATAGCAAAGAATTCCAAGGGTTGTTATCAAGGGTTTGGGCTATTTAAATCAACACATTGCATGGGTTCCACCAATAGTGGACAAGGGCTGCAAACTGGCTTTATGCTACTGTATATGCCATATGTACACGACATTGGTTGTCCTTGTGTAACAATGCCTAGTGTATTGTCCCTGTTAAATAAAAAAACTAATAAAATAATAAATAATGGGTCATCCGATTATTTAAAACCCCTTTCTCAGTTCTGTAATAAAGACTGACTTGCTACTTTTGTCCCAGAGAAGCTGATGACTAGTAGTTTGAAGTAAATGCTTGCTTTTTCTAAAAACAGAGGTGTCAAACTCAGCTTTTCTGATAAAATGATATAGGCTGGATATTGTGGACTAATTATAATTATGGACCACACAAGTTTTCATCAACTGGATTTTAGAGTAAACAAATGAGCCCTTGACCGTAACTCGTAATGACTGGTACAACTGGTACATGACTGGTGCCTGTTCTCAGACTCAGACTCTTCTGACATGGTGATTTACTACTCATCACTGGATCTCTGTAGCCATGTTGATATAGTGCCATATCACACTCCTGCCCATGTTCATTCATTGCATGGCTGGTCTCCCAAAAACTAAATGACCACATTTGCAGCTGCTCCAAAATGCTGAAGCCAGGCTTTTATTCGGGTAAGGAAAGTTTTTAAAAAAATAAGTCACTGTCAGGTTTAGCACTCCAAAATATTATTGACCATCTTCACCTATACTCTACCCATAACTCAGGTTATCTGATTAATTACTGTTGACTGTACTCCACTGTCACTGTAAACCTAATGGTGACCAAGCCTTTTCTATAGTAGTCTACAATAGTCTTCCTTACTATGTGAGGTCACCTCCACCAAATAGCCACGTTTAAGTTAATTATTGAAAACGCTACTTTCAAGGTATTAAAATATGATGGTTGTCCTTGTACTGATATTTCTCCATTTGTACAGCACTTAGGGTCAGCTTCTGTTGTTTCTAAATGGTTAAATAATTAAACCTGCCTACATAGTGATAGTGTCTTGGTTTTTGTAAGAACTGTGTGTGGTATATAATGAAAAGCATCCACCTCTTGCCAAGCTTGACAAGTACATTATGTCCCTAGTCTTCTTTTTCTGTTCAGCATATGCTCAGCAATTTATCTCTCTTTCCTTTGCTCGACCGAAAGAAAAAAAACTAAAAAGGGATTCTCCACATGTCTTCTACAGGGACTTTATTGAACAGCTCACATCAAGAGTACAGGCGCCACAAGCTCTACATTCCCATCAAAAGCAGACAGTTTGAAGTGAAGCATAGCTAAATGGGCTTCCAATGCATTTACTGTCTTTCAGGGACTTGAACTCCACTTTAGTGCTCACCAATTACCAATTATCTGGGACAAGGTATCTGTCATTCCAGAAAAAACTGGGAGTTGTTAAAGATCTTTTCCCTTTAGAGATGCACTGAGCCATGGAAAAGTCCAGAGCCTAATGGTCATGCAGGAGAGAAGGAGAGAAGGTAATGGCTAAATCTCCCCTGTCAGAAAAAGGAATAATCAAACCTGGATGCACCAGTGATCCCAGCTGGGATTTTCGGCACAGTTTTGATACAGATGCTGAGGCAGTGTGGAAAATAAAAGGAATGACGAGTCTTCCAAGGAAGATACAATCTGTCCATCCCATGTCCTGCCAAATTGTTGTGTATGTGGCAACAGGCCACCTTGTTGAGTCACAGTTGGATTCTATCCAAATACTTTTTTACCTGAGGGACTAACCAGCAACTCTCCCCACTAAAGAAGAGAGGAAAAAGAAGAGGGTATCTTTATGGTTTCCCTCTGCAGGGCAATAGGCAAATAAGCAGTACAAATGGCGCTCCTATGAATTCTCTCAAGCATTTCACATTCTCACAGTTCCACATACCTTCCACAGTTTTATCCTCCAAATAACATTGCATAACAAAAGAATCTACAAAGTGGGAGAACATGCGGAGAGCTCCTGCTTGTTTCGAAATGGTGAGTCACTCAATAGCTGTCCTAACACAGACCATTTGCACGTGCACAGTGCAGTGCACAAACTCACTTGCAGCTCCACCACTAGATGCCACCACGGTGATGTGCATAAACAAATGGCCAGCATGCACAAAGTCTCAGGATAGGGTCAGGTCTCTCTCTCACATGCACAAGGTGTGGATCTGCTCTCTGGAAGCAACCATCTTTGTTTTTTGTTTTTTGTTTTTTACAGGGAATGGAAACTGAGTGTGATACTAGCCAATGCCGAATCCAGGGCAGTCATCAACATTTGCACAGTAAAGTGGAAGTGATGCCTCTACCATATTTCAGAAGAGAAATCTAGCACTGATCTTAGATTTCAGTAGAGGCACTAACTGGTTTATTGAGCACATTCGACAAGGGGATGACTCCGTGGGCTCTGTTTTAGGGGTTGCAATATGGGATGCCTGTGCAGGGCTGTGGTGTCTTCACAATACATACTCAACAAGGCTTTATGAATGAAGAATGAAGAGAGGAAGAGGTACTCTTTTTTATTTAATAAATACAATGATGATAACCCCATTACTTAGAGGTAAGAGGGGTGACTAGACACAAGCATTGTATTTGCCAGTAAAAGGGACTGGCATAATGAAACAGGCATTTCTGAGAAATTCACAGAAGGGGCATATCCAGTATATAGTGAGACACCCACTAAAGTAAAGCTCTCTCTATAATCTATTCATAAACAAGTGCGAGCCAGTGTCTAATGCAATGCAGCCTGTTATTAGTCATTATTGTGCATTGTACTTTTGCTACAGACTGTGACTTTTTTTTTTAAAGCTTTGCTTAAGCTTTGCTTAAAGCTGCTCCATTACAATTAATATCTTAACATACTGTACCCTTGAACAAGAACTAAATCCTATCGGATATCACTTAAATAGGTCATGACGTTGAGTAAAGATTTTCCTGACCTGTTGAAACTTATACCCCAATGAAGAGTGTGAATTGAAACAAAGCTGCAAAAACAACTTGTTTTCTGCTTTCACAACTTTATGACATCAAATGAATGTATAAAATGCATGACTGTTTCCTGCATATTTGTTTACATCATAACCTCAATGGTTTGCCATAGTATTGTACTAAAGGAAAAAGTGAGACAGACACCAGTATTTTAGTTATATCAAAGGTGCTTCAGGCAGGATTTTTGAATTTATTTTTATGCTATAGATTGATATCTTTGATCACTGCAACACATCTCATTCCATGACTGGTGAATTTTTAATGTGCTGTTTAACAGTTTAACTGTTAAAAGTATATCTTGAGAATATGGGGTGGTGTTGGCGCAGTGGATAAGACACATGCCTTTGGTGTGAGAGACCCGGGTTTGAATCCACTGTGAGATACCAATGTGTCCCTGAGCAAGACAGTTAATATGGAAGTAAAATAATGATTTATGTCTTTGAAACAAAAAAGCATGCTGAATAGCACTAACTGAAAAATAATGCATTGCATTAACAGTACTTGCATTTTAATGCCTTGTATTTCCAGGGCTTGCATTGTTAGGTCCTGAAATTTTATATAATTGTTCATTTAAGCTGTGAATATTTCAATTCAAAATATTTCACATACCTTTTCATAATTAAAAAATCAATAATTCATATTCACGTTCCAGAATTCACTTCCAAAATATTAAATCGGTAAAAAAATACGATGTATAATATTCGACAGGCTAATTTCGGTCCATTTTATTTAACTTTCCAAATTCGCTTCCACAAATTCAGTGGTTAAAATTCGGCAGATAATTCGCCCTTTCACATCCGGGAGCTGCAGGAATAGCAGTAGAGCACAGAGGCATGATCTCCATCTGCTGTCAGTCGCTCACCAGCAGGTGGTGCAAGAGGCTGTTAAATAAGGCCAAAGCAACAGGTGGATTAAGTAATACAGTTACAAAAAAACTTATCTGCAGAAATTAAGCAAGCGCTAAGTAGAAGTTTTGATTATCGGGGCATGTGGAAAAGCTGATTGTGCGTATGTTTATTTCAAAATCTTTGCTTTTACCAAGTAAGCAGCATTCAAAGGAGATTATAATGGTGTTTTACCCAACGCTGAAGTACAGAACTAACATTACATCTAAGGAAGACATATATTGCTTTCGGTTGTTTAGTTTCCGTAACTTTGTGTCATGGCTTGTGTGTCGCTGTGCTGTTCTACTTGGGATCCCCTCACGTCACACTCCAGGATTCCCCAATGATGAGTAACGCTTCTCAATCATTTAATACTGTGATATAAGACCTCAGATCTCAGAATACATTTTATTGATGATTATGCAAACTATATACAGGCAAGCAAATGGGGTCAAAAAGAATCCAATGCGCTGCATTTTCTTTATAATTGATTTCCATTACCACTGATCTATAAAGTCGACAGTCCCACAAGGATATCAATACCATGATTAGTTTTAACAATATGCAACCAATTTATATTAACATAAAAAAATTAGTTAAAAACAATCTAGGTATATTAATTCTGAAAATCTAAACTGAAGAAATTATTGACGTGACAATTCCACTGACTGGGTTAAAAGGTTCAATGTGTTTTAATTACAATTTTAAATAACACAGTCAAATTCTTAATCTTGTATTTCTCATAGTGATTTTCTACAGGTGAGATTTTGCCAATACCTCCCTTCATATATTTACAGTATACAATTATTTACATATTAAAGATCCCTGGAAAGGGTTTTCATGTTCCAACAGTTGTAGTACATTGCTAGATACAAGACTGACTTACTACAGGTTAGATTTAGCCAATATCTCCCTTACTTTATAAACATTTCTTAAAAAAAAAAAAAACATTTACCCAAAGGGATTTTTTCATGTTTCACAGGTTGTACTAGTATGTTGTTAGTTACGTTGTTCATGTAAATTGCTAGTATCTGCCTTATAGTGCATGTGCCATTCACAATTATTAAAAAAAAACAAAATCCGTAAGACCCCAAAAGGGATTTTTCATGTTCCAAATGTTGTATTATAAAATATTGATGTACTTTATGTACAGCAAGGGAGGTATTAGCAGAAATTTACCTATAGTATGTCAGTCTAGTCACTAGGAATTTACTACAACCTTTGGAACATAATAAAATAATAAAATAAAAATTATGTGAATTACAGTAATTTCTTATGAGCTATTATATACTGTATATACAGTGAGGAAGATATTGGCAAAATTTCAACTGTAGCAAGTCAGTCTGGTCACTAGCAACATACTAGTAACATACAACATTTTGAAAACGAAAACGCCCATTTAAAAAAAAAAAAGTTTTTTAAGTATTGGAATTTTTTCTTAAAAAAATATTTGTGTAATTTCCATATAAAGAGAAATAAGTTATTGGCCATATATATTTAGTCAGTTTGAGTAAATTATTAATTTATTGTAAACTGATTAATTTGAATATTTTATTGTACTACGTTTCGTTTTGAGGTAAATTTGCAGACGGTCCCTAAAGGATCTTAGGCAAATATCAAACATAAAACTATTGCGCTTGGTTTTCTTTTTACGAAAAAAAAAAAGGTTAAATTTGGTGAAACTTTGTGGTTTGTGAGCTCATCTGCTTAAATGTACATAATATACAGTAATATATTGTATTAATTAGATGCCGAATTTAATAATTTAATATCTTGAGGCAATAAAAGACGTTTTATATATATATATATATATATATATATATATATATATATATATATATATAACATGCAGTTTTTCTTGTTCCGTAACTTGCGTTCATATCCTCATCTGTCTGTATATAGTTTGCATCATCAGTAAGATTTGAGTTTTGTCTTTTAATCGCTGTCACTGTTGCGCTGAGCCACGTAATGTGTTTTCTTTTCTTCAGTGGCGGAAATCGCCCAAAATGGGGCTGTACTACACAAAATGCGACTCAACGCTGATTGGACTATTTAGAGGCAGAACAAACAGTCTAGAATAGTGAAAGCTAGCATGACACTGTGGTTGAATGTGAAAGAAAAAAATCCCTCTCTTTCGCACTTTGGTGGTGCGTCACCCAATCGCCCTAATGGAGAAACCGGCACTGCTTTTCTTTAACAGATTTCTGAGGGAAACCGCGTGAAACCTTGAGCGTTCGTTCATATTTTACATCTGCTTAACTGTCTATATAGTTTGCATAATCATCAATAAAATGTATTCTGAGATCTGAGGTCTTATATCACAGTATTAAATGATTGAGAAGCGTTACTCATCATTGGGGAATCCTGGAGTGTGACGTGAGGGGATCCCAAGTAGAACAGCACAGCGACACACAAGCCATGACACAAAGTTACGGAAACTAAACAACCGAAAGCAATATATGTCTTCCTTAGATGTAATGTTAGTTCTGTACTTCAGCGTTGGGTAAAACACCATAATAATCTCCTTTGAATGCTGCTTACTTGGTAACAGCAAAGAGGTTGAAATAAACATACGCACAATCAGCTTTTCCACATGCCCCGATAATCAAAACTTCTACTTAGCGCTTGCTTAATTTCTGCAGATAAGTTTTTTTGTAACTGTATTACTTAATCCACCTGTTGCTTTGGCCTTATTTAACAGCCTCTTGCACCACCTGCTGGTGAGCGACTGACAGCAGATGGAGATCATGCCTCTGTGCTCTACTGCTATTCCTGCAGCTCCCGGATGTGAAAGGGCGAATTATCTGCCGAAGTTTAACCACTGAATTTGTAGAAGCGAATTTGGAAAGTGAAATAAAATGGACCGAAATTTGCCTGTTGAATATTATACATCGTATTTTTTAAGCTACTTAATATTTTGGAAGTGAATTTCTGGAACGTGAATATGAATGATTGATTTTTTAATTATGAAAAAGTGTGTGAAATATTTTTAATTGAATTATTCACAGCTTAAACGAACGACTATATTAAATTTCAGGACCTAAAGATGCAAGCCCTGGAAATACAATGCATTAAAATGCAAGTACTGTTAATTCAATGCATTATTTTTTCAGATAGTGCTATTCAGCATGCTTTTTGTTTCAAAGACATAAGTCATTATTTTACTTCCATAGTTAATCCCTAGTTGCTCCAGAGGCGTGCGACCTCTGACATATATAGCAATTGTAAGTCGCTTTGGATAAAAGCATCAGCTAAATGAATAAATGTAAATGTTGAGAAACCTGAATGTCTTGGATCTGTAGCAGTTATATGGAATGCCAAACCTGACAAAATTATAAATAAATGAATACATAATTAAATATATAAATACATAAAAAACAATAATAAAGGGAAAAAAAACCTTTCAAAAAAATTTTTTTCACATTTATTTATTTCTACATTTCTGTGTCCATAGGTAAATGAGGTGGGCGTGTTATACATCAGGAATAGCAACCCCTTTCTTTGAGCCCATATGAAATACAAGAAGTTTAGTCTACATGAAATGCCTGTTGATAGTGGGATGAATGACTTAAATGGGCAATATGGCCAAAACCTTATGCAGTAGCACATTGGGTTCATATTCTGGCCTATTCTGCTTGTCTGTAAGTATTTTATTAATGGTAAATTATTAATAATGTTATTAATGTTAACAGTGTTAATTAGTATTACTTAATTAGTATTAATAGTAAACAGTTCTCCAATGTCACTGTTTTTGTACATAAAACCACATTAAAGGCACAAATGTAAATTTTTGCTGCTAAAGGTTGCATTTTCAAATCAACAATAAAGGAGAAGCTTGATGATTCTGTGAAGGAGGGTGGAGTGATGGGAGATGTAGTTTTCACCATTCAGAGAAGCCCAAAACATGTTCACGGATGTAACGATTTTTTTTTAAAAGTTTTAACCTCTACCTTTAAAAGTTATTCACACAGCGAATAAATTATACAGAGAAAGCGAGAAAAGAACATTTTATAACAGTATATGACTGACTTTAGTCTAGCTTGAGTTTAAGCACTATTAAAAAATCCTCTTATAATCAGTAAAACGGTCTATACGCTGTTTGAAGAAATTAATCTTCTACTCACATCATATGTACATATGCATCATGTTGTTTATGATGCAAGAATTCGCCAGAGAGCAGAAAAAAAGCTCAGAATTTTGAAATACAAATGCAAAATTATCTTGTTTATTCTTTTTTTTTTTTTACTTTTTTTGTATGTAGATTTATATATTATTTTTTTATTTTATTTATGTATTTATTTATTTATAATTTTGTCAGGTTTGGCTTTCCATACAGTTTCAGATTCGTATGCTTCACATAATTTCATCTTTCAGTGAATGCCGTGGATATTTACGGATTAATCATGTGGTTGTTTCCATATAATCTATTGTAGGGGTTTTGATACTTATTTCCGATTGTTACCCAGTCATGACAGTGGGGGTTTACAGTATAATCTTGAAAGAAAAGAAGCATAATAACAGCACCTTTAAATATATTACTAAAATATGACTACTGCATTATACATTATAAATGAACCTCTCGTAATACTATAAAAAGTTATGTCATGACCCTTTTAATGTCCCTTCAGGGTGATATGAATGTATATTTTGCACTGGACTTTACCCTTCGCATCTGAAGAACTAATATACCTGTATTTCACACTAGCCTAAGGCTTTCAAGCATAAAACGTGCATCTCTCTGCACAAGTACAATGTGTGGTAAATGTTACCACAAAAGCACAGGAAGCATGCTACTAAATCAACTGATATCTCAATAAGGTTACCTTTGTTAATCGTAAAAAGGAACCAAATTTCATCACACATCAGGTAGTCAATGCACAGAAATGTGACAGACTACTGTATGTTACTGGGGTTAAGTGCAACTTAAGCTGTATTGATCAGATCTGTTGAAAATGTTATTTAAGCTCTAAAGTTGTCCAAATTGTCATAGTGAGGTGGGATGACTTTTCATGATATGATAACCAAAATAATTCTAATGGGCATTTTTAAATGTAAACAGTATGTTATGGCTAGTTACAGCAGAGACCGTCTTCCAGGTGAAGACACCAATCTCTAGCTAAAATATGTTGTAAACATGGAATTCATAATCAGGTAAACCAGAGGTTTCTGTGCCTGATTGTAAGTGGAAAAAGGATATCGATATGATTAGATCATGTCTCTCCCTGGAATTTTTGAGTGGATATCAAGCAAAAGTAGTCATGTCACTTAAAATTGGACAGACAGTATTGGTAAACTGCAAGCCACAGACACAGTCAGAGCTTAAGTCGTATTATATCCAGTAATATACATTTATCTGAATAAGTAACTTAGAATCTGTCAATAGTGGTTTGTTCATTCAAACACACAAGCGCATTTCCTTAATCTCAAATATTTCCCAATTTCAATGGGAACAGAGGACCTTTAAGGCATTTTAAAAAATTTCCCTGCAAAATAGTCAAAACATTTGGACAGTCTACAAAGAATAGCAACATAGCATAGTTCTGGAGGGGTGTCTTCAGTTCTGGTCCTGGTGACAGCAGAACTGAAAGAGGAAATGTTAGGTTAATGGCCAAAATATAGGGGGGGCAAGGGTCAGAGCAGAAGATACAGCAGCAGATATCAGCTGGATGAGAGGAATAGCCAGATTTTGGAAAGAAGGATTATGTGGGACAAGTGAGAAAAGTGTAGAATGCCACAAAGTGGTGTCTCTCACTTACCATTTGTGATGCCAGGAGATAGATGGTCTCTCTCTTGATGCATAGACCTGGAAGTATCTTGCTCCCAGCCCCCCTGCTGACCTGTTGGTGGTCCCTGGCCCTCCAACATGTTCACAATGTCCATTCGGTCAATGCTCTTGAGGGCCATGTACAGGCTGTCCACTACAGTGGTGAGAGACACACAGATGGTGGAGAAACGGAGAAGGGGAAGACAGGGTAGTTGGACATAAAGGATGAGGACAGAGACACACCACTGACAAAACCAAAGGATTTCAAGAAACTATTAGCAAAGACATCCAAATAACAATAATCTCAAAACGACATTAGGATTAACTGTTAAATTAATTTTGTTATTCAAAATAAGTAGATTCTGTGCATAAATCTGTCTCAGTCACGTGAACTTTTCTTTACAGCCACCATATTTATCACCATCAGGGGGAAAGCAATGGTAGAGAATTCAAAAATATCCCACAAGTCAGTCATACATAGGATGTCTTGTGCAGACTATCATGGGACCAAAGAGGTTCTCATTTTCACAAAAGAAGATTGGGGAGCCCCAGCCATTTGCACCGTAGAAAGTTCTCCACATTAAGAACCCAGAAGTAGGATGCACACCAGTTTGACAGAGTTCAATATTCATGTTTTTGGAAGTTTTATTTTGACAAACTAAAACAGGGTGATGGGACAGGGCCTTATATTACATCAATGAACTTGGGAAGGGAGGAGCCAGGGCAAGCTATCACTGGCCTCACTCCTATTAAATCAGTGCAGGGCATACCAATGGCTCCCCATGTCTCTTCTTCTTAGGGGGCTGTTTACACCCATAAATCTCTGAGGTGCTGGAGAATGGTGAGATGGATTCCTGGCCCAGAGCAGGTGACAACTGAAAGCCCTATACTAATTTAGCTTTCAGCTTTGACTTACATTCTGCTGCTTCCTCAAATCCATTCCACTTGGCTCATTGATCTCCATTCTGCAACAAAGCATCTTAGCATCTATGCCGCTCAGGTGGGTCTGGCTGTGTGCTCACATATTCTCATTAAACAAGCTGTTATTTAATTGAATGTTCATCAATTGTTTGCCTGTTGTTTAAAAGCATCATGTAGTCTTTGTTGCAGCTTTGAATTACATCTGTGTCTGTGTAATTTGCTGCATGTCACTGTATTTTAACTACTGTACTTAGTGGAGGAAGGATTTTTTGCCTTTGAGGTGCAACAATTAATCCCATGGCATGACCCACAGCTTGGTTGGCGCTCTGTGTTGTCTCCATGACAAGATCCAATGCTGTGTGTTTCTCAGTCCATAAGTCTTTAAATAGCTTCCCTTCCTCAATGGCTGTGTCCCTTCCTCAGCCTGGAGCTCGGCAACATTCAGTAGGCAAGTTGCAGAGACACTGATTAAGTTCTGTGCTCTGACCAGGTATGCCTTGGCTTTATAGAACTTGTACAGGAGCTGGGCTTACATACTTGGCTGTTCGTGAGATAGCTGAGGTACCAAATTCAACCCCAAATTTGGCCAAGGGGGCCAGACAGGCGTCCAGAGATTGCTCCACCTTCCCCTGTTTTCTGCTCTCTCCTTTACCAAGAATGCATTAAAAAAAACACAAACTTGAAATGGCGTAGTTGCCGGCCATTCAGCTTCTAGGTGCTCAGCAGTTTGGCGACAGACGGGAATAAACAAGTCTCCATTTCAGGTTTTGAAGTCTCCACTAATGATATGATGACCTGAATCAAGTGTGTTTGATTGCGGAGAAATACAAAGACTTCTTCCAAAATCGCATTCTCTCTTGAGTGGGTACTGTTTTGAATAAGTAATTACTTCGTGACCACAAAATGAGTTAGTTCTATATAGCATGAATGTAATCTGGACTTACTACAGTCACCATTGTCTTGTGACCTACCAGTTTTGTTGTTTTGTGCCACTGCATTTTGTCACATACTGTTTTTTGCCTACTATATTGTAAGGAAGTATGCAATTTCAGATGCAGCCCTATTAAGGAAGTTCCAGGGACAGTGGCCCACTGTTCGTGTCCGAAGCAATAAGTCCTTCCTCTCAATATGATTGCCACATGCTTTTGGGCAAGGCTGTGTTCTGCGGTTGTGCAGTGGCACTCATATTTTGTTCTAGATAGAGTACAGTGCTGTAGCAAGTGCTGTCACATACTCAAAACTATTTTTGTTTCATGCAACTTCCCAATAACTTGTTGGCTAGCTGCGACTGTAATGGACCGAAATGGAAGTAGTTCACAAACATCACAATTTCCTGCAATCTAAAATGAACTTGAAGAGACAGTCTTGAAGGGTGACATTCTGAATGAGAATTGGGCTGCTGGCCAGCTTTATACGGAAGTGCCTAAAGGCATGTGTAAAGTTCAAGTGCAGTCGTGCAAATACACAACTATCATAGAGTGGTCTATGTGAAAATTACTTGACTGATAGAGAACTGACAGACCACTGTCCTGCTCAGATCTTAGCCACAGTTCTTCCTCAAGAAAACACATATCACAAAAGCAGATTGTTCTCCATGGTGATTGTGCAACCAAGCATTTTTCTGGGGTTTTCCTATTATACATTCATATACAAATCACTGATAAAATCATTTTTAGATAGATTATAGAACATCCCGTGTATATTGAATGTATATCATATTTACATATCCATAAACGGTTATTTCTGCCTCTGATTTGAAAAGGGTTCAGAAATGGGGGGGGGGGGGCATGGAAAGATAGAGGGGGGGTGAGAGGGAAAAGACTGCATGATAAGGGAAAGGCCTGAAGCACAGCAATTCAAAAGTTTCGATACCTTTGTTGGATCCTGCAGCATTGCAAGTTAAAGGCATGCTGATACTTACAGCAACAAATATGGCGGCACGTTCATACAGTTAACGTCACTTGAGACAGATTAATAACGTTAAATTTGCTCGTAAATAATTTAGGTATTCATAGGATCATAGTGAATGGACAATATGGCACTCACTTTTGGCTCTCTTCCCCTCTCGAGCGGCCCACAGGTTGAGCAGTGTTGAGCTCTGCTCTAAAAGGGAGTTGGGATTCTCCACACGGATCTTATTTATTTCATCTACATTAAACTGCAGTTCACGTCCCAACTCTGCACATGAATTAGATATGATACATTATGCCCCAGCAAGAATGAATGTTTCTTCAGTATTAAGTGACTCATTTCAGACTAAATCATAATTTATCAAAGTATATAAGTGCTGATTTTGTGCCACTCGATAAAAATACTATGTCACTACTAAATTAAGTCAATAATCAAACAAATATAAATTGTGTAAAATGGTTGCTACACAAATACAGAAAGCAAAAATGTTGAAAGCACTGCACATTTATATCGATTTATGCTGTAGTGCTGTCTTTATGCTCTGCTGTTGCACCAGTGCATCCTTAGTTACTTTTCTTGAAAAAATATGAAAGTTAAAAAAAATTGTTTACATTTCCATGTGTAAATTGTGTGTAGACAGGAGTGGGAGTATTGACAAAAAACCAGCAGGCAATGGTATTGCAGTGAAATAAGATTAATGTGCATTTATTTGCATAAATGATATGAAAGTTTATGATAGGATCTGACATGTCTCCTTCAAATTCTCACATAATTGCCACATTTTGGACAACTAAACTGACTATATCTGTTTAAATCTGTATATTCTCGTGTATAAGTTTTCAGTTAATAATGACATTGAATTCAGCAAATCTTTAAATAATCAATTCTTCTGCTTCAATTCAATAATTAAAATCAACAACTGTTTTCAATTGATTATTGAGTTGTCAATTAATTCATCAACTGATTATTACATTGCATGAATGGCCCCCATATGAAGTCCCTAGCATGAAAACGTTTAGCTTGTGCAAAATGCTCAATCTCATCTGCACATGCTAGACAATGTGAAATGTTCTTGAGCTTTGGTAAATTTGTACCTTAAAGTAAATGACTTGTCAAAACATTTTATATTCTGTACATGTATGTGGCAGAGAAATAACATCCAGATATGCCTTGACAAGACATGAGCAGTTAAGCAATATGCTTGGTGCATCCAAACCCACACACTCACCAGCCCAGCTCAGGCCTAGCTGTTCAGCTATTAAAGCCATCTTTAACTCCGTCCTTTCCATGGCGCTCAGTGATGCTGCAGAAACCAGACCATCATTGGCTGAAGCATTCAGCAATCTGATGCTGCAGCTCACATCTTATTCAAAGCAGGGTCAGGCAAAGGTTAAATGAGATTTGGGGGCTTAACATGCAGATGTCAGTGTGGGAGCAATCTTACCCATGGCTGGTTCATTAAGAGCACTGTATCTTTCCCTCAGAGCCAAAGGAGTCAGAGTTCTCCTTCGCTCATCACTTCCTATAATCTGTTATAAAGAAATAAACACACTGTAAGAGAACACTTGTGGATTTAACTCTTTATGTGAGCATCTGTTTGTGTAGGAGATGTGAGAACCGGGATTATCAACATTTTGCCGTATTACCTTAATGCATGGCGGCATGGTAACGTTGAGGTTGCACAACACATGCTGATTATCTTCATATTTGGTTGATTTGCGCAAGAAAGACAAAAAGCCAGAGTGATCTTTACTGCTGTCCCTCACCTGGGGAAATAAGGTGGATAATAACATGTGATGATACACTGATGCTCATGAATATTAAATGGCGAAGAAAACTATCATGCAGTGCCTTCTGTTTGTTTGTTTTTTTTTTTTTGCTTTTTAGCCAAGCATGGGTTCCTGTTTCAAGTCATAATTTAAAATTTTGTGCGTTTTTGTCATATTCAGTTTTTGGGGCGGATGCAGGGTTAGGACATTTTCAGCTAATTTGACCCATTCTTTTAACCACTGAAACACTCACACAATAACCAGTACAAATTATCTAAACCTACATTTTTATGACCTAGTTCACAATGGCTGAAAGAATCTACTTGGGAGGAAATGACAAGGTAAACATGCACAGCTACTGTAAAAGGTAAAAATGGGCTGTGATGACTTTACTTTGACAGACACAGGCAGTCTGTTGTCTCTGAAGGCTTGGAAGTTAAAACAGCGGGGCTGCTGGGCCGCCTTCCTAATGGGAACCAAGTTTCCTGAACACTCCAAATACAGCGGCATTCCCTCCATGACCTACAGAACAAACGGCAGCCAGCAGATTTAGGCTTACAGCAGATGCAGCTTAAATTAAACATTCATCAATCACATGATAATATATAGATGAAATATAGCAAAGTCAACATGAAACATCATCAGCAACACATTTACTTCTGTAATGCCACATATTTAAGAATATTCAAAGAGTTGCATTGGATTGTGAAAATTGGGTGTTTTATTCCAGAAGGTAGTCGAATGCAAGTTTGTGGTGGATTATTTTAGTTCTTACTGACTTTGATGGCATTTCTTTCCCTGTTTTTTATTTTTATTTTAAGTATAAATGTAATGTACTTTATTGTAGAAATAATGACACAACTGATGCATTGTTATGTACTGTCTATATGAAGTAGCACACTACATCATATGACCTCTATGTCTCTGCTGCGAGCCACTTCAGCAAAGTTCTCGTGCTGCTCCAGGGTTTTGTCCATTTTGTCATCAGTCATGCAGTAACAGCGGAGTCGGCCCTCTCGGGCTTCATTCATCTTTGCAAAAACTACAAATTTGGCCATGTATGGCACGGCTGTCAGCTCGCGGTACAGGAGGTTGGCAAAGGTCACGGCCTCTGCGGTCCGAGGACAGTCTGCCAGCCAGAAACTGTGCGAGAGCAAAACAGACTTTGAGTCAGATTTTGAATACGAACAAAGTTGTATAATAAAACACTGTTGTGAAGACGAAACTCATCTTCTGAAATAACCTAACGTGATGTAGGGGTTATGGTGCTTACCGGGCAGAGACATTAGTGGTGAAATTGGCACAATCATTGGCATATAGAAGTTTGGTGGTTCCAGTTATATCTTCCCACTGGGCAGGAGCTGTTCCACCTATGACATGTCGAGAAGTGCAGATGAAAATAAATATGCAGTAGACAGGTCTTAATTTACATAAATAAATAAAAAAATGAAAGGAGCCCTATTTGATCATCATTATCATTTTAAATTAATGATAAATGTAATATATATTCTAAACTTAAAAACCTAATCCTTGCATTGATTCACTCTTGCATGTTTGTTGAGCAGTGCAACTTCTGTGTTTCCAAAAAATATTTAGAATTTTTTTTTTTCAACATTTTGAACATTTCTATAATTTTCTAGTTTTTAGGCTCTGCTATCTCTTTAAAGGTAAGTAGATTTCTTGCTATTTTTAATATCTTCTGGACAAAAATCTTAATATCTTCGCACCAAAAGCCTCAGGCAAAAATGCCTGACTGCTTATAAAAGTAGCAGCACACTCTCTTCAACAAGCTGTCATTCATCTCTAAAAATGATTGTTTTATACACCACCGCATCACTATTTACTAGTCCAGTTATGAATGGCTTCCTTAGTTGTGCACAATAAACATGGAAAACATTAAAAATCACAAAATCACATCACCTTTACATTAGTTCTTTAGAATAGGGAACACCTTTTCACTATTAACTTCGGCTTTTCCCTCAACAAATTTCTAATTAATTAACTATTCCTAATTAATATTTAATAAGGTAGTTGTGAAGTTTAGGTATTGGGTAGGATTAGGGATGTAGAATAAGGCATGAATATGTGCTTAATTAGTACTAATAAATGGATAATATTCTAGAAATATGAAGGCATCATTTTTCAGTTTTTGGATGCAGCCCTAGTTTGTGTTTCTCTTGTTGATTAGTTCAGTCAGTTCACCTGTGTTTGGTAATCGTCTCATTAGTTCCCTCGTTTAGTATCTGTATAAGCTCTCCTTGTTCTGTTCTGTCCGTTATTAGTTTACATGGAATTGCTTTTGCTCTGCTCTGTTGGATTTATTAAAGACTGTGGATTGAACTGCTCTTCTTTGTTGTGCGATTAACTAGCTTAAGTGAACCGTGACAGAAATATTATCAAATGAGATAAGAGAGCTAAACGTTAAACATGCTTCAAGCAAATTTATCTCCTTTAAAGTCTTATTCAGGATGATTAGATCTCTGTAATAATGATGCAGAAAAAAGACTTTGCAATGTAAAAGCGTTTGGCTGATTTTTACCGATGACGCTGCAGAGCAGGCGGAGGCTGGTGGTGTCGCCCTCGCCTGCGTCCCGTGGACTCTCCCTCCAGGAGGGAGGCAGTGGGATCCTCAGGCCGATGGGACGGTGAAACTTGCGCCGACGAGGCTCTACTGTCACCACTGGGCCGAACGTGGCTTGGTTCCCCAGAAGTTTGGCCACCAGCTCATCAGGGACTGGCTGGGCCTGAGTGCCCAGGATGGAGCGAGAGAAGAGACCGTAACAGAAGGGTAGAACGCAAAGTAAAAGACAGGGGTGGTGAAAGAGAAGAAGAGGGGATGAGAGTCAGAAGAAATCGATTCGGTAGTGTGAGCCAAAGTGTATTCACCTATGAATGTATGACGATGGGATTTCGTTCAGATTTTCATGAGAGAAATCAGGGAAAAGAGTAGACAGAAAAGCTATCAATATACTTCCATTGTCATTGCAATTATTGCACAATGTAATTCGAGACACCAAATTTAGCTCATCAATCTGTCTTATTTATTAATGGAAAAACAGTTACAAACATTATTGAACCAAAGCTGGTGCAGAATGAATTCACTTGCAGTAGAAACTAAAGACACAGACACAACATATTGTTATTTGTTTACAATGAATTACAATTTGAAATCTTGAGTCGGGTGTGCTATATTGCTGATCCCTAAATGTTTAACTACATCAAATTCAAAGTATTCAAATCCTTGGCCAGCTGACATTTTAAAGAATTATAAATAAAATGCACATTTATAAATCTGTTTAAGTTCAAGTTTGTCAATGCATTTAGATGATTAGAATATTAGACCAAAGAAGAAAAAGTAAAAATGAAGCAAAACAGAAGAACAATAATATAACAGATGACATAAATGATTAAACAAACGATGGGTTAAAAACAAGTACAAAATCAGCTTTGGTATGAGCAAGAAAACAGAAATAAACACATGTGTGAGTCCTGCACAATCATTTCATTCTAAGTTCTAGGTTTTGACATTTAAAATATGAAACATACAAAACATTGTGTATCTAATAAAGTAAAGAAAAAAAATCTGATAGTATCAAAAGATAGTACAGTAACTCAGTAAGATGTTTTATCTAATGAAAATTTGCCTTTATAAGGTGCTTTAGATATTTGTAATAGTACAGAAAATGTTCCTCATCCCGCTTCTAATTTTAATGAGCTTCAACATCTTTCGTGTCTTTGATTCTCTTCAACTTACAATTCCATCAATCAAAATCTGCCATACATTCAAACAAACTTCCATCCATCCTCAACTTTTGCTATGTTTTATGCACTGCAAAGGAAGAAATAAGCTATGTTTTATCTAAGCAGGAAGTAGAAAGATACCATGCCATACTTTACCAGACTTCATCATTCATTTTTACCATCATCAGCTTCATCCACAGAGTTCTAAGCAACTTACAAAATCCCATTCATTCCCTTTCCAATGGAACAATGTTAAAATAGTTGATCCCAAAAATAATTCATTTTGAGTGATGAAAGATGAGATGTTTCGTCATGTTTGGTGTCTCATGACCAAACAGGAAAACAATGACAAAAACAATCTAAAAGCTGTCAGATACATTATGGTAATATGCAGGAGATAAGCTTCCTCCATTTTCCATCACTTCTTCCTCCTCATCATCCTCCCATCTCACCTGCAGTCCGAGACGGACTCGCTTGGTGACGGCAGTCTCAGGAAAACTGGCCTGGGCCATGGGCACCAGCTTACTGGTGAGAAAACCCCCTTCTGGGCCAATCAGATCGTTCTCCTGCTGGATGCGGGACACCACCGCAAAGTAGAGAGGGAAGTCAGTCGAGATGATGCGCCTGATCCTTTTCTTCCCAAGTTCCTCCTGACTCTCAAGATCTAAAGTGCACAGCCAACAGAGAAAAGATAAAATTGTGACATTTGGCCGGCTACACAGACATCACAAATACTGTACATTAGACACCGCAAAACCTGTTAAAGGAATAGTTGACAAAAAAATGAAAATTTGCTGAAAATGTGCTCACCCTCAGGCCATCCAAAATGTAGATGAGCAGTGTTGGGAAAAGTTACTTTTAAAAGTAATGCATTACAATATCGCATTACTTCTTAAAAAAGTAACTATTTATGTCACTTAGTTACTTTTTATTGAAAGTAATGTGTTATGTTACTATTGCATTACTTTTTAAATCTGGGCTGGACTTGGTTGTTTGTTTTTAATATAAAAAGATCTATTTTTGGAAAATGTAAAAGCCCTTTCACACCAAAAGCCTCAGGCTGAAAGAAATGTAAATTCACATCTGTACAGTAGAATGCAGAAGAAGAAAGTTCAACACTCTTTAGTAATAAAAAAGAAGAAATGTTAGTTTATTTCATTAGTATGGTTGAATTAGATCATCGAAGGTCAGTAGCAAACTGGTGCTGTGAAATACGAATGCAATACATAAAGTATATTTGTAGTAAATAACATTTCATTATTGCAGCTTTGAGAGATATTCTTAATTGCTCACCAGTGCATCCTCTGCAGTGAATGGGTGCCGTCAGAGAGAGTCATAATGAATTTGTTTCGTACAAACATGCAGCTTTTGTCTTCACAAGATGTGAACTGATGGACTGGAGTGGATTAATTGTGGATTATTGTGATGTTAATAATTCACTGCAGAGGATCCATTACTGAGCAAGTGACGTACTGCTCAATTTCTCCAAATCTGATGAAGAAACATCTCATCTTTATCTTGGATAGCCTGAGGGTGAGCACATTTTCCCCAAATTCTCATTCTTGTAACTGGTTAAACTTTATTTTCAGTGTTCTTGTGACAGGGTAATTTTACATTTAAGTACGGAGTCATATTAATTAACTACATGTATTAACTGTATGGTTAAAGTGAGGATGAGGGTTTGGTTTAGTGTTAGTTGCATGTATTTATGCATGAGTTGTTGTTATTACTATAATTAGTATACGTAACGTGTAATGACAACACTGTAAAATAAAGTCCTGGTTTCACAGTCAGGGCTTAGATTAAGCCAGGATTAGGCCATAGTTCAATTAGGAATTAATAATTGTTATGTATTTATAGTACATCATTAGAATTATCCTGCATTTAAATTAATTTAATTTAATCAGATTTTTTGGCATGATGATTCACATCACTGAAGTTAATTCAATTGTTTCTATAGTGTAACTTGTCAATACAGCAAGAATGAGTACAGACCTTCATCCATGCCATTGAGGATGGTCTCCAGGACCTGGTCCCCATAACGATTGCGATGCTCCTTCCAGACCGATCCGTTCTCACTTCTCAAGACCACCAGCTCACGATCTCCCCGACCGAGTGCCGCGAAATGGGGAATCTCCACAATCACAGGCCTTCAGGAGCAATGTGAGTCGGGTCAGTCTGCCATTTAAGTTAAGCAAAAAAAATCTTGTTTTCTAGCAAAACTGGTGTTTGCTCACCCTAAAAACTGCATGCCAGCTGGACCAAGAGAGATGATACGGCTGGAAAGACCCTCACCCTCCACCAGAGGAGGTGGAGTGGCAAGTTTCTGCGGCTTCACCAGGCGGCAGGTGATGCGTGTTGGAGCGGCACAGGTGCGAGGAGGAATGATGACACGCAGGCCGTTATGTCTGCTGCCTCTCATCGAGCCGCCACGAGCATCCACCATGAAGCTCACGAGGAAGCTGCAGAACCATCAGCACAAAGACCATGCACAATTCATTTGTGATATTTCAATTTCAAGCCAGAATGAGTACTAATATTTCAGCCAGAGGTAGGAAACTAACCCGGTGTGGATGGGGCTCGCTACCGGACTGACATTGTCTGACGTCTCTGTGGCCGGACTGCTGGGGATCAGCGAATCCTCATCGTAATCCTTGGGCAGAGGAAGTGGAGTGTGCTGCTGTATATATAGAAAACAAAAATATACATAATATATACACTGTACAAAGCGAACATGTGCAGTCATTTCAAGTTATCTGATTTGACCCCTAAAACTACTTATAAATATACAGTAAATGTAACTTAATATGTAGTGATAAAGTGTACATCCACAAAAATACAATATTATTATAAACACCTGCAGACTATTATTACACCTATAAGCATTTGGTTTTATAATTCTTAAAGCTTTTTTAAAAAAAATGACAAAACAATAATAAAAATGATAGTGATAGTAAACATATATATAAAATCTGCATATGGTTAATAGCCCTTAAAAAGTGTTTTGGCGGCAATATGTTACAATAATGTTTTCATATAGTAATCCCATTGTATCTGTATATACTTTTCTATATACAGTACAAACTACACTACCACGGTACAAGTAATAGTAATAAAAAATGATCAAATGTATAGGTATGGTATTACAACTCCAGTTCCAGAAAAGGTGGGACATTTTGTGAGATGCCATAAAATTAAAAATGTGTGATATGTTCGTTCTCTTTAACCTTTATTTGTGACTAAAAGTAAAAAGAGAGAAAAAAAAATCCAATGTTTTTTTTTTTTTTTAGATGACATGATCTTCAGAAATCAATCAATCAATCAATCACTCGATCGATCGATCACATTTACCTGCTCCATTTCGTGTTCTTTCAGCATGACTGTTTCAGGAGACACACAAGGGATTCTTGGAATAGCAGGGGAATGATTCCTAAAAAACACAAGTTAGAAATAAGTCTGACACAAAGGAGTCTGTAAATAACAGTTCTGCGGTCCATCATAATTCATCTCAGTGGCCTTTCCTTAGTTTGGGCTCTACTCTTTTCTATTCAAACTAGTTTAAAACACATCCCAGGACATTTCTTCCACCATGTCTCCTCTACATTATTATACATGTGTCTCTTCTTGTTCAATCTGAATCGTCTGCAACAGCATCACTGCAACTCTCCCTCGTACTCTAGAACATTCTTGGGGGAAAGGAAATCCTCATCATGGTCCTTTATGTCCTCCATCTTCAAATACCTGGCACCATCGTTCCCCAGCAGCTCCTCGCCTGCCGCGACGAGGGATGAGAAGAGAGAAAAGAGAAGAAGAAGTGTGTTAAACAGGCTGTCAGGAGGAACTGAGCACTGAATGAATACTGGGTGGACGATATGGAAAGGAAATCAATGGATTGAGAGCTGCGGAGTGAGTTTAATATGTTATGATGACAGCAACAAAGAAGTACCATGGTACTAACAATGTCCTTTTTGAAATACCTGAGTACTAAACACCACGGTAATCAATCAGTACCATGGTATAACCATCACTGTACCATGGTACTGCCACAATACTTTTTTTTTTAAAGGTAATGGAGTGATGTAATCAGATCACTATTTCCAGTGAATGAGAATGAAGCAAAGGGAAAGATTTGTGATGGACATACTGCAAAAATGTGCTTGTTTTCATTTTAAAAATGCCATAATTTTAATTGTGTCTATTAAGGTCTTTTTATAAATCATCCTCTTGGGAAGTTGTTTGGCAAACAAACACAACATAACTGGTGAAGCAGAAAATTATGTTTTTTTATACATTTGATCAACAAACATGCATTAAAAAACAACAACAACAAAACAATAAGGTCAAGCAGGCTTTAATGGTAATTTAAAGTTCTTTCATATTGTACTTACAGTAGTACCTATATATATATATGCATATAGATGGGATGTTTGTGTGCCTAGTATAAATAAACGCATACAGTATATGGCAAATGCACAATATATACTCAAACTGTATATACTGAAAGATGAAACTTCAGTTTTAGCATTGGATTTGCACGAGGCAGCCAAGTGATGCACATCCTTGTGAGAGTCGATGATGAATATGAAACATTTTCATTTTTAGAGAACATTATGTAAACACACCTGTAATATCTGTAATTACACCAGGAGCTGAAATACAGTGCTCTCTGATTTTATATGATGCACTGATTCTACAACACACCTTAAAAAAGGTGAGACACTTTGTACATCACCGATTTAGCAAGTCATAATTCTGAAGAAATTAACAAATGCACGAACATTATGAAGTTCTTAATCAGTATTTTTAGCTTGTAATTTTATCTTGTTTCTCACAATGTATTGGGTACAGTGGGGACAGAAAAACACATTTAATTTAAGATATTCTCTGTATGTCTTAACGTATCATGCAAGTAACTGAAGTTCCCAGACAATAAAACAAAGACACTACATATTTAAAAAATTTTTCTAATATTGATCATGAACCACCTATTTTTGTTCCTGGCAAACTGGAATTTCAATGACACAAGTTTGCAAGTTCACATTTATACCATAGTGCAAGATAACGGTGAGAGAACTAAATCTGTGCTGCTTTAAAAAAAAAAAAAAGGAGATGTAGCAGGTTAGTTTGAGCGTTAAGTGTTTTGCAACAGTTAGATACCTTCAGGAATAAAAGCAGGCTTATCAACGTCAGTGCACACATGCTAATGTCACATCCATCATAATTTCAAAAGTGCACCAGAGAATGACAATGTTTTTGTGTGTGTGTTTGTGTGTGTGTGTGTGTGTGTGTGTGTGTGTGTGTTGTAATGAAGTCACTGACAATGGCCGTCACACAAAGAAGAAAGGGAAATTCATACCTAATGTTAGCTGTGCAATTCCTAGAAAACCAAGAGCAGGATGCTCTTTAAATGCCCACTCATGTAAAGAAATTAAATGAATCTATATCTTGTTTTTCCAAATGTAAATTATGCTAAAACTCTAAAACAGAGCACAGAGAGCTGGATTTACCTTCATCTTCAGACACATCCAGGATCTCATCAACTGTCTCCGGGAAACTCATGCGATGTTTTTCAGTGGTGGTCTTAAAGGAAAAAGGTTGTTACAACACGTGACTTCTTACATTCAGTCTTCATGTCGTTTATACTAGTCATAGTATGAGCAGCTGTAACTCACCATTGTAACAGTGTCTTCGGTGACCAGTTTGAGCACATCAATGACTGAGATGTATCCAAGACGCTTTGCGATGGCAAGAGCTGATGTTCCATTCTGTAGGAGACAGAAATGTTCATTTGACAATATTTTAAAACGATGGCAATCAGTTAAAAGAGGCCAGGCTCTTACAGTCGTCACTTCATCTGGCTGTGCGCCATGTTTCAGGAGAAGTGTCACAATGTCCGTGTGGCCCTGCTGAGCAGCCTGATGTAGCGGTGTATATCCCATCTAATAGTCCCAAAAAGAGGACAGATACAGAGTCAGACATCAAGTGAAAGAAAAATCTCAGATGATATCTCTTTAACATGTCAGTTGTTTTTCTCTTAGACTGCAAGCAGATGAAACGAAGAGCAAATGCAAACACTTTGCTTCTCGCATTTTTCTTCTGAGACAAAGAGTTTCAGATCTTAACATAGTCACAGACTCTGCACAAATATCAACTAATCGATTCTATTCCTATTCTTAGAATCCAAGGCAGAACATTTAAGACAAAGATGAAAGTTTGAAAACTGAAACCACTTACAAAGCTGATCAAAGCAAAAGCATTATCTCATTTACCCTGGTCTTGCAGTTTACATTGGCCTGTTGCTGTAAGAGGAATTTAACCATCTTGATATTGCCGTAATGACAAGCTACATGGAGTGGAGTGTAACCCATCTGAAGAGAAATCAACAAGGGCAATCATATTCATCATTATCAATTATAACATGAATCATTATGTAGAAAAGCAACATATTGCACTGTGAGAGATGTGAGTCTTCACCCGTGTGGCAGCGTAGACGGACGCCCCGTGTTTCACTAGTATATCAGCAATGCCAACATGCCCCTCCTGAGCCACGAGGTGAAGAGGAGTCAGACCGCTCTGAGGACCGACAAGACATGCACGTAAAGCAAGATACTGCATGCTATTCACCATGTGTGTGTGTGTGTGTGTGTGTGTGTATAATGTTGAGAGATAAATGTAAACAGGTAAACATGTTCAGCTTGTTCACCTTAACTAATGACTTAACAAATGTAAACAAAAAAACCTTCATTGTAATATCAGCATACTGATGTGCGATGTTCTCACATCTAGTTTTTAAATGAATTTTCTTCGACAGGTGTACAGTATTCAAGGAAAAAGCAGTGAGAAAAAGAGTTTTGCTCTTTTCATTACTGAAAATGCTTCTGGAAGTGGGAAAACTTTGCTTTAAGAAAAAGGATGAAGTGAAAAACTGAAGTGCAGTAATCGTACCTTGTTGCCCAGATTGACATTGGCTTGTTTTGAGATAAGCAGCAGTACCATGTCTGCTTGGCCCTCCTGGGAGGCTAGGTGTAGCGGTGTGACCCCTTGCAATGACTCCGCATTGGCAGAAGCTCCATGCTGCAGTAAGCTGCTCGCTGCCTCCACCTGGTTCTGTTTGGAAGCAATGTGGAGCGGAGCATAGCCATTCTGTGGAGAAAAGACAGAAGAGCAATGGGTTAATGCACTTTGTGGCTGGAACAACAACTCAAAATCATGATTAAGACTGAGTGTTTTCAGTGTGTTGAGCAAGTGTCATACCCGAGCACTACTGTGTGGTGAGCCTCCTTTACTGAGCAAGAGATTGACCACATCCAGGTTGTTGTGATGGATGGCCACATGCAACGGTGTGAGTCCAGCCTGTAGAGGAGAAGACATCTTACTTCACTGTCATCAGTGATACCAGATGAAAATGAATGATAAAACAATACTACAACCCTTGTAAAACATAAGCGTTTGATGGTACTGAATGCGCACTTTTAATTGTACTGTAGTATATTTAAAAAAGTGTACTTGTAGGTAATATATTAAATGATATAAAAAGGCAACTTAAGAGTACTTACAGAGAGACACTTGACTGGTTATTAACACACTTAAACAGACTTTTGAGGTGAGTTTTAATAATCTTTTGTTGCGCTTTAAAGAAGGACACTCATTTTGACTTGTTGAGTAATATGCTAAAGAAGACATTTTACTGTAATATGCTATAGCAATTTTTTTTTACTGTAGTAGTAATATTACATTAATCTTAAATGTAGTAAATTGCAACTCCATTATTACAAATGCATAATTACAAATATTTAATACTAGTATTTTTCTAATATTTTTAATATTTGTATTTTTATATTTTATAATTTATTTATTGAAATGTATTATATATTCTGTAAATTTAAAAAAAAATTGATTATTTATTATGTATTTTATATTTATTTATATTTTTATATGATATTTATAATATTTTATACATAATATTTAATATGCACCATAAATGTTTGTCAGTACAATCAGAAGTACACTTTAATCATAGTTCAAAGACAATAGAGGTAAGGTAATTACTAAATTGCACATAAAGAGGTACTTGAGGTTTAAACTGCATGTAATATAAATGTTAACTTTAATCCATTTTCATTTGAGTGAAATTAACAATGAATTAAGTGTTTTAAAACTACATTCATTTCACTCTCAAGTATTATTTCCATAAGAAGTACTCTTTTAAAAGTATGTTAAAGTGTACTTTTTCACAAGGGTAGTGACTGATCATTTGGACATTTTAAGATGTTGTTTTGAAGCATGTATAGTAATGGGTTACATGTTAAATTGTAATTAGATTGCAGTTGCTGACTTAATTTCAATTAATTGGTTGTGTCTGTTTAAGCATATGTCAACACATGGTCTCATCCAACAGAATAACATTCTATAAACACATAAATACAGCTGATTCATACTTTGCCTGCAGCATTTGGGTTGGCTCCTCTCTCCAAAAGCAGCACTGCTAGATCAACCTTCCCGTATTTGGCTGCTACATGAAGAGGAGTGAAGCCTTTCTGCATGGCACCAATCAAACAGCATTAAGGTTTCAGAAGAGAGATTTATACAGTTAACCATTTGAATACAACAGGCTGGTGATCTTAGTCTTTGGCGGCACCGTACCTTGGTCATTTTGGTGAGCTGGGCGTCCATGTCCAGTAGGATGCTGGCAGTCTGTGTGTGACCCTCACGGGAAGCGATGTGCAGTGGAGTGTGTCCTGCTGTTGTGGTGGAGTTGGGGTTTGCCTTGTGCTCCAACAGCAGCTTCACCATCTCGTTGTGGCCCATGCGGGCGGCACAGTGTAGCGGCGTCTGGTCATCCTGATGGAGATGAAGGTTGATATCACGCTTTCCATAAATGATGCTTTTTTAACAAATAACAGCGGCACTAAAAGATTTTCCATGATTTTTAAATAAATTAAACCGTCATTCCACTTTTTTCAGTATACTATTATATTGTTTAAATAACACAGTTTCTTTTTATCCTCAGCTAAGCCTCAATTAAAACATTTTTTGAAAAGCATAAAAACCCAAAATACAAAAAAATGAAACTAAACCAACCCAAAATGTAATTAAAGGTCTTTAATATCCCTTACGAAAAAGAAGTTTATTATTAATATACTTCTTTTAAACTAAAAAAAGGTAAGTATACTTTGTCTACTTTTTATGTACTTCTCAGAAATTTGCATAAAAATGACATTCAAGTATACTTGACCAATACTTAGAAAAAGTCTAAATATGTTTGCGCTAAAGCTTCTTGTGCTCTGGGCATTCAAGTTTTCATTGTTATAAGGTAGGGGGCGCTATTACACATCTTCTGTACAGAAACAAGCCAAGAAGAAACTCAAAATGTAATTAAAGGTCATAACCTGAAATGCATCAAAATATTAGCATAACATGAAATGCACCTTGGCTTTGGCGTCCACTGGAGCTGCGTTTTGCAACAGGAACTCAGCAACGTCACAGTGACCAGCTCGAGACGCCATGTGCAGAGGTGTTTCCACTTTCTACAAATACATGTTAATGTACAGGAACATGATCACATACTGTACAGTCAAGACATCTCAAATCACCTAGAGGTAACCTAGAGATCACTTTGCTTTCAGAAGTGAAGCTCCATGAAGCTCCATGTTTACGTGGCCTCACTGTGACATACCTCAGTGTAGATTTAGCTGCTGATATTACTTACCACGTTTGAGGCATGTGGTGAAGCTCCTTTTTGCATCAGTATCTTCACTATATTCAGATGACCCATGAAGGAGGACACGTGCAGCGGGGTCAATCCTGACTGTTGGACAAAGCATACAGACACAGAGAAATATGGCAGCATGAAATGCTTTCACCGACCTCTGTACTAGACCCTGCTCTAATCAAACCGTTTAAGATACTTAAAGGAAAATCTGACCAAATTTGATCCACATCCAGTCCAGTTCATCAATTAACATATTATGAAGTCGCTCTCACATCAAAATCCACTGACATGTTTGTTAAGAGCTGTTTTGGCTTGTAAATGGTGCTTGATCTGTGGATATTACTCTCCTGATTCAGGGAAAACAATATTATGTAGATGGCTCGTATTTTAGCTGAAGTTAAAAACGTCTTAATGGTGGATTTGTTTCTGCTTTTGTCTTCTCCGCATGTGAACTGATGGACTGGAGTGCTGTGGATAATGGGGATGTTTTTTTCAGCTGTTTGGACTCTCATTCTGACGGCACCCATTCACTGCAGAGCATCCACTGATGAGCAAGTGATGCAATGCTACATTTCGCCAAATCTTGTGAATCCGACTTTTGTTTATCTTTTTTTTTATTGAAATGAATTCCGATTCTATTAAATGAGCACTGCATCTCTTTTGTGTTTTGGGACACTTTGTGAATTTGTTTCTTGTTTCCTGTCTTAAGCATCCTTTTGCCATGCTATTTGTATTATACAGTGAAATGATGCTGTGTCTCACCTCTGTTACAGCCTCCAGGGATGCAGAATGCTTTAACAGCAGGTCCATTACACGCACGTGGTTCTTCTTACAGGCAATATGGAGCGGTGTGAAGCCATTCTATGCATGTCGTGAGTGGAGAGATATTTCTATGTAAGTGAACAGATTCTGGACGTTTCAAAACAACAGGGTATACATCATCATGTGCATTAGTTGTGTCCCGCGTGTCTTTTAAATGTGAACTAACCAGAGCACGGGTGTTTGGTTTGGCTCCTTTATCCAGGAGAACCTTGGCCATGCGATGATGTCCACAGTGTGCTGCCACATGCAGAGGGGTCAGGTGGTCTAGAGTGATGTCATCAATCTCGGCATTGTACTGTAATAGCTGTCTGATACAGTCCAAATGATCACCCTGGGCTGCCATGTGTATTGGAGACAGGCCATTCTGTGCAGTGAACATAAGAGAACATTTAGAGCTGCCAATGGCAATTTCTTTCTTTCTATTCAAACTCTTCATTTGTATTACACGTTTTGTCTTACGCAACCTTTTTGTTTGTTTTAAGGTTATTGAATGTATTACTACATTTAAGATTTATGCATTGTTTTATTTGAATTCTATATAAAATCTCCATCCATTTAGATTACCCAGTTTAAAATAAGCAAACTAATAAACCTAATGTAATGCATATTTGTCAATCATGCATAAATGAAACAGGTCGGATTTTTTTTTAAGTACTAATAAACTGAGTGTTTTAATTTGCATTAACCAGGTTTATATATATTTGTCGTCAATTATAACATTTTCAATCAATTATTTTAATTAATTTCACAGCTAGAAATATTTTAACCATGTTGATACAACTGAATAAATTGAAAACATATTTATATATGACTCAACTTAATGTCTTACCTGTTTCATTTATGACTTCGTGACTGAAAAATATGCATTACATTGAGTTTATTAGCTTATTTAGGTTAAACCTGTGTAATCCAAATGTGTTATTCAATCTTTTATTTTATTTTTTTGAGTGGATTCGTGTTTTTAATTAACACAGCTGACACAATATATTGAGAAACACTCTGTCAATAATAAGAAACTTTTAAGAATTTTGATCTTCAGAGCAAATATTTAGTCAAGATATTTGACACATTAAAGAGTTTTTTTATAATTTGAAACATTACTTTTTAGAAGATAAAAATTTCATAAAGCAAAAAAATGTCATAAAATTTCATACAAATTTTTTATTTCATAAAAATAAAAATTCAAGCATTTGAGGGGGGTGGGGGGTGGCTTACATCTTAACCTCATAAGAACAACAGCTTGACCTTTGTTTATGTTATTGACCTGAGTGAACCAAATCACAGAGATAAATACACTAATACACTAATTCAAACTCTTCTTCACATTGCCAATGCCTCGTTTTGCAACTATGCAACTACTCATTTGTGGCAGATGAAATAAAAATCTGAAGGTCTCTATGTCAACTGTTTTTATGGCTGTTTGTAATTTGGGTGCACCCCTACCTTGGTCTTGGCATGTATTGGAGCTCCTTGGTCCAGAAGGATCTCAATTATTCTCACATGGCCATTTCTGGCAGCACAGTGAAGAGGAGTCAACTCATCCTGTGTTAAAAGAGGAAAGAAGAAGAACAGATGTCATACACATTCTCTGTCATTAAAGTTTAGAATTGCAGCTTTTTTAACATACTTTTGTCTTGGCGTCAATCTTAGCTCCTCGGTCCAGCAGAAGTCTGACCATGATGACATTTCCTCTCCTGGATGCAATGTGTAGAGGTGTGATCCCATTCTGAAAGAAAGCCACACTAGTTTGAACGCAGTTGTGAACTGACAGAGGACCACTGTAGAAATATTTAACAGACAGACCTTGGGTGTGAAGTTCACATCAGCTCCTCTGTTCAGAAGTAGCTGGGCAACATTCAGGTTTTCATAGTGGGCTGCGATATGGAGTGGCGTGAAGCCTGTCTGCAGAGGATCATGGGAAACTGAGTTAGCAACCAGCACACTTTGCCTTGTCTAAGTAAAATATAGCTGTTATTCTCACTGCTTCATTATCATTGCAAAAATTAATGAACCATATTCACTACTGTTTAAAAGTTTAGGGTTAGTAAGAAAGCAGTCTTTTCTGCTTGCCATGGATGCATTTATTTGATAAAAAATACTGTAATATTATTATGAAATATTATTACCACTTAGGACGATTGTGCTCTATTTTATTATATTGTAAAATATAACTTACTCCTGTGATCAAATCAGATACGAAATTCCGCAAAAAGGATGGAAGCAAATACACATGTAGAGCCATCCACTGTAATTATGACAGTGATGGTTATGACTTAACTGTAAGGGGCTCCAAAGTCGCAAAAATAAACAAAACTACATACAGTTGCTTTAATATCCCTTATGAAAAAGAAGTTTATCAAGTGTGCTATTAGCATACTTCTTTTAAACTAAAAATAGGTAAGTATACTTTGTCTACTTTTTATGTACTTCTCAGAAATTTGCTTAAAATGACATTCAAGTATACTTGACCAACACTTAGAAAAAGTCTAAATATGTTCTTGTGCTCTAGGAATTCATGTTTTCATTGTTATAAGGTAGGGGGCGCTATTACACATCTTCTGTACAGAAACAAGCCAAGAAGAAACTGAAACAACAGATGCTCTCACATGTAATGTGACACCACCAGACATAAAACAGCATCAAAACTGTGTAATGTTATGGAATAAAATGTTGACTCCATCTATATTTTGATTAACATTCTGAATCCAATTCATAGTTTTTTGTTCAAAATGTTGTTTGTTTGTTTATTCCTTTGTTTTGTATTTATGAAACTTACCCACATTCATGTGTTTATAAAAAAGAATGCATGACGCTAGAATAAAATGTTTATGTTTAGAAGCAGATACCCTGTTCTTTCTTTTGATGTTTTGTATGTTCATTAATAAAGTTAATTTAAAGAAAACGTATACTTAAAGTATAAAACTACTATAATTCAAAGTGTACTAAAAATGTTACAAGTATTTAGTTAGTAAACTATCCGTACACCTATAAGTTCACTTTTAGTAAACTTGCATTACAAACTAAAATCATAGATGTAAACTAGTTAAAGTTTACTACTGTTACACTTAAAGTATACTTAAAAGTATACTTTTATATACTAGAAAGTGGGCCCATTTAGTTCCAAGGAGTATTGAATAGTACATTTACATTATACTACTTGTAGACTGATATTTGTATACTTACTACATAAAGTATTTTTATATTATACTTGAACTGTATTTAAGTATTCTTAATTATATAAAATACTATAAAATAAACTTGAAGTATACTTAAAGTACACTTGTTTTTGGTAACCTTTCATTAAAAATAAAATAAAATAAAAGTACTAAAATTAGAAATTTTTATTTTGAATTTAGAATACTAAATTAAAATTAGAACTTTAGATTCAAAAATCTAAAAAACACAGATTTATATTATTTGTTATGATACATTACTAAATGTCCAGCTGAACAGTAAAAGAGCAAGGAAAGAGGTTTTCCATCAGGTTACACAAACCTTGCTCAAGACATCAGGATTTGGGTCATTCTGTAAAAGCACAGCGGCAGTTCTGGTGTCATCGTTTCGGGCAGCGATATGCAGTGCAGGAAGGCGGACCTTGCCCTTAGTACCGTGGTTGATGAGCAGGGCCACAACATTCTCATGGCCCTGCTGAAGAGCCACAGCAAGAGGGGTAAAGCCATCCTGCCAGAAAGACAAACACACAAGACACACATTTCAGAATTGTACATGAACATCCATATTTCTCTCAATAACCTGATTGAAAATGGCAGGTTAAGGTGAAGTGTGCAACCCCTGTTGGCTTAACATGCTAAAAGTTTCCTATAATCTGATCCAAGTAAGCATGCTTAATTGTACTGAATGTGCACTTGTAGTGTACTTCATATCTTAAGGTTAACGTTCAAGTACTGTACTTGCAAGTGATATTTTATACTAATACTAGTGAAATAAGTGTAATTAAAGAGAGACACTTACATGACTTTCTTAACACACTTAAGTGCATACAGAAATCATGTCAGGTTTTACTTTAAAGTACATTTTAAATCATTATGTTTGAATAATATTTTGTCATCCTTTAAAGAAGTACACTTATTTTGATGTGTTGATTAACAAATTAAAGTAACTTGATTATAAGTTTAAATGCAGTGCTATTCAATATAATATTAATATATGATTTAAAAGTTAATAATTGTACTAAATTGTAATTTTATCATTGCAAATGTGTAAATACAAATATATTTACATGCATGGCATACAATACAGTAATTATGAATATGAATAATCATGACATGTAAAGATATTCCTAAGTGGGTAAAACACTCTTAAATTCAGATAATTGCATTTAATATAAATTGAATACAGTTATAATTCATTTTGATTTAATTGCAATTAACATGCATTTAAGAGTCCAAAAACATTACATTTGGTAAACTGATTGGTTTTCAAATATTACAAAATATCTCCTTTTGTGTTCAACAGAAGAAAGAAACTCGTGCAAGTTTGGAAGGACGAGTAAATGATGGCAGAATTTCATTTATCAGTGAACTATCCCTTCAAGAGTATTCTTTAAAAGTATATTATTCCAAAAATACATACTCTTTTTAAAGTCATGCTAAAGTGTGCTGCGCAGCATTACCTCGGTTGGAAGGGTCTGATTGGCTCCATTATCCAGGAGAAACTTCACAACCTCCAGGTGATTCTCTTGTGCAGCCATGTAGAGAGGAGTGAAGCCCTTCTGTTACAGACAGACATAAACACCCATATGCAGATACAAAACCAAACTAACAAGCACACAAATACACAGATGACAATACAGGCAGACAGATTTGAGTTCGGACAGCAATGCTGCATACATTTAAAAACACTCAACTGTGCAAATGATCTACAAAACATCCAACTGGGGAGAAGACAACACAGAAACCCCTATTATATCATGTGTTTTAGGTCAACATTAGGTGAATACTCTCAGATTATACAGTTGCACAGTAGCTCACCTGAGACTGAGCGTTGACATTGGCTCCATAGTTAACCAGCTCGGTGACCACCTGCTCCTGTCCAGCTAACGCAGCTATGTGAAGAGCAGTGTTTCCTTTCTATAAGAGAAAGATCTTATTTAATGACACAGTCAATGTTGTTGTTTTGCATTGTCACATGCATTGTTTTTAAAATCAAGCAATCCCTTGAGCATTTAATTGTATTAAATATGCACACAAGTTTACTTCAAATTACAAACACATATTTGCTTTTATAATAATGTACTTGCAGATTACATTATAACCTGCAGTAAAAAAAAAAGTGCTTAAACAGTTTCTGAAACTACTGTATGGCTCCTTTTCTCTCACCTGTACACACAAAACCTGCAAAATATTACATATATTACATATTACATAAATATCAAAACATATTAAATGATTAGCCATATACACGCCAACAGTTCAGAAAAGTGAAAAGTTCATTCTGGTAAATGTCTAATGCATTGGCGTTTAAACATTTTTTAAACATTCATCTTAAGTACACTTTTAAAAGTTGTAAATAATTGTTTTAATAATCTTGCTGCACTCTAAAGAAGTACACTTATTTTGATGTGCTGGTTAACATAATATTATTAAATATTACATTTAACGTTAATCTTCCTTTTAATGCACTAAATTGCATCTTCATTCTCACAAAGATACTGAAAGATATGCAAGCTTCAACAGAAATGACATTAAAGTAGTTGGCCATAAATGCTTGGCAGCGCACTTTAAACATATTTCAAAGTCAACAGAACTAAATATGAAATTACATATTAAGATATAATGTCCTACTTAAGCAGGTAAAAAAAAAGCATATGAATTTAAACTATAATGTAATTTTAATTCATTACAACTAGCATGCAGTTAGGTGCCCAAAACATCATATGTTCAGACTTCAGTATATTATGTTAGAGTATATTATTTAATGATAAGTGCTATTTTATGCTAAAGCATACACAAGGTTTGGAAGTTTTCTGTATTTTCTTAATACATGTGTAAAAACAGCATAAGCACACTTCTCAAACAAAACATTTCCCCAAAAAATGCAATATATATATATATATTTGAATGTGTTTAAAAGTGAAAAATGAAGTTCTGCTAAAAGCTTTAGCATCTAATGCAAAGACATTTACTCCATACTTAAATACTTTTTACTCTAGCTCTAAGTCTTACCTTTGTGGTCGTCTCTAGAACAATGCCATGGTGCAGGAGCTCCAGCACCATTTTAACATGGCCTTCCTTCGAGGCCAAGTGCAGCCCGTTGAGTCCATTCTGTGAAGGGAAAGAGACAGCAGAGCAAACTCACTCTGAAGGTGATTTGATCTCAACTCAAGCAGTGCAGTCTTTTAACGTTCAGAGACTGAAATGGGGATGTGGGGGGTTGTAGATCACTCCCACTTTCACAAAAGACACAGAGCACTGTCAAATGACATCAGCTGATGATGATGATGATGATGGGGGTGATTAAGGTGGATGGCAGGCCGGTGGTCTCTCTGCTGGGAAGAATACGGGCCGTGTGGGATAGGTCTAACCTCACACAGCCTTCCTTCAGCCTCACAGGACATGTGAGGTTGGACCTTTCTCACATTGCTGATATTATCCCCTCTGAGTGTAGAGACCACTCACCTCATCTCAGACACGAATGCATGGATGAAGAAGAAATACTGAACCGTTCTAAAGCAAATACATAAGACCCTGACGTCACTGGAAACTGTGTTTTTCATCAGTCAGTAAATGTTAATAGACATTTACAGTACGTCTCATTTCACTCGCTATAGTCCCCTGTGAATATTAGGTGAAAAAAACTAAATGAAACTAGAAACTAAAACTAAACTAAAATTGAAAATAAATAAAAAGTAAACTGACATTTTTAAAAGTAAATTTAAATTAAGCCTAAACAGTAATATTTATTATTATTATTATTATTAATAATAATAATAATAATGATGATGAAATAACAAAATTAAAAACATGAAAACTGAAAATATAAAAACAGAAGCTAATTCAAAATATTAATAAAACTATAATAGTATACTATTGTGATACTAAAAATAATATAATAGAAACACTGCGGTAGAGTATATTGAATACTGCATTATATGATTTTTTTCACATTATTCACATCTTTTGTCATTATACAGTAGTTCTAAGTAGAATGCTGTATTCTAATCCAAACAAACACAATTATCCAAAGAAAAACACTTTCGTCATTGGTATACAAAACTATAAATGTACCTTTAATTTATTATGCAATAAATTATATAAGAGAATATAGAATGTATACGTATTTTTTTTCAAAAGCGTGTTAGATTTTAGCTAAAATCAAGACAGCAAAATATTTTATTTATGAGGTTAAAAAACATATTTCAGTTATATTCACAAAAATAAAGTATTTTTTTCTTATACAATTTTGTCAAGTAAAGCCTGATCAGAATTGTTTCTCTTGCCGATGTAAGCTATTCTCAAAATATACAGGGGTTAGTTTGTGATTTTATTGCCGTCTGAATCCAGAACGTGTTTTTCTCCCACCACCCATTTAAAAACACCCCTGATGAATTACCTACTGTTTTTTTTTTTTTTTTTTTTGATAAAGTCCAATGTTTACAGGAAGAAATCGATTCAAAATTCAATGTATAATTCGTTTTTGACCTCTGCCATACAGCACTTCGCTGTGATTTGCATACATATTTAATACTGAA